>NW_028225179.1:110154524-110622326 GCF_052327205.1 Somniosus microcephalus
GAGGGGGACTGAGAGTCTGTGAGTGAGGGGGGACTGAGAGTCGGTGAGTGAGGGGGACTGAGAGTCTGAGTGAGGGGGGACTGAGAGTCGGTGAGTTAGGGGGCACTGAGAGTCGGTGAGTGAGGGGGGACTGAGAGTCTGTGAGTGAGGGGGGACTGAGAGTCGGTGAGTGAGGGGGAGTGAGAGTCGGTGAGTGAGGGGAGACTGAGAGTCGGTGAGAGGTGGGGGGACTGAGTGTCGGTGAGTGAGGGGGGACGGAGAGTCGGTGATTGAGGGGGTACTGAGAGACAGTGAGTGAGGGGGACTGAGAGTCGGTGAGTGAGGAGAGACTGAGAGTCGGTGAGTGAGGGGGGACTGAGAGTCTGTGAGTGAGGATGGACTGAGAGTCGGTGAGCGAGGGGGGACTGAGAGTCGGTGAGTGAGGGAGAGACTGAGAGTCGGTGAGTGAGGGGGGACTGAGAGTCGGTGAGTGAGGGGGGACTGAGAGTCGGTGAGTGAGCGGGACTGAAAGTCGGTGAGTGAGGGGGGAATGAGAGTCGGTGAGTGAGGGGACTGAGAGTCGGTGAGTGAGGCGACTGAGTGTCTGAGTGAGGGAGGACTGCGAGTCGGTGAGTGAGGGGGGACTGAGAGTCGGTGAGTGAGGGGGGACTGAGAGTCGGTGAGTGAGGGGGGACTGAGAGTCGGTGAGTGAGGGGGGACGGAGAGTCGGTGAGTGAGGGGGGACTGAGAGTCGGTGAGTGAGGGGGGACTGAGAGTCGGTGAGTGAGGTGAGACTGAGAGTCGGTGAGCGACGGGGGACTGAGAATCGGTGAGTGAGGGGGGACTGAGAGTCGGTGAGTGAGGGGGTACTGATAGTCGGTGAGTGAGGGGGGACTGATAGTCGGTGAGTGAGGGGGGACTGAGAGTCGGTGAGTGAGGGGGGACGGAGAGTCGGTGTGTTAGGGGGGACTGAGAGTCAGTGAGTGAGGGGGGACTGAGAGTGGATGAGTGAGTGGGACTGAGAGTCGATGAGTGAGAGGGGACAGAGAGTCGATGAGTGAGGGGGGACTGAGAGTCGGTGAGTGAGGGTGGACGGAGAGTCGGTGAGTGAGGGGGACAGAGAGTCGGTGAGTGAGGGGACTGAGAGTCTGAGTGAGGGGGGACTGAGAGTCGGTGAGTGAGGGGGGACTGAGTGTCGGTGAGTGAGGGGGGACTGAGAGTCGGTGAGTGAGGGGGGACTGAGAGTCGGTGAGTGAGGGTGGACTGAGAGTCGGTGAGTGAGGGGGGACTGAGTCGGTGAGTGAGGGTGGACTGATTCGGTGAGTGAGGGTGGACTGATTCGGTGAGTGAGGGGGACTGAGAGTCGGTGAGTGAGGGGGGACTGAGAGTCAGTGAGTGAGGGGGGACTGAGAGTGGATGAGTGAGTGGGACAGAGAGTCGATGAGTGAGAGGGGACGGAGAGTCGATGAGTGAGGTGGGACTGAGAGTCGGTGAGTGATGGTGGACGGAGAGTCGGTGAGTGAGGGGGGACGGAGAGCCGGTGAGTGAGGGGGACTGAGAGTCGGTGAGTGAGGGGGACTGAGTGTCGGTGAGTGAGGGGGGACTGAGAGTCGGTGAGTGAGGGGGGACTGAGAGTCGGTGAGTGAGGGGGGACTGAGAGTCGGTGAGTGAGGGGTGACTGAGAGTCGGTGAGTGAGGGGTGACTGAGAGTCGGTGAGTGAGGGGGACTGAGTGTCGGTGAGTGAGGGGGGACTGAGAGTCGGTGAGTGAGGGGGGACTGAGAGCCGGTGAGTAAGGGGGGACTGAGTCGGTGAGTGAGGGGGTACTGAGAGTCGGTGAGTGAGGGGGACTGAGAGTCGGTGAGTGAGGGGGGACTGAGAGTCGGTGAGTGAGGGGGGATTGAGAGTCGGTGAGTGAGGGGGGACTGAGAGTCGGTGAGTGAGGGGGGACTGAGAGTCGGTGAGTGAGGGGGACTGAGAGTCGGTGAGTGAGGGGGGACTGAGAGTCAGTGAGTGAGGGGGGATTGAGAGTCGGTGAGTGAGGGGGGATTGATAGTCGGTCAGTAAGGGGGGACTGAGTCAGTAAGTGAGGGGGGACTGAGAGTCGGTGAATGAGGGGGACTGAGAGTCGGTGAGTGAGGGGGGACTGACAGTCGGTGAGTGAGGGGGGACTGACAGTCGGTGAGTGAGGGGGGACTGAGAGTCGGTGAGTGAGGGGGGACTGAGTCGGTGAGTGAGGGTGGACTGATTCGGTGAGTGAGGGTGGACTGATTCGGTGAGTGAGGGTGGACTGATTCGGTGAGTGAGGGGGGACTGAGGCGGTGAGTGAGGGGGGACTGAGTCGGTGAGTGAGGGGGGACTGAGAGTCGGTGAGTGAGGGGGGACTGAGAGTCGGTGATTGAGGGGGACTGAGAATCGGTGAGTGAGGGGGGACTGAGAGTCGGGGAGTGAGGGGGGACGGAGAGTCGGTGAGTGAGGGGGGACTGAGAATCGGTGAGTGAGGGGGGACTGATAGTCGGTGAGTGAGGGGGGAATGATAGTCGGTGAGTGAGGGGGGACTGAGAGTCGGTGAGTGAGGGGGGACGGAGAGTCGGTGAGTGAGGGGGCTAAGAGTCGGTGAGTGAGGGTGGTCTGAGAGTCGGTGAGTGAGGGGGGACTGAGAGTCGGTGAGTGAGGGGGGACTGAGAGTCAGTGAGTGAGGGGGGGACGGAGAGTCGGTGAGTGAGGGGGGACTGAGAGTCGGTGATTGAGGGGGGACTGAGAGTCGGTGATTGAGGGGGTACTGATTCGGTGAGTGAGGGGGGACTGAGAGTCGGTGAGTGAGGGGGGACTGAGAGTCGGTGAGTGAGGGGGGACTGAGAGTCAGTGAGTGAGGGGGGGACGGAGAGTCGGTGAGTGAGGGGGGACTGAGAGTCGGTGATTGAGGGGGGACTGAGAGTCGGTGAGGGGGTACTGATTCGGTGAGTGAGGGGGGGACTGAGAGTCGGTTAGTGAGGGGGGACTGAGAGTCAGTGAGTGAGGCGGGATTCAGATTCGGTGAGTGAGGGGGGACTGAGAGTCGGTGAGTGAGGGGGGACTGAGAGTCGGTGAGTGAGGGGGACTGAGATTCGGTGAGTGAGGGGGGTACTGAGAGTCGGTGAGTGAGGGAGGACTGAGATTCGGTGACTGAGGGGGGGACTGAGAGTCGGTGAGTGAGGGGGGTCTGAGTGTTGGTGAGTGAGGGGGGACTGAGAGTCCGTGAGTGAGGGGGAACTGAGAATCGGTGAGTGAGGGGGACTGAGAGTCAGTGAGTGAGGGGGGACTGAGAGTCAGTGAGTGAGGGGGGACTGAGAGTCTGAGTGAGGGGGGACTGAGAGTAGGTGAGTGAGGGGGGGTCTGAGAGTCGGTGAGTGAGGGGGGACTGAGAGTCAGTGAGTGAGGGGGGACTGAGAGTCGGTGAGTGAGGGGGGTACTGAGAGTCGGTGAGTGAGGGGGGACTGAGTCGGTGAGTGAGGGGGGACTGAGAGTCGGTGAGTGAGGGGGGACTGAGAGTCGGTGAGTGAGGGGGGACTGAGAGTCTGTGAGTGAGGGGGGACTGAGAGTCAGTAAGTGAGGAGACTGAGAGTCTGTGAGTGAGGGGGGACTGATTTGGTGAGTACGTGGGGACTGAGAGTCGGTGAGTGAGGGGGTACTGAGAGTCGGTGAGTGAGGGGGGACTGAGAGTCGGTGAGTGAGGGGGGACTTAGTCGGTGAGTGAGGGGGGACTGAGAGTCGGTGAGTGAGGGGGGGACTGAGAGTCGGTGAGTGAGGGGGGACTGAGAGTCGGTGAGTGAGGGGGGGACTGAGAGTCGGTGAGTGAGGGGGGACTTAGTCGGTGAGTGAGGGGGGACTGAGAGTCGGTGAGTGAGGGGGGACTGAGAGTCGGTGAGTGAGGGGGGACTGAGAGTCGGTGAGTGAGGGGGGACTGAGAGTCGGTGAGTGAGGGGGGGACAGAGAGTCGGTGAGTGAAGGGAGACTGAGAGTCGGTGAGTGAGGGGGGACTGAGAGTCGGTGAGTGAGGGGGGACTGAGAGTCGGTGAGTGAGGGGGGACTGAGAGTCGGTGAGTGAGGGGAGACTGAGTGTCGGTGAGTGAGGGGGGACTGAGAGTCGGTGAGTGAGGGGGGACTGAGAGTCGGTGAGTGAGGAGGGACTGAGATCGGTGAGTGAGGGGGGACTGAGAGTCTGTGAGTGAGGGGGAACTGAGAGTCGGTGAGTGAGGGGGGACTGAGAGTCAGTGAGTGAGGGGGGACTGAGAGTCGGTGAGTGAGGGGGGACTGAGAGTCTGAGTGAGGGGGGACTGAGAGTCAGTGAGTGAGGGGGGACTGAGAGTCTGAGTGAGGGGGGACTGAGAGTCGGTGAGTGAGGGGGGACTGAGAGTCGGTGAGTGAGTGCGAATGAGAGTCGGTGAGTGAGGGGGGACTGAGAGTCGGTGAGTGGGGGGGACAGAGTGTCGGTGTGTGAGGGGGGACTGAGAGTCAGTGAGTGAGGGGGGACTGAGAGTCAGTGAGTGAGGGGGACTGAGAGTCTGTGAGTGAGGGGGGACTGAGAGTCGGTGAGTGAGGGGGACTGAGAGTCTGAGTGAGGGGGGACTGAGAGTCGGTGAGTTAGGGGGGACTGAGAGTCGGTGAGTGAGGGGGGACTGAGAGTCTGTGAGTGAGGGGGGACTGAGAGTCGGTGAGTGAGGGGGGACTGAGAGTCGGTGAGTGAGGGGAGACTGAGAGTCGGTGAGAGGTGGGGGGACTGAGTGTCGGTGAGTGAGGGGGGACGGAGAGTCGGTGAGTGAGGGGGGACTGAGAGACAGTGAGTGAGGGGGACTGAGAGTCGGTGAGTGAGGGAGAGACTGAGAGTCTGTGAGTGAGGATGGACTGAGAGTCGGTGAGCGAGGGGGGACTGAGAGTCGGTGAGTGAGGGAGAGACTGAGAGTCGGTGAGTGAGGGGGGACTGAGAGTCGGTGAGTGAGGGGGACTGAGTGTCGGTGAGTGAGGGGGGACTGAGAGTCGGTGAGTGAGGGGGGACTGAGAGCCGGTGAGTAAGGGGGGACTGAGTCGGTGAGTGAGGGGGTACTGAGAGTCGGTGAGTGAGGGGGACTGAGAGTCGGTGAGTGAGGGGGGACTGAGAGTCGGTGAGTGAGGGGGGATTGAGAGTCGGTGAGTGAGGGGGGACTGAGAGTCGGTGAGTGAGGGGGGACTGAGAGTCGGTGAGTGAGGGGGACTGAGAGTCGGTGAGTGAGGGGGGACTGAGAGTCAGTGAGTGAGGGGGGATTGAGAGTCGGTGAGTGAGGGGGGATTGATAGTCGGTCAGTAAGGGGGGACTGAGTCGCTAAGTGAGGGGGGACTGAGAGTCGGTGAATGAGGGGGACTGAGAGTCGGTGAGTGAGGGGGGACTGACAGTCGGTGAGTGAGGGGGGACTGACAGTCGGTGAGTGAGGGGGGACTGAGAGTCGGTGAGTGAGGGGGGACTGAGTCAGTGAGTGAGGGTGGACTGATTCGGTGAGTGAGGGTGGACTGATTCGGTGAGTGAGGGTGGACTGATTCGGTGAGTGAGGGGGGACTGAGGCGGTGAGTGAGGGGGGACTGAGTCGGTGAGTGAGGGGGGACTGAGAGTCGGTGAGTGAGGGGGGACTGAGAGTCGGTGATTGAGGGGGACTGAGAATCGGTGAGTGAGGGGGGACTGAGAGTCGGGGAGTGAGGGGGGACGGAGAGTCGGTGAGTGAGGGGGGACTGAGAATCGGTGAGTGAGGGGGGACTGATAGTCGGTGAGTGAGGGGGGAATGATAGTCGGTGAGTGAGGGGGGACTGAGAGTCGGTGAGTGAGGGGGGACGGAGAGTCGGTGAGTGAGGGGGCTAAGAGTCGGTGAGTGACGGTGGTCTGAGAGTCGGTGAGTGAGGGGGGACTGAGAGTCGGTGAGTGAGGGGGGACTGAGAGTCAGTGAGTGAGGGGGGGACGGAGAGTCGGTGAGTGAGGGGGGACTGAGAGTCGGTGATTGAGGGGGGACTGAGAGTCGGTGATTGAGGGGGTACTGATTCGGTGAGTGAGGGGGGACTGAGAGTCGGTTAGTGAGGTGGGACTGAGAGTCAGTGAGTGAGGCGGGATTCAGATTCGGTGAGTGAGGGGGGACTGAGAGTCGGTGAGTGAGGGGGGACTGAGAGTCGGTGAGTGAGGGGGACTGAGATTCGGTGAGTGAGGGGGGGACTGAGAGTCGGTGAGTGAGGGAGGACTGAGATTCGGTGACTGAGGGGGGGACTGAGAATCGGTGAGTGAGGGGGGTCTGAGTGTTGGTGAGTGAGGGGGGACTGAGAGTCCGTGAGTGAGGGGGAACTGAGAATCGGTGAGTGAGGGGGGACTGAGAGTCAGTGAGTGAGGGGGGACTGAGAGTCAGTGAGTGAGGGGGGACTGAGAGTCTGAGTGAGGGGGGACTGAGAGTAGGTGAGTGAGGGGGGGTCTGAGAGTCGGTGAGTGAGGGGGGACTGAGAGTCAGTGAGTGAGGGGGGACTGAGAGTCGGTGAGTGAGGGGGGTACTGAGAGTCGGTGAGTGAGGGGGGACTGAGTCGGTGAGTGAGGGGGGACTGAGAGTCGGTGAGTGAGGGGGGACTGAGAGTCGGTGAGTGAGGGGGGACTGAGAGTCTGTGAGTGAGGGGGGACTGAGAGTCGGTAAGTGAGGAGACTGAGAGTCTGTGAGTGAGGGGGGACTGATTTGGTGAGTACGTGGGGACTGAGAGTCGGTGAGTGAGGGGGGACTGAGAGTCGGTGAGTGAGGGGGGACTGAGAGTCGGTGAGTGAGGGGGGACTTAGTCGGTGAGTGAGGGGGGACTGAGAGTCGGTGAGTGAGGGGGGACTGAGAGTCGGTGAGTGAGGGGGGACTGAGAGTCGGTGAGTGAGGGGGGACTGAGAGTCGGTGAGTGAGGGGGGACTTAGTCGGTGAGTGAGGGGGGACTGAGAGTCGGTGAGTGAGGGGGGACTGAGAGTCGGTGAGTGAGGGGGGACTGAGAGTCGGTGAGTGAGGAGGGACTGAGATCGGTGAGTGAGGGGGGACTGAGAGTCTGTGACTGAGGGGGGACTGATAGTCAGTGAGTGAGGGGGGACTGAGAGTCTGAGTGAGGGGGGACTGAGAGTCGGTGAGTGAGGGGGGACTGAGAGTCGGTGAGTGAGGGGGGACTGAGAGTCGGTGAGTGAGGAGGGACTGAGATCGGTGAGTGAGGGGGGACTGAGAGTCTGTGACTGAGGGGGGACTGATAGTCAGTGAGTGAGGGGGGACTGAGAGTCTGAGTGAGGGGGGACTGAGAGTCGGTGAGTGAGGGGGGACTGAGAGTCGGTGAGTGAGTGCGAATGAGAGTCGGTGAGTGAGGGGGGACTGAGAGGCGGTGAGTGAGGGGGGACTGAGTCGGTGAGTGAGGGGGGACTGAGAGTCGGTGAGTGAGGGGGGACTGAGAGTTGGTGATTGAGGGGGACTGAGAATCGGTGAGTGAGGGGGGACTGAGAGTCGGGGAGTGAGGGGGGACGGAGAGTCGGTGAGTGAGGGGGGAGTGAGAATCGGTGAGTGAGGGGGGACTGATAGTCGGTGAGTGAGGGGGGAATGATAGTCGGTGAGTGAGGGGGGACTGAGAGTCGGTGAGTGAGGGGGGACGGAGAGTCGGTGAGTGAGGGGGCTAAGAGTCGGTGAGTGACGGTGGTCTGAGAGTCGGTGAGTGAGGGGGGACTGAGAGTCGGTGAGTGAGGGGGGACTGAGAGTCAGTGAGTGAGGGGGGGACGGAGAGTCGGTGAGTGAGGGGGGACTGAGAGTCGGTGATTGAGGGGGGACTGAGAGTCGGTGATTGAGGGGGTACTGATTCGGTGAGTGAGGGGGTACTGAGAGTCGGTTAGTGAGGGGGGACTGAGAGTCAGTGAGTGAGGCGGGATTCAGGTTCGGTGAGTGAGGGGGGACTGAGAGTCGGTGAGTGAGGGGGGACTGAGAGTCGGTGAGTGAGGGGGACTGAGATTCGGTGAGTGAGGGGGGGACTGAGAGTCGGTGAGTGAGGGAGGACTGAGATTCGGTGACTGAGGGGGGGACTGAGAATCGGTGAGTGAGGGGGGTCTGAGTGTTGGTGAGTGAGGGGGGACTGAGAGTCCGTGAGTGAGGGGAACTGAGAATCGGTGAGTGAGGGGGACTGAGAGTCAGTGAGTGAGGGGGGACTGAGAGTCAGTGAGTGAGGGGGACTGAGAGTCTGAGTGAGGGGGGACTGAGAGTAGGTGAGTGAGGGGGGGTCTGAGAGTCGGTGAGTGAGGGGGGACTGAGAGTCAGTGAGTGAGGGGGGACTGAGAGTCGGTGAGTGAGGGGGGTACTGAGAGTCGGTGAGTGAGGGGGGACTGAGTCGGTGAGTGAGGGGGGACTGAGAGTCGGTGAGTGAGGGGGGACTGAGAGTCGGTGAGTGAGGGGGGACTGAGAGTCTGTGAGTGAGGGGGGACTGAGAGTCGGTAAGTGAGGAGACTGAGAGTCTGTGAGTGAGGGGGGACTGATTTGGTGAGTACGTGGGGACTGAGAGTCGGTGAGTGAGGGGGGACTGAGAGTCGGTGAGTGAGGGGGACTGAGAGTCGGTGAGTGAGGGGGGACTTAGTCGGTGAGTGAGGGGGGACTGAGAGTCGGTGAGTGAGGGGGGACTGAGAGTCGGTGAGTGAGGGGGGACTGAGAGTCGGTGAGTGAGGGGGGACTGAGAGTCGGTGAGTGAGGGGGGACTTAGTCGGTGAGTGAGGGGGGACTGAGAGTCGGTGAGTGAGGGGGGACTGAGAGTCGGTGAGTGAGGGGGGACTGAGAGTCGGTGAGTGAGGAGGGACTGAGATCGGTGAGTGAGGGGGGACTGAGAGTCTGTGACTGAGGGGGGACTGATAGTCAGTGAGTGAGGGGGGACTGAGAGTCTGAGTGAGGGGGGACTGAGAGTCGGTGAGTGAGGGGGGACTGAGAGTCGGTGAGTGAGTGCGAATGAGAGTCGGTGAGTGAGGGGGGACTGAGAGTCGGTGAGTGAGGGGGGGACTGAGTGTCGGTGAGTGAGGGGGACTGAGAGTCAGTGAGTGAGGGGGGACTGAGAGTCAGTGAGTGAGGGGGACTGAGAGTCTGTGAGTGAGGGGGGACTGAGAGTCGGTGAGTGAGGGGGACTGAGAGTCTGAGTGAGTGGGGACTGAGAGTCGGTGAGTTAGGGGGCACTGAGAGTCGGTGAGTGAGGGGGGACTGAGAGTCTGTGAGTGAGGGGGGACTGAGAGTCGGTGAGTGAGGGGGGAGTGAGAGTCGGTGAGTGAGGGGAGACTGAGAGTCGGTGAGAGGTGGGGGGACTGAGTGTCGGTGAGTGAGGGGGGACGGAGAGTCGGTGATTGAGGGGGTACTGAGAGACAGTGAGTGAGGGGACTGAGAGTCGGTGAGTGAGGGAGAGACTGAGAGTCGGTGAGTGAGGGGGGACTGAGAGTCTGTGAGTGAGGATGGACTGAGAGTCGGTGAGCGAGGGGGACTGAGAGTCGGTGAGTGAGGGAGAGACTGAGAGTCGGTGAGTGAGGGGGGACTGAGAGTCGGTGAGTGAGGGGGGACTGAGAGTCGGTGAGTGAGCGGGACTGAAAGTCGGTGAGTGAGGGGGGACTGAGAGTCGGTGAGTGAGGGGACTGAGAGTCGGTGAGTGAGGCGACTGAGTGTCTGAGTGAGGGAGGACTGCGAGTCGGTGAGTGAGGGGGGACTGAGAGTCGGTGAGTGAGGGGGGACTGAGAGTCGGTGAGTGAGGGGGGACTGAGAGTCGGTGAGTGAGGGGGGACGGAGAGTCGGTGAGTGAGGGGGGACTGAGAGTCGGTGAGTGAGGGGGGACTGAGAGTCGGTGAGTGAGGTGAGACTGAGAGTCGGTGAGCGACGGGGGACTGAGAATCGGTGAGTGAGGGGGGACTGAGAGTCGGTGAGTGAGGGGGTACTGATAGTCGGTGAGTGAGGGGGGACTGATAGTCGGTGAGTGAGGGGGGACTGAGAGTCGGTGAGTGAGGGGGGACGGAGAGTCGGTGAGTTAGGGGGGACTGAGAGTCAGTGAGTGAGGGGGGACTGAGAGTGGATGAGTGAGTGGGACTGAGAGTCGATGAGTGAGAGGGGACAGAGAGTCGATGAGTGAGGGGGGACTGAGAGTCGGTGAGTGAGGGTGGACGGAGAGTCGGTGAGTGAGGGGGACAGAGAGTCGGTGAGTGAGGGGACTGAGAGTCTGAGTGAGGGGGGACTGAGAGTCGGTGAGTGAGGGGGGACTGAGTGTCGGTGAGTGAGGGGGGACTGAGAGTCGGTGAGTGAGGGGGGACTGAGAGTCGGTGAGTGAGGGTGGACTGAGAGTCGGTGAGTGAGGGGGGACTGAGTCGGTGAGTGAGGGTGGACTGATTCGGTGAGTGAGGGTGGACTGATTCGGTGAGTGAGGGGGACTGAGAGTCGGTGAGTGAGGGGGGACTGAGAGTCAGTGAGTGAGGGGGGACTGAGAGTGGATGAGTGAGTGGGACTGAGAGTCGATGAGTGAGAGGGGACGGAGAGTCGATGAGTGAGGTGGGACTGAGAGTCGGTGAGTGATGGTGGACGGAGAGTCGGTGAGTGAGGGGGGACGGAGAGTCGGTGAGTGAGGGGGACTGAGAGTCGGTGAGTGAGGGGGACTGAGTGTCGGTGAGTGAGGGGGGACTGAGAGTCGGTGAGTGAGGGGGGACTGAGAGTCGGTGAGTGAGGGGGGACTGAGAGTCGGTGAGTGAGGGGTGACTGAGAGTCGGTGAGTGAGGGGTGACTGAGAGTCGGTGAGTGAGGGGGACTGAGTGTCGGTGAGTGAGGGGGGACTGAGAGTCGGTGAGTGAGGGGGGACTGAGAGCCGGTGAGTAAGGGGGGACTGAGTCGGTGAGTGAGGGGGTACTGAGAGTCGGTGAGTGAGGGGGACTGAGAGTCGGTGAGTGAGGGGGGACTGAGAGTCGGTGAGTGAGGGGGGATTGAGAGTCGGTGAGTGAGGGGGGACTGAGAGTCGGTGAGTGAGGGGGGACTGAGAGTCGGTGAGTGAGGGGGACTGAGAGTCGGTGAGTGAGGGGGGACTGAGAGTCAGTGAGTGAGGGGGGATTGAGAGTCGGTGAGTGAGGGGGGATTGATAGTCGGTCAGTAAGGGGGGACTGAGTCGCTAAGTGAGGGGGGACTGAGAGTCGGTGAATGAGGGGGACTGAGAGTCGGTGAGTGAGGGGGGACTGACAGTCGGTGAGTGAGGGGGGACTGACAGTCGGTGAGTGAGGGGGGACTGAGAGTCGGTGAGTGAGGGGGGACTGAGTCGGTGAGTGAGGGTGGACTGATTCGGTGAGTGAGGGTGGACTGATTCGGTGAGTGAGGGTGGACTGATTCGGTGAGTGAGGGGGGGACTGAGGCGGTGAGTGAGGGGGGACTGAGTCGGTGAGTGAGGGGGGACTGAGAGTCGGTGAGTGAGGGGGGACTGAGAGTCGGTGATTGAGGGGGACTGAGAATCGGTGAGTGAGGGGGGACTGAGAGTCGGGGAGTGAGGGGGGACGGAGAGTCGGTGAGTGAGGGGGGACTGAGAATCGGTGAGTGAGGGGGGACTGATAGTCGGTGAGTGAGGGGGGAATGATAGTCGGTGAGTGAGGGGGGACTGAGAGTCGGTGAGTGAGGGGGGACGGAGAGTCGGTGAGTGAGGGGGCTAAGAGTCGGTGAGTGAGGGTGGTCTGAGAGTCGGTGAGTGAGGGGGGACTGAGAGTCGGTGAGTGAGGGGGGACTGAGAGTCAGTGAGTGAGGGGGGGACGGAGAGTCGGTGAGTGAGGGGGGACTGAGAGTCGGTGATTGAGGGGGGACTGAGAGTCGGTGATTGAGGGGGTACTGATTCGGTGAGTGAGGGGGGACTGAGAGTCGGTGAGTGAGGGGGGACTGAGAGTCGGTGAGTGAGGGGGGACTGAGAGTCAGTGAGTGAGGGGGGGACGGAGAGTCGGTGAGTGAGGGGGGACTGAGAGTCGGTGATTGAGGGGGGACTGAGAGTCGGTGATTGAGGGGGTACTGATTCGGTGAGTGAGGGGGGACTGAGAGTCGGTTAGTGAGGGGGGACTGAGAGTCAGTGAGTGAGGCGGGATTCAGATTCGGTGAGTGAGGGGGGACTGAGAGTCGGTGAGTGAGGGGGGACTGAGAGTCGGTGAGTGAGGGGGACTGAGATTCGGTGAGTGAGGGGGGGACTGAGAGTCGGTGAGTGAGGGAGGACTGAGATTCGGTGACTGAGGGGGGGACTGAGAGTCGGTGAGTGAGGGGGGTCTGAGTGTTGGTGAGTGAGGGGGGACTGAGAGTCCGTGAGTGAGGGGGAACTGAGAATCGGTGAGTGAGGGGGGACTGAGAGTCAGTGAGTGAGGGGGGACTGAGAGTCAGTGAGTGAGGGGGGACTGAGAGTCTGAGTGAGGGGGGGCTGAGAGTAGGTGAGTGAGGGGGGGTCTGAGAGTCGGTGAGTGAGGGGGGACTGAGAGTCAGTGAGTGAGGGGGGACTGAGAGTCGGTGAGTGAGGGGGGTACTGAGAGTCGGTGAGTGAGGGGGGACTGAGTCGGTGAGTGAGGGGGGACTGAGAGTCGGTGAGTGAGGGGGGACTGAGAGTCGGTGAGTGAGGGGGGACTGAGAGTCTGTGAGTGAGGGGGGACTGAGAGTCGGTAAGTGAGGAGACTGAGAGTCTGTGAGTGAGGGGGGACTGATTTGGTGAGTACGTGGGGACTGAGAGTCGGTGAGTGAGGGGGGACTGAGAGTCGGTGAGTGAGGGGGGACTGAGAGTCGGTGAGTGAGGGGGGACTTAGTCGGTGAGTGAGGGGGGACTGAGATTCGGTGAGTGAGGGGGGGACTGAGAGTCGGTGAGTGAGGGAGGACTGAGATTCGGTGACTGAGGGGGGGACTGAGAATCGGTGAGTGAGGGGGGTCTGAGTGTTGGTGAGTGAGGGGGGACTGAGAGTCCGTGAGTGAGGGGGAACTGAGAATCGGTGAGTGAGGGGGGACTGAGAGTCAGTGAGTGAGGGGGGACTGAGAGTCAGTGAGTGAGGGGGGACTGAGAGTCTGAGTGAGGGGGGACTGAGAGTAGGTGAGTGAGGGGGGGTCTGAGAGTCGGTGAGTGAGGGGGGACTGAGAGTCAGTGAGTGAGGGGGGGACTGAGAGTCGGTGAGTGAGGGGGGTACTGAGAGTCGGTGAGTGAGGGGGGACTGAGTCGGTGAGTGAGGGGGGACTGAGAGTCGGTGAGTGAGGGGGGACTGAGAGTCGGTGAGTGAGGGGGGACTGAGAGTCTGTGAGTGAGGGGGGACTGAGAGTCGGTAAGTGAGGAGACTGAGAGTCTGTGAGTGAGGGGGGACTGATTTGGTGAGTACGTGGGGACTGAGAGTCGGTGAGTGAGGGGGGACTGAGAGTCGGTGAGTGAGGGGGGACTGAGAGTCGGTGAGTGAGGGGGGACTTAGTCGGTGAGTGAGGGGGGACTGAGAGTCGGTGAGTGAGGGGGGACTGAGAGTCGGTGAGTGAGGGGGGACTGAGAGTCGGTGAGTGAGGGGGGACTGAGAGTCGGTGAGTGAGGGGGGACTTAGTCGGTGAGTGAGGGGGGACTGAGAGTCGGTGAGTGAGGGGGGACTGAGAGTCGGTGAGTGAGGGGGGACTGAGAGTCGGTGAGTGAGGAGGGACTGAGATCGGTGAGTGAGGGGGGACTGAGAGTCTGTGACTGAGGGGGGACTGATAGTCAGTGAGTGAGGGGGGACTGAGAGTCTGAGTGAGGGGGGACTGAGAGTCGGTGAGTGAGGGGGGACTGAGAGTCGGTGAGTGAGGGGGGACTGAGAGTCGGTGAGTGAGGAGGGACTGAGATCGGTGAGTGAGGGGGGACTGAGAGTCTGTGACTGAGGGGGGACTGATAGTCAGTGAGTGAGGGGGGACTGAGAGTCTGAGTGAGGGGGGACTGAGAGTCGGTGAGTGAGGGGGGACTGAGAGTCGGTGAGTGAGTGCGAATGAGAGTCGGTGAGTGAGGGGGGACTGAGAGGCGGTGAGTGAGGGGGGACTGAGTCGGTGAGTGAGGGGGGACTGAGAGTCGGTGAGTGAGGGGGGACTGAGAGTTGGTGATTGAGGGGGACTGAGAATCGGTGAGTGAGGGGGGACTGAGAGTCGGGGAGTGAGGGGGGACGGAGAGTCGGTGAGTGAGGGGGGACTGAGAATCGGTGAGTGAGGGGGGACTGATAGTCGGTGAGTGAGGGGGGAATGATAGTCGGTGAGTGAGGGGGGACTGAGAGTCGGTGAGTGAGGGGGGACGGAGAGTCGGTGAGTGAGGGGGCTAAGAGTCGGTGAGTGACGGTGGTCTGAGAGTCGGTGAGTGAGGGGGGACTGAGAGTCGGTGAGTGAGGGGGGACTGAGAGTCAGTGAGTGAGGGGGGGACGGAGAGTCGGTGAGTGAGGGGGGACTGAGAGTCGGTGATTGAGGGGGGACTGAGAGTCGGTGATTGAGGGGGTACTGATTCGGTGAGTGAGGGGGTACTGAGAGTCGGTTAGTGAGGGGGGACTGAGAGTCAGTGAGTGAGGCGGGATTCAGGTTCGGTGAGTGAGGGGGGACTGAGAGTCGGTGAGTGAGGGGGGACTGAGAGTCGGTGAGTGAGGGGGACTGAGATTCGGTGAGTGAGGGGGGGACTGAGAGTCGGTGAGTGAGGGAGGACTGAGATTCGGTGACTGAGGGGGGGACTGAGAATCGGTGAGTGAGGGGGGTCTGAGTGTTGGTGAGTGAGGGGGGACTGAGAGTCCGTGAGTGAGGGGGAACTGAGAATCGGTGAGTGAGGGGGGACTGAGAGTCAGTGAGTGAGGGGGGACTGAGAGTCAGTGAGTGAGGGGGGACTGAGAGTCTGAGTGAGGGGGGACTGAGAGTAGGTGAGTGAGGGGGGGTCTGAGAGTCGGTGAGTGAGGGGGGACTGAGAGTCAGTGAGTGAGGGGGGACTGAGAGTCGGTGAGTGAGGGGGGTACTGAGAGTCGGTGAGTGAGGGGGGACTGAGTCGGTGAGTGAGGGCGGACTGAGAGTCGGTGAGTGAGGGGGGACTGAGAGTCGGTGAGTGAGGGGGGACTGAGAGTCTGTGAGTGAGGGGGGACTGAGAGTCGGTAAGTGAGGAGACTGAGAGTCTGTGAGTGAGGGGGGACTGATTTGGTGAGTACGTGGGGACTGAGAGTCGGTGAGTGAGGGGGGACTGAGAGTCGGTGAGTGAGGGGGGACTGAGAGTCGGTGAGTGAGGGGGGACTTAGTCGGTGAGTGAGGGGGGACTGAGAGTCGGTGAGTGAGGGGGGACTGAGAGTCGGTGAGTGAGGGGGGACTGAGAGTCGGTGAGTGAGGGGGGACTGAGAGTCGGTGAGTGAGGGGGGACTTAGTCGGTGAGTGAGGGGGGACTGAGAGTCGGTGAGTGAGGGGGGACTGAGAGTCGGTGAGTGAGGGGGGACTGAGAGTCGGTGAGTGAGGAGGGACTGAGATCGGTGAGTGAGGGGGGACTGAGAGTCTGTGACTGAGGGGGGACTGATAGTCAGTGAGTGAGGGGGGACTGAGAGTCTGAGTGAGGGGGGACTGAGAGTCGGTGAGTGAGGGGGGACTGAGAGTCGGTGAGTGAGTGCGAATGAGAGTCGGTGAGTGAGGGGGGACTGAGAGTCGGTGAGTGAGGGGGGACTGAGTGTCGGTGAGTGAGGGGGGACTGAGAGTCAGTGAGTGAGGGGGGACTGAGAGTCAGTGAGTGAGGGGGACTGAGAGTCTGTGAGTGAGGGGGGACTGAGAGTCGGTGAGTGAGGGGGACTGAGAGTCTGAGTGAGTGGGGACTGAGAGTCGGTGAGTTAGGGGGCACTGAGAGTCGGTGAGTGAGGGGGGACTGAGAGTCTGTGAGTGAGGGGGGACTGAGTGTCGGTGAGTGAGGGGGGACGGAGAGTCGGTGATTGAGGGGGTACTGAGAGACAGTGAGTGAGGGGGACTGAGAGTCGGTGAGTGAGGGAGAGACTGAGAGTCGGTGAGTGAGGGGGGACTGAGAGTCTGTGAGTGAGGATGGACTGAGAGTCGGTGAGCGAGGGGGGACTGAGAGTCGGTGAGTGAGGGAGAGACTGAGAGTCGGTGAGTGAGGGGGGACTGAGAGTCGGTGAGTGAGGGGGGACTGAGAGTCGGTGAGTGAGCGGGACTGAAAGTCGGTGAGTGAGGGGGGACTGAGAGTCGGTGAGTGAGGGGACTGAGAGTCGGTGAGTGAGGCGACTGAGTGTCTGAGTGAGGGAGGACTGCGAGTCGGTGAGTGAGGGGGGACTGAGAGTCGGTGAGTGAGGGGGGACTGAGAGTCGGTGAGTGAGGGGGGACTGAGAGTCGGTGAGTGAGGGGGGACGGAGAGTCGGTGAGTGAGGGGGGACTGAGAGTCGGTGAGTGAGGGGGGACTGAGAGTCGGTGAGTGAGGTGAGACTGAGAGTCGGTGAGCGACGGGGGACTGAGAATCGGTGAGTGAGGGGGGACTGAGAGTCGGTGAGTGAGGGGGTACTGATAGTCGGTGAGTGAGGGGGGACTGATAGTCGGTGAGTGAGGGGGGACTGAGAGTCGGTGAGTGAGGGGGGACGGAGAGTCGGTGAGTTAGGGGGGACTGAGAGTCAGTGAGTGAGGGGGGACTGAGAGTGGATGAGTGAGTGGGACTGAGAGTCGATGAGTGAGAGGGGACAGAGAGTCGATGAGTGAGGGGGGACTGAGAGTCGGTGAGTGAGGGTGGACGGAGAGTCGGTGAGTGAGGGGGACAGAGAGTCGGTGAGTGAGGGGACTGAGAGTCTGAGTGAGGGGGGACTGAGAGTCGGTGAGTGAGGGGGGACTGAGTGTCGGTGAGTGAGGGGGGACTGAGAGTCGGTGAGTGAGGGGGGACTGAGAGTCGGTGAGTGAGGGTGGACTGAGAGTCGGTGAGTGAGGGGGGACTGAGTCGGTGAGTGAGGGTGGACTGATTCGGTGAGTGAGGGTGGACTGATTCGGTGAGTGAGGGGGACTGAGAGTCGGTGAGTGAGGGGGGACTGAGAGTCAGTGAGTGAGGGGGGACTGAGAGTGGATGAGTGAGTGGGACTGAGAGTCGATGAGTGAGAGGGGACGGAGAGTCGATGAGTGAGGTGGGACTGAGAGTCGGTGAGTGATGGTGGACGGAGAGTCGGTGAGTGAGGGGGGACGGAGAGTCGGTGAGTGAGGGGGACTGAGAGTCGGTGAGTGAGGGGGACTGAGTGTCGGTGAGTGAGGGGGGACTGAGAGTCGGTGAGTGAGGGGGGACTGAGAGTCGGTGAGTGAGGGGGGACTGAGAGTCGGTGAGTGAGGGGTGACTGAGAGTCGGTGAGTGAGGGGTGACTGAGAGTCGGTGAGTGAGGGGGACTGAGTGTCGGTGAGTGAGGGGGGACTGAGAGTCGGTGAGTGAGGGGGGACTGAGAGCCGGTGAGTAAGGGGGGACTGAGTCGGTGAGTGAGGGGGTACTGAGAGTCGGTGAGTGAGGGGGACTGAGAGTCGGTGAGTGAGGGGGGACTGAGAGTCGGTGAGTGAGGGGGGATTGAGAGTCGGTGAGTGAGGGGGGACTGAGAGTCGGTGAGTGAGGGGGGACTGAGAGTCGGTGAGTGAGGGGGACTGAGAGTCGGTGAGTGAGGGGGGACTGAGAGTCAGTGAGTGAGGGGGGATTGAGAGTCGGTGAGTGAGGGGGGATTGATAGTCGGTCAGTAAGGGGGGACTGAGTCGCTAAGTGAGGGGGGACTGAGAGTCGGTGAATGAGGGGGACTGAGAGTCGGTGAGTGAGGGGGGACTGACAGTCGGTGAGTGAGGGGGGACTGACAGTCGGTGAGTGAGGGGGGACTGAGAGTCGGTGAGTGAGGGGGGACTGAGTCGGTGAGTGAGGGTGGACTGATTCGGTGAGTGAGGGTGGACTGATTCGGTGAGTGAGGGTGGACTGATTCGGTGAGTGAGGGGGGACTGAGGCGGTGAGTGAGGGGGGACTGAGTCGGTGAGTGAGGGGGGACTGAGAGTCGGTGAGTGAGGGGGGACTGAGAGTCGGTGATTGAGGGGGACTGAGAATCGGTGAGTGAGGGGGGACTGAGAGTCGGGGAGTGAGGGGGGACGGAGAGTCGGTGAGTGAGGGGGGACTGAGAATCGGTGAGTGAGGGGGGACTGATAGTCGGTGAGTGAGGGGGGAATGATAGTCGGTGAGTGAGGGGGGACTGAGAGTCGGTGAGTGAGGGGGGACGGAGAGTCGGTGAGTGAGGGGGCTAAGAGTCGGTGAGTGAGGGTGGTCTGAGAGTCGGTGAGTGAGGGGGGACTGAGAGTCGGTGAGTGAGGGGGGACTGAGAGTCAGTGAGTGAGGGGGGGACGGAGAGTCGGTGAGTGAGGGGGGACTGAGAGTCGGTGATTGAGGGGGGACTGAGAGTCGGTGATTGAGGGGGTACTGATTCGGTGAGTGAGGGGGGACTGAGAGTCGGTGAGTGAGGGGGGACTGAGAGTCGGTGAGTGAGGGGGGACTGAGAGTCAGTGAGTGAGGGGGGGACGGAGAGTCGGTGAGTGAGGGGGGACTGAGAGTCGGTGATTGAGGGGGGACTGAGAGTCGGTGATTGAGGGGGTACTGATTCGGTGAGTGAGGGGGGACTGAGAGTCGGTTAGTGAGGGGGGACTGAGAGTCAGTGAGTGAGGCGGGATTCAGATTCGGTGAGTGAGGGGGGACTGAGAGTCGGTGAGTGAGGGGGGACTGAGAGTCGGTGAGTGAGGGGGACTGAGATTCGGTGAGTGAGGGGGGGACTGAGAGTCGGTGAGTGAGGGAGGACTGAGATTCGGTGACTGAGGGGGGGACTGAGAGTCGGTGAGTGAGGGGGGTCTGAGTGTTGGTGAGTGAGGGGGGACTGAGAGTCCGTGAGTGAGGGGGAACTGAGAATCGGTGAGTGAGGGGGGACTGAGAGTCAGTGAGTGAGGGGGGACTGAGAGTCAGTGAGTGAGGGGGGACTGAGAGTCTGAGTGAGGGGGGACTGAGAGTAGGTGAGTGAGGGGGGGTCTGAGAGTCGGTGAGTGAGGGGGGACTGAGAGTCAGTGAGTGAGGGGGGACTGAGAGTCGGTGAGTGAGGGGGGTACTGAGAGTCGGTGAGTGAGGGGGGACTGAGTCGGTGAGTGAGGGGGGACTGAGAGTCGGTGAGTGAGGGGGGACTGAGAGTCGGTGAGTGAGGGGGGACTGAGAGTCTGTGAGTGAGGGGGGACTGAGAGTCGGTAAGTGAGGAGACTGAGAGTCTGTGAGTGAGGGGGGACTGATTTGGTGAGTACGTGGGGACTGAGAGTCGGTGAGTGAGGGGGGACTGAGAGTCGGTGAGTGAGGGGGGACTGAGAGTCGGTGAGTGAGGGGGGACTTAGTCGGTGAGTGAGGGGGGACTGAGAGTCGGTGAGTGAGGGGGGACTGAGAGTCGGTGAGTGAGGGGGGACTGAGAGTCGGTGAGTGAGGGGGGACTGAGAGTCGGTGAGTGAGGGGGGACTTAGTCGGTGAGTGAGGGGGGACTGAGAGTCGGTGAGTGAGGGGGGACTGAGAGTCGGTGAGTGAGGGGGGACTGAGAGTCGGTGAGTGAGGGGGGACTGAGAGTCGGTGAGTGAGGGGGGACAGAGAGTCGGTGAGTGAGGGGAGACTGAGAGTCGGTGAGTGAGGGGGGACTGAGAGTCGGTGAGTGAGGGGGGACTGAGAGTCGGTGAGTGAGGGGGGACTGAGAGTCGGTGAGTGAGGGGAGACTGAGTGTCGGTGAGTGAGGGGGGACTGAGAGTCGGTGAGTGAGGGGGGACTGAGAGTCGGTGAGTGAGGAGGGACTGAGATCGGTGAGTGAGGGGGGACTGAGAGTCTGTGAGTGAGGGGGAACTGAGAGTCGGTGAGTGAGGGGGGACTGAGAGTCAGTGAGTGAGGGGGGACTGAGAGTCGGTGAGTGAGGGGGGACTGAGAGTCTGAGTGAGGGGGGACTGAGAGTCAGTGAGTAAGGGGGGACTGAGAGTCTGAGTGAGGGGGGACTGAGAGTCGGTGAGTGAGGGGGGACTGAGAGTCGGTGAGTGAGTGCGAATGAGAGTCGGTGAGTGAGGGGGGACTGAGAGTCGGTGAGTGGGGGGGACAGAGTGTCGGTGTGTGAGGGGGGACTGAGAGTCAGTGAGTGAGGGGGGACAGAGAGTCGGTGAGTGAGGGGGGACTGAGAGTCGGTGAGTGAGGGGGGACTGAGAGTCGGTGAGTGAGTGCGAATGAGAGTCGGTGAGTGAGGGGGGACTGAGAGTCGGTGAGGGAGGGGGGATTGAGTGTCGGTGAGTGAGGGGGGACTGAGAGTCAGTGAGTGAGGGGGGACTGAGAGTCAGTGAGTGAGGGGGACTGAGAGTCTGTGAGTGAGGGGGGACTGAGAGTCGGTGAGTGAGGGGGACTGAGAGTCTGAGTGAGGGGGGACTGAGAGTCGGTGAGTTAGGGGGGACTGAGAGTCGGTGAGTGAGGGGGGACTGAGAGTCTGTGAGTGAGGGGGGACTGAGAGTCGGTGAGTGAGGGGTGACTGAGAGTCGGTGAGTGAGGGGAGACTGAGAGTCGGTGAGAGGTGGGGGGACTGAGTGTCGGTGAGTGAGGGGGGACGGAGAGTCGGTGAGTGAGGGGGGACTGAGAGACAGTGAGTGAGGGGGACTGAGAGTCGGTGAGCGAGGGAGAGACTGAGAGTCTGTGAGTGAGGATGGACTGAGAGTCGGTGAGCGAGGGGGGACTGAGAGTCGGTGAGTGAGGGAGAGACTGAGAGTCGGTGAGTGAGGGGGGACTGAGAGTCGGCGAGTGAGGGGGGACTGAGAGTCGGTGAGTGAGGGGGGACTGAGAGTCTGAGTGAGGGGGGACTGAGAGTCGGTGAGTGAGAGGGACTGAAAGTCGGTGAGTGAGGGGGGACTGAGAGTCGGTGAGTGAGGGGACTGAGAGTCGGTGAGTGAGGCGACTGAGAGTCGGTGAGTGAGGGGGGACTGAGAGTCGGTGAGTGAGGGAGGACTGCGAGTCGGTGAGTGAGGGGGGACTGAGAGTCGGTGAGTGAGGGGGGACTGAGGGTCGCTGAGTGAGGTGGGACTGACTCGGTGAGTGAGGGGGGACTGAGTCTGTGAGTGAGGTGGACTGATTTGATGATTGAGGGGGGACTGAGGGTCGATGAGTGAGGGGGGACTGAGTGTCGGTGAGTGAGGGGGACTGAGCGTCAGTGAGTGAGTGGGACTGAGAGTCGGTGAGTGACGGGGGACTGAGAGTCTGTGAGTGAGGGAGGAATGAGAGTCGGTGAGTGAGTGGGGACTGAGAGTTGGTGAGTGAGGAGGGGACTGAGATTCGGTGAGTGAGGGGGGACTGAGAGTCGGTGAGTGAGGGGGGACTGAGAGTCGGTGAGTGAGGGGAGACTGAGTGTCGGTGAGTGAGGGGGGACTGAGAGTCTGAGTGAGAGGGGACTGAGTGTCGGTGAGTGAGGGGGGACTGAGAGTCGGTGAGTGAGTGCGAATGAGAGTCGGTGAGTGAGGGGGGACTGAGAGTCGGTGAGTGAGGGGGGACTGAGAGTCGGTGAGTGAGTGCGAATGAGAGTCGGTGAGTGAGGGGGGACTGAGAGTCGGTGAGTGGGGGGGACAGAGTGTCGGTGTGTGAGGGGGGACTGAGAGTCAGTGAGTGAGGGGGGACAGAGAGTCGGTGAGTGAGGGGGGACTGAGAGTCGGTGAGTGAGGGGGGACTGAGTGTCGGTGAGTGAGTGCGAATGAGAGTCGGTGAGTGAGGGGGGACTGAGAGTCGGTGAGGGAGGGGGGATTGAGTGTCGGTGAGTGAGGGGGGACTGAGAGTCAGTGAGTGAGGGGGGACTGAGAGTCAGTGAGTGAGGGGGACTGAGAGTCTGTGAGTGAGGGGGGACTGAGAGTCGGTGAGTGAGGGGGACTGAGAGTCTGAGTGAGGGGGGTCTGAGAGTCGGTGAGTTAGGGGGGACTGAGAGTCGGTGAGTGAGGGGGGACTGAGAGTCTGTGAGTGAGGGGGGACTGAGAGTCGGTGAGTGAGGGGGGACTGAGAGTCGGTGAGTGAGGGGAGACTGAGAGTCGGTGAGAGGTGGGGGGACTGAGTGTCGGTGAGTGAGGGGGGACGGAGAGTCGGTGAGTGAGGGGGGACTGAGAGACAGTGAGTGAGGGGGACTGAGAGTCGGTGAGTGAGGGAGAGACTGAGAGTCTGTGAGTGAGGAAGGACTGAGAGTCGGTGAGCGAGGGGGGACTGAGAGTCGGTGAGTGAGGGAGAGACTGAGAGTCGGTGAGTGAGGGGGGACTGAGAGTCGGTGAGTGAGGGGTGACTGAGAGTCGGTGAGTGAGGGGGGACTGAGAGTCTGAGTGAGGGGGGACTGAGAGTCGGTGAGTGAGCGGGACTGAAAGTCGGTGAGTGAGGGGGGACTGAGAGTCGGTGAGTGAGGGGACTGAGAGTCGGTGAGTGAGGCGACTGAGAGTCGGTGAGTGAGGGGGGACTGAGAGTCGGTGAGTGAGGGAGGACTGCGAGTCGGTGAGTGAGGGGGGACTGAGAGTCGGTGAGTGAGGGGGGACTGAGGGTCGCTGAGTGAGGTGGGACTGACTCGGTGAGTGAGGGGGGACTGAGTCTGTGAGTGAGGTGGACTGATTTGATGATTGAGGGGGGACTGAGGGTCGATGAGTGAGGGGGGACTGAGTGTCGGTGAGTGAGGGGGACTGAGCGTCAGTGAGTGAGTGGGACTGAGAGTCGGTGAGTGACGGGGGACTGAGATTCTGTGAGTGAGGGAGGAATGAGAGTCGGTGAGTGAGTGGGGACTGAGAGTTGGTGAGTGAGGAGGGGACTGAGAGTCGGTGAGTGAGGGGGGACTGAGAGTCGGTGAGTGAGGGGGGACTGAGAGTCGGTGAGTGAGGGGAGACTGAGTGTCGGTGAGTGAGGGGGGACTGAGAGTCGGTGAGTGAGGGGGGACTGAGAGTCGGTGAGTGAGGAGGGACTGAGATCGGTGAGTGAGGGGGGACTGAGAGTCTGTGAGTGAGGGGGAACTGAGAGTCGGTGAGTGAGGGGGGACTGAGAGTCGGTGAGTGAGGGGGGACTGAGAGTCAGTGAGTGAGGGGGGACTGAGAGTCTGAGTGAGG
Organism: Somniosus microcephalus; assembly: GCF_052327205.1. Classification (NCBI taxonomy): domain Eukaryota; kingdom Metazoa; phylum Chordata; class Chondrichthyes; order Squaliformes; family Somniosidae; genus Somniosus; species Somniosus microcephalus. The sequence goes on from NW_028225179.1 coordinate 110,177,593, forward strand.
GGGGACTGAGTGTCGGTGAGTGAGGGGGGACTGAGAGTCGGTGAGTGAGTGCGAATGAGAGTCGGTGAGTGAGGGGGGACTGAGAGTCGGTGAGTGAGGGGGGACTGAGTGTCGGTGAGTGAGGGGGGACTGAGAGTCAGTGAGTGAGGGGGGACTGAGGGTCAGTGAGTGAGGGGGACTGAGAGTCTGTGAGTGAGGGGGGACTGAGAGTCGGTGAGTGAGGGGGAACTGAGGGTCGGTGAGGGAGGGGGGACTGAGGGTCGGTGAGTGAGGGGGTACTGAGAGTCGTTGAGTAAGGGGGGACTGAGGGTCGGTGAGTGAGGCGGGACTGAGAGTCGGTGAGTCAGGGGGGACTGAGAGTCGGTGAGTGAGGGGACTGAGAGTCGGTGAGTGAGGGGACTGAGAGTCTGAGTGAGGGAGGACTGCGAGTCGGTGAGTGAGGGGGGACTGAGAGTCGGTGAGTGAGGGGGGACTGAGGGTCGGTGAGTGAGGTGGGACTGACTCGGTGAGTGAGGGGGGACTGAGTCTGTGAGTGAGGGGGACTGATTTGATGAGTGAGGGGGACTGAGGGTCGATGAGTGAGGGGGGACTGAGTGTCGGTGAGTGAGGGGGACTGAGAGTGGGTGAGTGAGGGGGGACTGAGCGTCAGTGAGTGAGGGGGACTGAGAGTCGGTGAGAGGTGGGGGGACTGAGTGTCGGTGAGTGAGGGGGGACTGAGAGTCGGTGAGTGAGGGGGTACTGAGATTCGGTGAGTGAGGGGGGACTGAGAGTCGGTGAGTGAGGAGGGGACTGAGAGTCGGTGAGTGAGGGGGGACAGATTCGGTGAGTGGGGGGTACTGAGAGTCGGTGAGTGAGGAGGGGACTGAGAGTCGGTGAGTGAGGGGGGACTGAGAGTCGGTGAGTGAGGGGGGACTGAGAGTCGGTGAGTGAGGGGGACTGAGAGTCGGTGAGTGAGGAGGGGACTGAGAGTCGGTGAGTGAGGGGGGACTGAGAGTCGGTGAATGAGGGAGGAATGAGAGTCGGTGAGTGAGTGGGGACTGAGAGTCGGGGAGTGAGGGGGGACTGAGAGTCGGTGAGTGAGTGAGGACTGAGAGTCGGTGAGTGAGGGGGGACTGAGTCGGTGAGTGAGGGGGGACTGAGAGTCAGTGAGTGAGGGGGGACTGAGGGTCGGTGAGTGAGGGGGGACTGAGGGTCGGTGAGTGAGGCTGGACTGAGAGTCGGTGAGTGAGGGGGGACTGAGAGTCGGTGAGTGAGGGGGGACTGAGGGTCGGTGAGTGAGGGGGACTGAGAGTCGGTGAGTGAGGGGGGACTGAGAGACAGTGAGTGAGGGGGACTGAGAGTCGGTGAGTGAGGGGGGACTGAGAGTCGGTGAGTGAGGGGGGACTGAGAGACAGTGAGTGAGGGGGACTGAGAATCGGTGAGTGAGGGGGGACTGAGAGTCGGTGAGTGAGGGGGGACTGAGAGTCAGTGAGTGAGGGGGGACTAAGAGTCGGTGAGTGAGGGGGGACTGAGAGTCGGTGAGTGAGGGGGGACTGAGAGTCGGTGAGTGAGGGGAGACTGAGAGTCGGTGAGTGACGGGGGACTGAGAATCGGTGAATGAGGGGGGACTGAGAGTCGGTGAGTGAGGGGGGACTGAGAGTCTGTGAGTGAGGGGGAACTGAGAGTCGGTGAGTGAGGGGGGACTGAGAGTCGGTGAGTGAGAGGGGACTGAGAGTCTGTGAGTGAGGCGGGACTGAGAGTCGGTGAGTGATGGGGGACTGAGAGTCGGTGATTGAGGGGGGACTGAGAGTCGGTGAGTGAGGGGGGACTGAGAGATCGGTGAGTGAGGTGGGACTGAGATTTGGTGAGTGAGGGGGGACTGAGAGTCGGTGAGTGAGGGGCGACTGACAGTCGGTGAGTGAGGGGGGACTGAAAGTCGGTAAGTGAGGGGGACTGAGAGTCGCTGAGTGAGGGGGGCTGAGAGTCTGTGAGTGAGGGAGGACTGAGAGTCGGTGAGTGAGGGGGGACTGAGAATCGGTGAGTGAGGGAGGACTGAGAATCCGGTGAGTGAGGGGGGACTGAGAGTCGGTGAGTGAGGGGGGACTGAGAGTCGGTGAGTGAGGGGGGACTGAGAGTCGGTGAGTGAGGGGGGACTGAGAGTCGGTGAGTGAGGGGGGACAGAGTCGGTGAGTGAGGGAGGACTGAGAGTCAGTGAGTGAGGGGGTACTGAGAGTCTGTGAGTGAGGGGGGACTGAGAGTCCGTGAGTGAGGAGGGACTGAGAGTCCGCGAGTGAGGGCGGACTGAGTCAGTGAGTGAGGGGGTCTGAGAGCCAGTGAGTGAGAGGGACTGAGAGTCAGTGAGTGAGGAGGGACTGAGTCGGTGAGTGAGGGGGGACTGAGAGTCGGTGAGTGAGGGGGGACTGAGTCGGTGAGTGAGGGGGTACTGAGAGTCGGTGAGTGAGGGGGACTGAGAATCGGTGAGTGAGTGGGGACTGAGTCGGTGAGTGATGGGGGACTGAGAGTCGGTGAGTGAGGGGGGAGTGAGAGTCGGTGAGTGAGGGGGGACTGAGAGTCGGTGAGTTAGGGGGCACAGAGTCGGTGAGTGAGGGGGGACTGAGGGCCGGTGAGTGAGGGGGGACTGAGGGTCGGTGAGTGATGGGCGAATGAAAGTCGGTGAGTGAGGGGATACTGAGAGTCGGTGAGTGCGGGGGGACTGAGAGTCGGTGAGGGAGTGGGGACTGAGAGTCGGTGAGTGAGGGGGGACTGAGCGTCGGTAAATGAGGGGGGACTGAGAGTCGGTGAGTGAGGGGGACTGAGTGTCAGTGAGTGAGGGGGGACTGAGAGTCGGTGAGTGAGGGGGGACTGAGAGTCGGTGAGTGAGGGGGGACTGAGAGTCGGTGAGTGAGGGGGACTGAGAGTCGGTGATTGAGGGGGGACTGAGTCGGTGAGTGATGGGGGACTGAGAGTCGGTGAGCGAGGGGGGAGTGAGAGTCGCTGAGTGAGGGGGGACTGAGAGTCGGTGAGTTGGGGGCACAGAGAGTCGGTGAGTGAGGGGGGACTGAGAGTCAGTGAGTGAGGGGGGACTGAGAGTCGGTGAGTGATGGGGGACTGAGAGTCGGTGAGTGAGGGGGGACTGAGAGTCGGTGAGTGAGGGGGGACTGAGAGTCGGTGAGTGAGGGGGGACTGAAAGTCGGTGAGTGAGGGGGGACTGAGAGTCGGTGAGTGAGGGGGGACTGAGAGTCCGTGAGTGAGGGGGGACTGAGAGTCGGTGAGTGAGGGGGGACTGAGTGTCGGTGAGTGAGGGGGAACTGAGAGTCGGTGAGTGAGGGGGGACTGAGAGTCGGTGAGTGAGGAGGGACTGAGAGTCATGGAGTCATAGAGTCATAGAGTTATACAGCACGGATAGAGGCCCTTCGGCCCATCGTGTCCGCGCCGGCCATCAAGCCCTGTCTAATCTAATCCCATATTCCAGCATTTGGTCCGTGGCCTTGTATGCTATGGCATTTCAAGTGCTCATCCAAATGATTTTTGAATGTTGTGAGGGTTCCAGCCTCCACAACCCTTTCAGGCAGTGAGTTCCAGACTCCAACCACCCTCTGGGTGAAAAAGTTCTTTCTCAAATCCCCTCTAAACCTCCCGCCCTTTACCTTGAATCTATGCCCCCTAGTTATTGACCCTTCTACTAAGGGAAAGAGCTCCTTAGTATCCATCCTATCTATGCCCCTCATAATTTGGTACACCTCAATCATGCCCCCCCTCAGCCTCCTCTGCTCCAAGGAAAACAAACCCAATCTGCCCAGTCTCTCTTCATAGCTGAAGCGCTCCAGCCCTGGTAACATCCTGGTGAATCTCCTCTGCACCCTCTCCAAAGCTATCACATCCTTCCTGTAGTGTGGCGACCAGAACTGCACACAGTATTCCAGCTGTGGCCTAACCAGTGTTTTATACAGCTCCATCATAACCTCCTTGCTCTTATATTCTATGCCTCTGCTAATGAAGGCAAGTATCCCATATGCCTTTTTTACCACCTTATCCACCTGTTCCGCCGCCTTCAGGGATATGTGTACTTGCACACCCAGATCCCTCTGCCCCTCCATCTTGCCTAGGGTCTTGCCATTCATTGTGTATTCCCTTGCCTTGTTAGTCCCCCCAAAGTGCATCACCTCGCACTTTTCCGGGTTAAATTCCATTTGCCACTGCTCCGCCCATCTGACCAACCCATCTATATCGTCCTGCAGACTGAGACTACCCTCCTCACTATTTACCACCCTACCAATTTTTGTATCATCCGCGAACTTACTGATCATACCTTTTACATTCATATCCAAGTCATTAATGTAGACCACAAACAGCAAGGGACCGAGCACCGATCCCTGTGGTACCCCACTGGCCACAGGCTTCCAGTCACAAAAACAACCTTCGACCATCACCCTCTGCCTTCTGCCACTAAGCCAGTTTTGTATTCAATGTGCCAAGGCACCCTGGATTCCATGGGCTCTTACCTTCTTGACCAGTCTCCTGTGCGGGACTTTATTGAAGGCCTTACTGAAATCCATGTATACCCTCATCCACACACCTAGTCACCCCCTCAAAAAATTCAATCAGATTAGTCAGACATGATCTTCCCTTGACAAAGCCATGTTGACTATCCCTGATTAATCCTTGCCTCTCCAAGTGGAGACTCATTTTGTCCCTCAGAATTTTTTCCAATAATTTTCCTACCACTGATGTTAGGCTCACTGGCCTGTAGTTCCCCGGTTTTTCCCTACTCCCCTTCTTGAATAATGGTACTACATTAGCGGTTCTCCAGTCCTCTGGCACATCCCCTGTGGCCAGAGAGGTTCTGAATATATGTGTTAGAGCCCCCGCAATCTCTTCCTTTGCCTCACACAGCAGCCTGGGATACATTTCGTCCGGGCCTGGGGATTTATCCATTTTTAGGCCTGCTAAAACCGCCAATACCTCCTCCCTCTCGATGTTAATATGTTCAAGCATATCACAGTCCCCCCGCCCTATTTCTATGTCTACATCGTCCCTCTCCATAGTGAAAACAGATGCAAAAAATTCATTTAGAACCCCTCCTACATCTTCTGGCTCCACACACAGATTGCCACTTTTGTCCCTAATGGGCCCTATTTTTTCCCTAGTTATCCTCTTACCCTTAATATACTTATAAAACATCTTAAGATTTTCCTTTATTTTGCTCGCCAGTGTTATTTCATGACCCCTCCTTGATCTCCTAATTTCTTTTTTAAGTATCCCCCTGCACTTTTTGTACTCCTCTAGGGCTTCCTCCGTCTTTAGCCTTTTGTATCTGCCAAAAGCCCTCTTTTTTCTAATCCATTCTCATATATCCCCTGACATCCAAGGTTCCCTGTGGTTTTTGGAACCACCCTTGACCTTTACGGGAACATGTTGCCATTGTATGATCTCAATCTCCCTTCTGAAAGCCTCCCATTGCTCCGATGCGGATTTTCCTACAAGTAGCTGATCCCAGTCCATTTTGGCCAGATCCTGCCTTATCCTATTAAAATCGGCCTGCCCCCAATTTAGAACCTTTATTTCCGGCCCATCCCTGTCCTTTTCCATGACCACCTTAAATCTCACCATATTATGGTCACTGTCACCAAAGTGCTCACCTAGCACGGTGGCATAGTGGTTAGCACTGTTGCCTCACAGCGCCAGAGACACGGGTTCAAATCCAGCCTCGGGTGACTGTCTGTGTGGAGTTTGCACATTCTCACCGTGTTTGCGTGGGTTTTCTCCGGGTGCTCCAGTTTCCTCCCACAGTCCAAAGATGTGCGGGTTAGGTTGATTGCCCATGATAAAAAAATTGGCCTTTAGTGTTAGGGGGGATTAAATACGTGGGGTTATGGGGATAGGGCTTGTGTGGGATGGCTGTCGGTGTAGGGACCGGGTGCTAGGGTTTGGATGATCAGCCATGATCTCGTTGAATGGCGGAGCAGGCTCGAAGGGCCGAATGGCCTACTCCTGCTCCTATCTTCTATGTTTCTATGTTTCTTCCACTTGGCCGGCCACATTCCCTAGAATTAGGTCCAGTACCGCCCCCTCTCTTGTAGGACCTTCTACATGCTGGCTCAAAAAGCTCTCCTGGATGCACTTTAAGAATTCTACACCCTCTGTGCCTTTCACACTCTGACTATCCCAGTTAATATTGGGGAAGTTGAAATCCCCCATTATTATTACCCTATTATTTGCACATTTCTCTGAGATTTGCCTGCATATCTGTTCCTCTATCTCCCCCTGACTGTTTGGAGGCCTATAGTACACTCCCAGCAAAGTGCTTGCCCCCTTTTTGTTTTTAAGCTCCACCCATATGGCCTCATTAGAGGAACCTGCTAATATGTCATCCCTCCTTACTGCAGTAATTGACTCCTTAATTAATATTGCGACACCCCCTCCTCTTATACCTCCCCCTCTGTCTCGCCTGAAGATTCTGTACCCCGGAATATTGAGCTGCCAGTCTTGCCCCTCCCTCAACCATGTCTCCGTGATAGCAACAATATCATACTCCCATGTGTTTATCAACACCTTCAGTTCATCCACCTTATTTGCAAGACTCCTTGCATTAAAATAGATGCCATCCAGCCTTGCCCTTGTATATTTGCCTTGTCTACCAAGCTGACTTGTTTTTTTCTCTATAATTGGCAGCACATCACCCCCTATTTCAGCTCCCCTCTGTATCCCATCCCCCTGCCAAGTTAGTTTAAACCCACCCCCAACAGTGCTAGCAAACCTCCCCGCAAGGATATTTGTCCCGCTCTGGTTCAGGTGCAACCCGTCTGACTTGTACAAGTCTCACCTTTCCCAGTCGGTGAGTTAGCCACTTGTCTTCGACTGCAAAACACAAGAAACGCGTTGTTATGGATCAGATTGATTTCCCCCAGTGTATTGTGTCTATCTCATTGTCTGTGAAACGCTTTGGGATGTCTTGAGTTCGTGAAAGTCGCTGTATAAATGCACGTCTTTCATTGTTTCGATATTGCCCTTATTCAATCCCCATTCCGGACTTAAGATCGCTTCGCACAATATTGTGCGGGGAGGAGGGGGAAGAAAGATAGAAATAAAGAGAGATTCCTAAAATGTCACACAACTGTTAATATAATTAGCCAATATACGATTATCGTTACTGGATAACCCAAGTCTGAGTAAGGATGAATTGACATCATTTATTTCAATGATTTCACTAACTTAATAATTGCATCAGAGGGAGACTTAATCACATTCATCAGCTGCCCTCTGAATTTATTCTGCGATGCTGCATAAATAAATGTGTTTGTGCAGGAACTCAAACCCTGAAGCATAAACCCAGTTTCTTGCATTATGGTGAGAGGGTTATCGGAATATGTGGCCATATATTGAATGTCTATCACTTCGACACAGACATCATATGCAACATTTACCAACCATAACAGGATAAAACTGCCTGAGATGGCGAGCAGTAAAATTATCGATTTCCTCCGACTCTCCATCTCTGGATCTTTGTGATTCTCAGTATTGTTACTGCCCCTGAGTCCCCTCCTGACTCTACTGGCCGATAGAATGTGCCTGATGGTCAGAGCATTGAGCAACAAAATCAAAACAAATGGAGCGAATGGGGTTAAAACAAGGTCAAACCAGGAGAATGCTGTCCACACGGGTGAGGTATAGAAGCTTGGTTTTACTGTACAGAACCACGATTCATTGTCAATTATTTCCTGATGTTCAAATGTAAAGTATATTGGAATATTTTCTACAAAGATTATCCCACACACTGTTGCTATAACGACGGCCGCAGTTTTTTCGGTGCAATATTTGACTCTCAACTTCTGGTAACAAATGGCCACAAATCGATCCAAGGTGAAGCAGACTGTTAACCAGACGGAACAATCAATGGCAACAAAACCCAGGGTGAAGCTGAGACTGCAGACAGCAGTGTAGTTCAGGAATGAGTTTGTGAAATAAATATTATTAATCGCAAAAAGTATCACATTAAAAATGATGAACATTAAGTCCGCCGCTGCCATGGCAACCAGGTACCGAGTTATACATCTTGAGAGGCCGCACTTTCTTCGGGAGAGAATCACAATTGTCATTAAATTAGCTGCAAGAAAAATGAAAAAGGAAAATGAGCGATTCTCACAACCGAAGTGTTATCATTGTTTGAAAATGAATTGAAATATTGTGAATTTTACTTGCTTTCCCTCAACTCGTTCTGTCTGTGTGTTAACTCAGTGATTAATTCCAGAGCAAAACAATTCTTTACCCAGACACATTAATATATTCCCTCCGAGACACACAACGTGCTGTTATGGATCAGAGTGATTTCCCGGACTATATTCAATCTCTATCTGTTTTGTTACAAAGGTCGCTTCACACAATATTGTAGTAAATACAGACATTGTAGAGCAACACCCACACATCCCCTGCGGCTTTACTCTGAATTACTTTAATGAGAATGTGCACCGCACACACAGACCTGCCGCATTTATTACCAATAACCGGAGGGATACATTGCACCGTCCAGTTGTGTGATAATCGGACTCACAATGTGACACTTCACACAGCGGGTGAGGAGACAGAAGGAATTCATTAGAAAGGTGTTGCCCCGGTACATGCCCTGTGACTGATGGTGTTGGTCAGGTGGCTCTGTGCCACGTTGTGTGAAGGCACAGTGTAAAAAGAAAGAATTTCACACCGGACTCGCAACAGTTACAAACCGCTGAAATTAACCGTGTTAAAACAGTTTGGCACCTGGGTGACTGGACATACTGGATGTGTGTCCGTAAAATACCAATTCAAAGTAATGACTGGAAACACGCATATTACAATAGAGCATCAAATATTTTAATCGCCCGATTGACAATAGATTACTTATAATGGCAAGTATTGCAACGACACGTCATCCCGGGGAAGGTTGACTGGCTCCTTGTAACCTGGAGACAGAGATTTAGAATAGATCAGTAGTGCCCAGTAACAGGTGTTTAATGGTTTACTGACGGAGCCAGAGACAGGAGCAGTCTAAACCAAGGGTGACATTACCCACACAAAGTAGGACCCGTTAAATAACTTGTTTCTTGTCTACCCTGACAGGCGCAACTCAGCAGTATAGGGCTGGTTATCCAAATCCTACCTCTGCACCCACCCCGGGATGTTAGTTCTGCTCAGGGACATGGCCCGCCAAGTTCCTACCTCTTTAGTGCTGCCCAGGGATGTGCCAGGGAACCTGACCTGAGCAGTCAGCACATGATCAAGACTCTGATGGTAATGAGGCGGGGGTGGACATCCCAGTCTCGGTCGCATTGCCCTGGTCTACCTCATGCTCTGTGCCACTAAACAGTGGAGGGAAGAATGTGACATTGAGATCTGCCCCGGACTCCTGCTGACCCGAGTCTCCAGGACAGGGTGGACAGTCTGTAGATTGGAAGCTCGGTTTCCAGAGTCAGTCTCCGCCCTCGCCAGCATCCTGAAGTCTAAGCGGGAGCTGCTGGCTGCCGGTGGAGATCGGTAGGCTGAAGATCCTGATCCCCGAGGCCAGAAACCTGCAGGGCCGGCTGGGCTCCGATTGTCTTCCCCTGACAGTCCGATCCACGCTCACCAAGGCCTTGGGTTTTGATATACCTATCAATTCCTCCAATAAAAGGCGAAGAGTTACGAAGGTGACTAAAGGTTTTTATTGACTAAATAACAGAGCCCACTCTCGTGGGTGATCCGATCCAAGCAGGAGGAATACCAGCCAGTCGCTCACCTTTATACCTGGCCTGGTGGGTGGAGCCAAGGCGGAGTCGGCAGTGGTCATCCCAGGTATAGCAGTGTGGCAAGAGGCGACCTCGTACCGTGATACAATAGTGGTCAGTGATACAGTTATAACGAACAGTGGTGAACAGTGCTAACTGCTAACAGTGATACGATAGTGAACGTGGTTTACCACATTCACCCCTTGTTTAGAATTAAGTCCGGCGGGGTGAAGTGTACTACCAATTCTGGTAGGTCAGTCTGTCCGGAGGCTTCGTAAGCCTCTCCGATCGCCGCAGCGGTGGTGTTGCCTTATCCGGTGCTGGTGCCTTATCCGGTGTTGATGCTGGTGTTTGCGTGGTCGGCGAGGGCTCGTGGGGTTCCGGCATGCCGTCTACCTGGACTGAGGTTGGGGGGGGTGGTGGCGGTGTTTCCGGATCGGCTGAGGGTGCGAGGTCTCGTAGGGAGACAGTGTCCTCCCGCCCGTCTGGGTACGCCACGTAGGCGTACTGGGGGTTGGCGTGCAGGAGGTTCACCCTCTCGACCAGGGGGTCCGTTTTATGGGTCCTCACGTGTTTCCGCAGCCAGACCGGCCCCGGGGCGGTCAGCCAGGTTGGTAGAGTGGTTCCCGTAGTCGACTTCCTGGGGAAAACGAACATTCGTTCATGGGGGGTGGTGTTAGTGGCCGTGCAAAGTAATGACCGGATGGAGTGCAGCGCTGTCGGGAGGACTTCTTGCCAGCGGGAGGTTGGGAGGCCCTTAGACTTTAAGGCTAAGAGGACGGCCTTCCATACCGTCGCGTTCTCTCTTTCCACCTGACCGTTACCTCTGGGGTTGTAGCTGGTGGTCCTGCTTGCTGCAATACCTCTCTCTAGGAGGAATTGCCGGAGTTCCTCGCTCATGAAGGAGGAGCCCCGGTCGCTGTGTATATAGTTCGGGAACCCGAACAAGGCGAAGAGGGCATTCAGGCACTTAATGACCGTGCTACTGGTCATGTCGGGGCAGGGGAAGGCAAAGGGGAAACGGGAGTACTCATCAACGATGTTGAGGAAGTACACATTACGGTCAGAGGACGGGAGGGGCCCCTTAAAGTCGATGCTCAGGCGCTCGAAGGGGCGGGTGGCCTTGATCAGGCTTGCTCGGTCCGGCCTATAGAAGTGCGGTTTGCACTCCGCACAGGTCTGGCAGTTCCTGGTCATGGTCCTGACCTCCTCGATGGAGTAGGTCAGGTTGCGGGCCTTAATGAAATGGTAGAGTCTGGTGACTCCGGGGTGGCAGAGCTGGTCGTGGAGGGTCTGAAGCCTATCGATATGCGCGCTGGCACATGTCATTCGTGAAAGGGCATCAGGGGATTCGTTCAGCTTGCCTGGCCGGTACAAGATCTCATAATCGTAGGTGGAGAGCTCGATTCTCCATCTCAAAATCTTGTCATTCTTGATTTTGCCCTTCAGCTTGTTATTAAACATGAAAGCCACCGAACGCTGGTCGGTGAGGAGGGTAAATCGTTTGCCTGCCAGGTAGTGCCTCCAGCGCCGTACTGCCTCCACGATCGCCTGGGCCTCTTTCTCGACCGACGAATGTCGGATCTCGGGGCCCTGTAGGGTCCTTGAGAAGAAGGCCACTGGCCTCCCCTCCTGGTTTAGGGTGGCGGCTAAGGCGAAGTCGGATGCGTCGCTCTCCACCTGAAAGGGGATGGACTCGTCCACTGCGTGCATCGTGGCCTTGGCTATGTCTCCCTTAATGAGGGAGAAGGCCGCGCACGCCTCCTCCGTGAGGGGGAAGGAAGTGGCTTTCAGGAGGGGTCTGGCTTTGTCCGCGTAATTGGGTACCCATTGGGCATAGTAGGCGAAAAGCCCCAGGGTTCTCCTAAGTGCTTTAGGGCAGTGGGGGAGGGGTAGCTCCATGAGGGGGCGCATTCTTTCTGGGTCGGGGCCGATGATTCCGTTCTCCACTACGCAGCCGAGGATGGCAAGGCGCGTGGTGTTAAACACGCATTTCTCCTTATTGTAGGTGAGGTTCAGCCGTTGGGCCGTACGGAGGAATTTCTCCAGATTCGCGTCATGTTCCTGCCGGTCGCGGCCGCAGATAGTGACGTTATCTAGGTAGGGGAATGTAGCCTGCAGTTCGTTCTGGTCAACCATCTGGTCCATCTCCCTTTGGAAGACCGAGACCCCATTAGTGACACCGAAGGGGACCCTAAGGAAGTGGTATAGGCGCCCATTCGCCTCGAAGGCGGTATACTGGCGGTCCTCAGGGTGGATAGGGAGTTGGTGGTAGGCCGACTTCAGGTCGATGGTCGAGAATACTTTATACTGTGCAATCTGATTGACCATGTCAGATATGCGGGGGAGGGGGTATGCGTCCAGCTGGGTATATCTGTTTATGGTCTGGCTGTAGTCGATGACCAGGCGGTTTTTATCGCCGGTCTTTACGACTACGACCTGGGCACGCCAGGGGCTGCTGCTCCCCTCGATAATGCCCTCTTTCAGGAGGCGCCGCACCTCAGAGCTAATGAAGGCTCTGTCCCCGGCGCTATACCGCCTGCTCTTGGTAGCGACGGGTTTGCAGTCAGGGGTAAGGTTAGCAAACAGAGAGGGTGGCGGGACCTTGAGGGTGGAGAGGCTGCAGGTGTTACGCGGTGGGCGGTTTAACGTTTGCTGGTTGTTGACTGTGAGCGGGGGGAGGGGTCCACCGTATGCTAGGGTTACGCTTTGGAGGTGGGATTGGAAGTCCAGCCCTAGTAGGACGGCAGCGCAGAGATGGGGGAGGACGAGGAGTTTAAAGTTTTTATACTCCGTGCCCTTAACCGACAGGGTCACGACACAGTAGCCGCTGATGTCCGTGGCGTGGGACCTCGATGCCATCGAGATTCGGCTGCGCGTTGGTAGGACAGAGAGGGAGTAGTGGCTCACCGTGTCTGGGTGGATGAAGCTCTCCGTGCTTCCGCTGTCGAACAGGCAGGTCGTGGCGTGGCCGTTCACTTTGATGTCCATCATTGACTTGGACAGATGGTGCGGGCGGGCTTGGTCCAGGGTGACGGAAGCTAGTGTGTAGCTGAGCGAGTCGTTGTCATCTGCGGGCGAGGCGGTCGGGCGTGGTGAGTAAAATGGCGTCTCCCACGAGGTAGGGCCCCATGAGGCACTATTGGGGTCGGTTGCCTTAATCAAAGATGGCCGCCCCCATGACTCATGTGTGGGGATGCTGGCCTCAGTTGCCCTAAACAAAGATGGCCGCCCCCATGACTCATGTGTGGGGATGCTGGCCTCAGTTGCCCTAAACGAAGATGGCCGCCCCCATAGTTCGCATGCGGCACTGCTGGCCTCTGAGGATCCGCTCCTGCAGGCCTTGGAGAAGTGGCCTTTCTTCAGGCAGGTTTTACATATGGAGTTCTTGGCTGGGCAGCGCGACCTCGGGTGCTTCTCCTGGCCACAAAAAAAACAGCCGGCGGCCCGATCGCGGATGCCCGATGTCGGGGTCGGTGCCGGGGGTGGCGGGGCCGGTCGGGTCCGGGACGCCGACGCAGAGGTAGGTCCCGGGGGCGGCGCTGGGAAGGGTGCTGTGGTAGGGGTCGGGCCCGAGTCCCAGGGTCGCGAGCAGTACCTGGTGAATGCTTCCTGATCTTGGTGGGCCACTTCCAGGGAGATAGCGAGGGCTTCAGCTTTTTCCATGCTGAGGTCTTTAGCTTCCAGCAGTCTTTGCCGTGAGTACTCGGACCGTAGGCCTTTCAGGAATGCGTCGCGGATATTATCTTCAGTATTTTCGGCTGCCGACACCGATTTAAAGTCACAGTTCCTGGCGAGTGCATATAGCGCCTGTGAGAATTCGGCTACTGATTCTCCTGGCTGTTGCGGCCGTGATCTTAGGAGGTGCCTAGCGTACATGCAGTTTACCGGGGTCCGGTACTTCTGTTTCAGCAGGTTGATGGCGGTCTCGTAGGTAGTCATGTCCTCGATGAGAGTGTATACTCTCGGGCTCAGTTGTGCCTGCAGGACACTTAGTTTGGATGCCTGAGGGACGCTGGATTCTCTCAGGTATGATTCGAAGCAGACCAGCCAGTGTTTAAAGTCTGCGGCTGAGTTTGCTGCTCGTGGGTTCAGGTCCAGGTACGGCGGTCTGAGGGCTCGCAGCCAAGCTGGCTGGTGTGGCTGTGCTCCTGGGAGCTGCGCTGGTGGCTCCTCCGCCGGTTGTGACTCGTTGTCGGACATCATTAAATTTAGTCAATAAAATTGATATACCTATCAATTCCTCCAATAAAAGGCGAAGAGTTACGAAGGTGACTAAAGGTTTTTATTGACTAAATAACAGAGCCCACTCTCGTGGGTGATCCGATCCAAGCAGGAGGAATACCAGCCAGTCGCTCACCTTTATACCTGGCCTGGTGGGTGGAGCCAAGGCGGAGTCGGCAGTGGTCATCCCAGGTATAGCAGTGTGGCAAGAGGCGACCTCGTACCGTGATACAATAGTGGTCAGTGATACAGTTATAACGAACAGTGGTGAACAGTGCTAACTGCTAACAGTGATACGATAGTGAACGTGGTTTACCACAGGTTTGCTCTGTGCTGCCCGCTCATCATTTAAACGGCATGGACAGGAAACCGTGACGATCCCAGTGCTGGAAAGCAACGGTGCAGTTTAGATGGGCTGCTCCTGCCGAGTGCTGCGACACGGGAGGCAATAATCTGCCTTAATATTATGACCCAGAATTAAATTGGTACAATTGTAGATTTTGTAACTTCAGAAAAAATCCTGTTATCCGTCTGATGATTATATTAAGGACATGCTGGAATATGGGATCAAGTGGCTTATTTAACTGATATCAGAAACTAATGACTGTAAATCAAACACATCAAAACAAACAAACAGCATTGTTAGACAGGCAGCAAGAACAGTAATACAATTAACACTGAGAAAGGTGAATAATAACTGTTCGTAGTGACTTACCAGGAACACCAATCACTGCCAGAATGGGATAATAAATTGCTGATATCTGAAACATTATTGACCGCTGCATTTTTGCTCAGAAGTATAATTGCCAGTCGCTATCAGACACACAGACCAAACACTTTCAGATCAAATCTTCGTTTATATCAGAGAGAAATCTCAAGTGTACAGTATAATTGACATTAGTTACAGCCATTGAACAAACAGATTAGGTAACCGCTTCACTGCAATACTGATCAGGGAATAGATTATTTTACTAACATTACCTAGTGGAAAACAGAACAAATAATACTGGAGAATATTACTGTTTTTTAGATTCAAAATATTTCTAAAACTCCACTTCTAAGGCACTGGCGTATTGTATTCCAATACAAGGACTTTAATTCATGAGATCAGTCACATTGACATGGACTCTTAGGATGTATTTAGTGAAAGAAGTGTCTGAATTTATATCTCTATATAGTCCAATCTTGGTATTAGAATAATACGTAATCTATTTTCCATTTTTATTGTTCTCCACTACAGAGGTAGTGTCTCCCTATACACAAGGAACATATGGCATCTAAGAACATTCATAGAATCCTACAAATGCACAAATTGTTGTGTACAGTAGTTCGAGTGCAAAATATATAGGCACCAATATTCCTCTCCCCTTCTCCAGGGTGCTGGTCAGGTGCAATGCAGTTGAAGTGTGCTGTAACTGACCTGACCTGAACCTCTCTGGATTTGTGGCATTGAGTCTTTGGAATGCCCCTTGATCCAGTGCGGAAGTGCCCATGGCAGCTGCCCACACCCATTATCTGGAGCAGAAGTCCAGAGAATGCTGAAGGTGTGGAAAACCTGCAAAGGTCAGAAGTCTTCCAACCCGACGGATGCAATGGGTGGTTGTCTTAAAGCTGTACTTCCCTTGAAGGTAGAATTGGATGCTGCAAGGCCGAGTCCTTTAGGGAAAAAAATCTATCGTTCTTACCCGGTCTGGCTTATATGTGACTCCAGATCCACAGCAATGTGGTTGACTCTTAACTGCCCTCTGAAATTGCCTAGCAAGCCACTCAGTTGTACCAAACCGCTAAGAAAAACAATAATAGGAATAAAATCAGATGGACCACTCACCATCGACCTAGGCACTGGATTCGGACACAACAAAGACACCCCCAGCCCAATTGATCCTGTAGAATCCTCCTCGCTAACATCTGGAGCCTTTTGTCAAAATTCGGAGAGCTGTCCCACAGACTAGTCAAGCAAAAGCCTGACATAATCATACTTACAGAATCATACCTTTCAGCTAAAGTCCCAGACTCCTCAATGACTATCCTTGGGTATGTCCTGCCGTCTAGGACAGACTCATCCGAGGTGGCAGTGGCATACAGTAGGGAGGGAGTGGCCCTCGGAGTCCTCCACATTAACTCCGGACCCCATGAAGTCTACATAAGAACATAAGAAATAGGAGCAGGAGTAGGCCAATCGGCCCCTCGAGCCTGCTCCGCCATTCAATAAGATCATGGCTGAACTGATCCTAACCGCCAATCTACTATCACAGAACCATCTCCTGAATCTAACAGAATTAGACACATGAAATAGGAGCAGGATCAGGCTACACGGCCCCTGGGCCCGCTCCGCTACCCACAGGGCCATGTCCGATCCGAACCTAGACTCATGTCCAAATTCCTGCCCGCTCCCCGTAACCCTTAATTCCCTTTACTTCTAGGAAACTGTCTATTTCTGTTTTAAATTTATGTAATGATGTAGCTTCTACAGCTTTTTGGGGCAGCATATTCCATGGACCTACCACCCTCTGAGTGAAGTAGTTCCTCCTCATCTCAGTTTTGAAAGAGCAGCCCCTTATTCTAAGACTATGCCCCCTAGTTCTAGTTTCACCCATCATCGGGAACATCCTCCCCGCATCCACCCGATCCAACCCCTTCACAATCTTATATGTTTCAAAAAGATCGCCTCTCATTCTTCTGAACTCCAATGAGTAGAGTCCCAATCTACTCAACTTCTCCTCATATGTCCATCCCCTCATCCCCGGGATTAACTGAGTGAACCTTCTTTGTACTGACTCGCGAGCAAGTATGTCTTTTCTTAAGTATGGACACCAAAACTGTATGCAGTATTCCAGGTGCGGTCTCACCAATACCTTGTATAACTGAAGCAATACCTCCCTATTTTTATATTCTATCCCCCTAGCAATGAAAGCAAACATTCCATTGGCCTTCTTAATCACTTGCTGCACCTGCATACTAACCTTTTGAGTTTCGTGCACCAGGACCCCAGATCCCTTTGTACTTCAGTACTTTCCAGTTTCTTGCCATTAAGATAATAACTTGCTCTACTATTTTTCCTGCCAAAGTGCATAACCTCACACTTTCCAGTATTGTATTCCATCTGCCAAATCTCTGCCCACTTACTTAGCCTGTCTATGTCCCCTTGCAGGTTTTTTATGTCCTCCTCACTCACTACTTTCCCTCCCATCTTAGTATCATCTGCAAACTTTGATATGTTACACTCGGTCCCCTCCTCCAAATCGTTAATATAGATTGTAAAGAGTTGGGGACCCAGCACTGACCTCTGCGGAACACCACTCATTACTGATTGCCAGTCTGAGAATGAACCATTTATCCCAACTCTCTGCCTTCTGTTAGATAGCCAATCCTCTATCCATGCCAGAATATTACCCCCAATCCCGTGATTTTTTATCTTAAGCAATAATCTTTTGTGTGGCACCTTGTCAAATGCCTTTTGGAAGTCTAAATACACTACGTCCACTGGTTCCCCTTTATCCACCCTATATGTTACTTCCTCAAAGAACTCCAGCAAATTTGTCAAATATGACTTCCCCTTCATAAAACCATGCTGACTTTGTCCTATTAAATTATGATTAACCAAATGTCCTGTTACTATCTCCTTAATAATGGACTCCAAAATTTTACCTACCACAGATGTTAGGCTAACCGGTCTATAGTTTCCAGCCTTCTGTCTACTGCCCTTTTTAAATAAGGGTATTACATTAGCAGTTTTCCAGTCTGCCGGGACCTTTGCTGAGTCCAGGGAGTTTTGGAAAATTATTACTAATGCATCCACAATCCCTACCGCCACTTCCCTCAAGACCCTAGGATGTAAGCCATCAGGTCCAGGTGATTTATCTGCCTTGAGTCCCATTATTTTACCGAGTACCACTTCCTTAGTGATTTTGATCGTGTTTAGCTCCTCCCCCCCTTTTAGCCCCCTGTTTGTCCAGTGTTGGGATATTCTTAGTGTCTTCTACTGTAAAGACTGATACAAAATATTAATTCAGTGTTTTTGCCATCTCCATATTTCCCACCATTAATTTCCCAGTCTCACCCTCTAAGGGACCAACATTTACTTTAGCCACCCTTTTTGTTTTTATATAACTATAAAAACTCTTACTATCTGTTTTTATATTTTTTGCTAATTTACTTTCATAATCTATCTTCCCTTTCTTAATCAATCTTTTTGTTATTTTTTGCTGTCTTTTAAAGTTTTCCCAATCCTCTATCCTCCCACTAGATTTGGCTGCCCTTGTTTTTAGTCGAATAATATCCTTAATTTCTTTACTTAGCCACGGATGGCTGTCTTTTCTTTTACACCCTTTTCTTCTCAGTAGAATATATATTTTTTGGAAGTTGTAAAATAACTCCTTAAATGTACACCACTGATCATGTATCGTCTTACCCTTTAATCTATTTTCCCAATCCACTCTACTCAATTCCGCTCTCATACCTTCATAGTTTCCTTTATTCAAGCTTAGCACGCTTGTTTGAGATCCAACCTTCTCACCCTCTAATTGAATATGGAATTCAACCCCATGTTATGGTCACTCATTCCAAGGGGATCCTTTACTAGGACATTTTTAATTAATCCTGTCTCGTTACACAGGACCAGATCTGAGGTTGCTTGCCCCCTGGTCGGTTCAGTTACATACTGCTCAAGAAACCCATCCCTAATACACTCAATGAACTCATCCTCAAGGCAGCCCTGCCCAATTTGATTTGTCCAATTAATATGATAGTTAAAATCCCCCATAATTATAGATGCTCCCTTATTACAAGCCTTAACTATTTCCTCATTGATACTCCGTCCAACAGAGTTGCAACTGTTCGGAGGCCTATAGACTACGCCCACTAATGTTTTTTTCCCCTTATTATTCCTTATCTCCACTCAAACTGTTTCATTATCCTGATCTTTTGACCCAATATAATTTCTCTGTATTACAGTGATTCCTTCCTTTATTAACATAGCCACCCCACCTCCCCTTCCTTCCTGCCTGTCCTTCCTGATTGTTAAATAACCTGGTATGTTTAATTCCCAGGCATTGTTACCCTGCAGCCATGTTTCTGTAATGGCCACAAGATCATACCCATATGTAGTTATTTGTGCCATTAACTCGTCTATTTTGTTACGAATGCTACGTGCATTCAGATAGAGAACTTTCAAATATGTTTTACATAGATGCATAGAAGATAGGAGCAGGAGTAGGCCATTCGGCCCTTCGTGCCTGCTCCGCCATTTAATGAGATCATGGCTGATCCTTTAATTCAGTATCCCGTCCCCGCCTTCTCTCCGTAACCCTTAACCCCTTTTGCCCGTAGAAATATATCTAATTCCCTCTTAAATATATTTAATGAGCTGGCGTACACTGCCCTCTGTGGCAATGAGTTCCACAGGTTCACCACTCTCTGAGTGAAGAAATTCCCCCTCATCTCTGTCCTAAATGGTTTAGCCCTTATCCTTAAATTATGTCCTCTAGTTCTGTTCTCACCCGCCAAGGGAAACATTCCTTCTGCATCCAGTCTGTCTAGACCTGTCAGAATTTTATACACTTCTATGAGGTCCCCTCTCAATCTTCTAAACTCCAGTGTGTACATCCCTAAACTACATAGTCTCTCCTCATAGGTCATTCCCGCCATTCCTGGTATCAGCCTGGTGAATCGCCGCTGCACCCCCTCCATGGCAAGAACATCCTTCCTCAGATGAGGCGACCAAAACTGTACACAGTACTCGAGGTGTGGTCTCACCAGTGCCCTGTACAGCTGCAGCAAGGTATCCCTGTTCCTGTATTCTAACCCTTTTGCTATGAAGGCCAGCATACCGTTTGCCTTCTTGACCGCCTGTTGCACCTGCATGCTCGCCTTCAGTGACTGGTGTACAAGAACACCCAGGTCTCTCTGTACTTCCCCCTCTCCCAATCTATTGCCATTTAAATAATAATTTGCCCTCCCGTTCCTGCACCCAAGGTGGATAACTTCGCACTTGTCCACATTATAGTGCATCTGCCATTTATCCGCCCAATCGCCCAGTCTGTCCAAATCGCTCTGGAGCTTCCTGGTCTCTTCCTCTGAGCCCACCCCACCTCCTAGTTTAGTGTCGTCTGCAAATTTGGAAATGCTGCATCCGACTCCCTGATCCAGGTCATTAATGTAAATTGTGAACAGCTGGGGGCCCAGGACAGATCCCTGTGGTACCCCACTTGTTACTGCCTGCCATTCAGAAAATGAGTCGTTTATTCCAACTCTCTGTTTTCTATCTGACAGCCAGTTCCCTATCCACGCCAAAACTTTCCCCTTTATCCCATGAGCCTCAATTTTCCATGCTAATCTTTTATGTGGGACCTTATCGAAGGCCTTTTGGAAGTCCAGGTACACCACATCTACTGGCTCTCCCCCATCTATTCTACCAGTTACTCCCTCAAAAAATTCCAATAGATTAGTCAAGCACGATTTACCCTTTGTAAATCCATGTTGACTCTGTCCTATCCTGTCCCCATTTGCTAAGTGCTCCGCTATTTCATCCTTAATGATGGACTCCAGCATTTTGCCCACAACTGATGTAAGGCTTACAGGTCTGTAATTACCTGCTTTTTCCCTACCCCCCTTTTTGAATAGTGGGGTAACGTTAGCTACCCTCCAATCCATCGGCACTGTTCCCGAGTCTAATGAATTCTGAAAAATCATCCTTAGTGCATCCGCTATCTCTAGGGCCACCTCCTTCAGTACCCTAGGATGCATGTTATCAGGCCCTGGGGATTTGTCCACCTTCAATCCCTTTAGCTTCCTTAACACCATATCCTTAGAGATATTGATTTGCGTCAGTTCCTCCTTTGCCAATGTCCCTATTTTTCCCGATATCCCAGGGAGGTTTTTTGTGTCTTCCTTCGTAAAGACTGACCCAAAGTATGCATTTAGTTGATCTGCCATTTCCTTATTTCCCATTATATATTCCCCCGTATCTGACTGCAATGGACCAACTTTGGTTTTCACCAGTCTTTTCCTTTTGATATATTTATAAAAGCTTTTGGAGTTAGTTTTTATATTTTCCGCCAGCTTGTTTTCGTAAGCTATTTTGCCCCTCTTGATCATGCCCTTTGCCCTCCTTTGCTCTATCTTAAACTGTTCCCAATCTTCCGCTCTGGCGCTTTTTTTGGCTATTTTATACGCCCTATCTTTGGATTTTATGCTGTCTCTAATTTCCCCTGTTATCCACGGTTGAGTCACCTTTTTAGATTTCCTTTTATGCCAGATTGGTATACACAATTTTTGCAATTTTGTCATTCTATCTTTAAATGTTTGCCATTGTTTATCTACCTCCAGTCCTCTCAGGAACGTTGTCCAATCAGACCTACTCAGTTCCCGTCTCATGGCATCATAATTCCCCTTGTTTAAATTCAGGACCTTAGTCTCTGAGTCAATTTCTTCGCTCTCCATTTCGAGTGAGAAATCGATCATGTTATGATCGCTCTGACCCAAGGGTCCCCGTACAACAAGATTACTGATTAGTCCCTTCTCATTGCACAGTACCCAGTCCAATATAGCCTGTTCCCGAGTTGGTTCCTCGACATATTGATCCAGATAACCATCCCTTAAACACTCAAGGAATTCCTCCTCCTCATTATTTTTACTGATTAGGCTAGTCCAATCTATATGTAAGTTAAAGTCACCTATGATGACAGCTGTGCTCTTATTGCACGCTTCTCTAATTTCCCTCGTGATGCCCTCCCTAACCTCTATTTTACTATTTGGAGGCCTATATACCACTCCTATTAATGTTTTTCGCCCCTCGCTATTTCTTAGCTCCACCCATATAGATTCTGTATTAACTGAGTTAATATCCTTCCTTTCAATTGCATTTATCCCCTCTTTTACTAGCAATGCTACCCCTCCTCCCTTTCTTTTTTGTCGATCCTTCCTAAATACTGAATACCCCTGTATGTTAAGCTCCCAGCCCTGCTCACCCTGCAACCATGTTTCCGTAATCCCAATTAGATCATAATTATTAACCTCTATTTCCACAGCTAATTCATCTACCTTGTTCCTGATGCTTCTCGCATTAAGGTATAAAACCCTCAGGCTTTTTTTATGCTCACATTTTTTATGAATTAGTTTGGCCCTTTGTTTTTTGTTCCTCACCCTTTTACCATTTATTTCTGTCTGCCTTTCACTTTCCTCTATTTCACTACATAGGTTTCTAGCCCCCTGCCATACTAGTTTAAATGCTCCCGAACTGCTTTATCAAAAATTACCCCGAGAACATCAGTTCCATCTCTGCACAGGTGTAGACCGTCCCTTTTGTATAGGTCACACCTACCACAAAACTGGTTCCAATGCCTCAAAAATTTAAAACCCTCCCTCTTACACCACTGCTCAAGCCACGTATTTAGCCTAACTATCCTGTTCTCTGTACTCTTACTAGCACGTGGCACTGGTAGTAATCCAGAGATTACTACCTTCGAGGTCCTACTTTTTAGCTTGGCTCCTAACTCCCTAAATTCTACTTGTTCCTGCTTTTGCCCATTTTATTACTTTACCTTTTACTCCAAACCTTCTGCCCCTTCCTGACACACTCTGGTTTTTAATTTCCCCACTGCTACCTAAGTCTATGACCTTCTCTGTTGTCATTTTTATTATTTGCTCTCTAGGAACCTCCCCCCCACTAGTTAATTTAAAGCCCTCTCTACAGCCCTAGTTATATGATCCGCCAGGACTCTAGTCCCAGCACTGGCCAAGTGAAGCCCGTCCCAATGGAACAGCTCCCTCCTGCCCCAGTACTGGTGCCAGTGTCCCAGGAAGCAAAACCCATTTCTCCCACACCAGTCTTTGAGCCACGCATTTAACTCTCTAATTTTATTTGTCCTAGCCAAATTCGCTCGTGGCTCAGGTAATAATTATTACCCTTGAGGTTCTGTTTTTTAATTTGACCCCTAGCTGCTCATACTCCTTTAACAGAACCGGCTTCCTAGTCCTATCTACGTCGTTTGTACCAACATGGACCATGACAAATGGATCCACCCCCTCCCACTGCAAGTTTCTTTCCAGCCCAGAGGAGATGTCCTTAACCCTGGCATCGGGTAGGCAACACAGCCTTCGGGACTCTCGCTCTCGGCTGCAGAGAACTCTATCTATCCCCCTAATAATACTAGCCCCTACCACTACAACAATTCTATTTACTCCCCCCTCTTGAATGGCCCCCCGTTCCATGGTGCTGTGGCCAGGTTGCTCATCCTCCCTGCAGTCCCTGCTCCTGTCCCCACAGGGAGTAAGAACCTCGAACCTGTTGGTCAAGAGCAAGGGCTGTGGCTCCTCCAGCTCTACCTCCTGGATCCCCGTACCTGCCTCACTTGTAGTCACACCGTCCTGTCCCTGACCATGGGCTACATCTGAATTAATTAACTTCATAGGTGTGACCACCTCCTGATACACAGTTTCCAGGTACTTCTCCCCCTCCCTGATGTGTCGCAGTGTCTGAAGCTCAGACTCCAGCTCATCAACACGGAGCTGGAGTTTCTGTAGCAGCAGACACTTGTCACAGACGTATTCACCGTGAGCCTCAATGGGGTCCACCGGCTCCCACATCTTGCAACAGTAACACATCACCTGCTCCATTCTATGTAATTAATTAAATTTTTTATTGTTAGTTATGGATACCCTCTGCCCGATTTTAGATGCTAGTATCCCCTTTAATTAATTGGATTTAAATTAAATCAATCCCTCTAATTACACCAGTTAAATGGTTTACCAACAGTCACTCTGCACCAGAAAGGCCGTATTAACTACAACCCACAGAGTTAAAATTTGAAAAGAACACCTAACACCCCACTTACCAGAACTCACACTTACCCAAACTCACAACACTCTCTGCTGACTCGCACTCAGTGCTTGCTCGCACCAGCACTGGTCTTTTTAAGTCTCATGGCATCACGTCAAACATGGGCAAGGAAACGCTGATTACCACCTGCCGCCCACCCTCAGCTGATGAATCAGTACTCCTCTGTGTTGGACACCACTTGGAGGAAGCACTGAGGGTAACAAGGGCACAGAATGTGCTCTGGGTGGGTGACTTCAATGTCAATACCCAAGAATGGGTTGGTAGCACCAATACTGACTGATCTGCCCAGTCCTGAAAGACATAATTGCCAGACTGTGCCTGCGGCAGGTGGTGAGACACATCGTCCTCACCAATCTACCTATCGCAGATGCATCGGTCCATGACAAAATATTGGTAGGAGTGAACCCTGCACAGTCCTGGTGGAGACAAACTCCCGTCTTCCCACTGAGGACACCCGTGTTGTGTGGCACTACCGCCATGCTAAATGGGATAGATTCAGATCAGATCTAAGAGCTCAAAATTGGGCATCCATGAAGCACTGAGGCACTGTGGACCATCAGCAGCAGCAGAAATGTATTCGACCACAACCTGTAACCTCATGGCCCGGCATATCCTGAAGCAGCATTCTAATGACAATGCTAATTGATCCCATGACCAAAAATCAAATCAAAGATCTGCAGTCCTGCCACATCCAGTCGTGAATGGTGGTGGACCATTAAACAACTAACGGGAGGAGGAGGCTCCATGAACATCCCATTTCTCAATGATGGCGGAGCCTGTTAAGTCTGTGTGTTACAGTGATAATTACTACACAGACTACAAGAGTAAATTCAACAGGTCTTTACTGGTTGGAGGTAGGGACTATACTGAATACAAAATTACTACACAGTGCTTATATACCGGTGTGGTCACCCCCGGTATTACGTATACAGCAGCCAGAGAAAGTAGTACATCTCTTAAGGTGGAACAGGCTTAAGTTCTCTTAAGGTGGAACAGGTTACATACACCACAATCCTCCCTTTTTAGCTTAACAGTCATATCCCCATTTAACATAACATATATACATATATAACTTCAGGTATAACAGTTCAAAGGTTCAGTCTCTCAGGAGGCTTTCTGATGCGGCTTGGATAACGCCTCTCAGTAGTCTCTGATTCTTGTTGTTGAGGTGCCTCCTCTATTTGGTTTCCAATGTATTGGGTGTCATCATCATCAAGTACATTCCCTGCCGAGGTAGATGCTTCAGGTTCATTAACGTCTTCCACAGTTGTCTCTGTCACAACCATGGGTTCGACCCTTGCTCTCGACTCTACCAGTTGATCCGCATGACGCCTTATCACATTATGACCAATATCTACTGTGTACATCAGAGGTCCTTGTCTGGCCCGAATTGTTCTGGACTGCCATTTTTCGTTTCCATAGCCCCTTGCCAACACTGGTTGTCCTACGTTGAAAGTTCGAGTGGTCTTGTTGTTAATATGCCGAAACTGTTTGTTTTCCACTTCCCTCCGCACATTTGGTTTTAACAAGTCCAACTTGGACCGCAACCTCCTGTTATAAAACATCATGGCAGGACTTTGGTTAGTCACTGCATGATCGGCGTTTCGATATGACATCAGGAACTTGTCGACCTTGTGTTGCAGCGGAATCTGATCATCGTTCATGGCCTTAATTGCCTTTTTGAATGTCTGGACAAATCTTTCAGCCAACCTGTTTGTCGCCAGATGATATGGGGCAGAGGTATAATGTTTTACTCCATTCTTTTTTAAGAATTGTCGGAATTCTTCCGATACAAACTGTGGCCCGTTGTCCGAACAGACCTGTTCTGGCAATCCGTTCCTTGCGAATATTGTTCTTAACACCGCAATTGTCTTTTCTGAAGTAGTGGTATTCATCTTGATGACTTCTGGCCATTTGGAATGTGCGTCCACCGCGATTAAGAACATGGAGTCCATGAATGGACCAGCAAAGTCAATGTGTATGCGTTGCCATGGGGCTGAAGGCCATTCCCATGGGTGTAGCGGTACTATCGGAGGTGCATTTTGCACTTTTTGGCACCCAGCACAGCATTTCGTTAACTCCTCAATCTGTTGGTCAATACCCGGCCACCATACATAAGCCCTAGCAAGACTTTTCATTTTAACTCCCCCCAGATGACCTTCATGCAGTTCGTTTAAAACTCTTTCCCTTAACTTGGGAGGAATAATCACTCTTGTCCCGTACATCAAGGTACCATGGCAGACGGACAGCTGGTCTCGCCTTGCCGAAAATGCCGGTAACAGAGGATCACCCCGTGTTGGCCATCCTTTCACTGTCACCTCGTAGACTCTGGACAGTGTCGGGTTGTTCCTGGTTTCTCTTTCAATACTTGCATTGGTGACTGGTAAACACTCGATGATGGTCGAATGAAATAAGTCAACAGGGTCAACTTTCGTCGTGTCTTCTTCAGGTAGTGGCAGGCGCGACAGCCCATCAGCATTGCCATGCTGTTTCATACCTTTGAGTTCTATTTGATATTGATGTGCCCCTAGGAAAAGAGACCATCTCTGGAGACGCTGCGCTGTCATCACCGAAACACCCTTCTTAGGGTTAAAAATGGATACCAACGGTTGATGGTCTGTCAGAAGTGTGAATTTTTGGCCCTGCAGGTAATGATTAAACTTCTTCACTCCCCATACAAGGCTAAGAGCCTCCCTATCAATCTGCGCATAGTTGCACTCAGCGGAGGTCAATGATCTGGATGCAAACGCGACTGGCCTTTCCGTGCCATTTGGCAACTTGTGTGAGAGTACTGCCCCAATACCATATGGAGAAGCATCACAAGCCAACCGAATAGGCAGTGTCGGGTTGAAGTGAGCCAACACTTCCTCTGAGGTGATCAATTCTTTGCTTTTGCGAAATGCCTTCTTACAGTTTTCGCCCCATTCCCATGGTACCCCTTTCTGTAAAAGAACGTTTAACGGGTGCAGTACCGTGGATAGATTTGGCAGAAATTTATGGTAATAGTTAATTAATCCTAGAAACGACCTCAACTGAGAGACATTCTCCGGAGCGGGAGCCTTTACAACTGCCTCAATCTTGTCAGGAGACTTATGAAGCCCCTCCCGGTGAATGACATGGCCACAGTACGAGATCTGCTTCTGGAAGAACTCACATTTCTGCCAATTTACTCTAAGTCCATACTCTTTCAGTCTGTTGAGCACCAGTTCCAAGTTTGCGAGATGTTGTTCATCACCATCACCTGTGATCAGAATATCGTCCAGGTAACATTGTGTGCCTGGAATTCCCTGTAATACCTGCTCCATGGCCCTCTGCCAAATTGCTGGAGCCGATGCCACTCCAAAAACCAGCCTATTGTACCGGTACAACCCTCGATGCGTGTTGATCATGAGGTATTGGCGTGACTCTTCCTCAACCTCCATCTGCAAGTACGCCTGCGCCAGGTCTATCTTGGTGAAGTGTTTCCCGCCAGACAATGAAGCGAAAATATCCTCAATCCGTGGAAGCGGATACTGCACCGTGTGAAGCACCGGATTAACGGTGATTTTGAAATCTCCACAGATGCGAACCTTCCCTGGATCTCCTGGCTTGTTGCTCGCAGGACGTTTCATAACGGGAACAATGGGCGTAGCCCACTCACTCCAATCTACCTTAGACAGTACACCTGAACGTTCTAGTGCTTCCAGTTCCGCTTCAACAGTAGGTCGTATTGCATAGGGTACCGGTCTGGCTTTAAAAAATTTTGGTTGTGCATGTTCATCAATCTTGATGTTTGCCGTAATTCCTCTCAGTGTTCCCAGTCCCTGCTGGAACACCTCTTTAGCATCATCCAATATTCTGGACAATCGTTTAGGTTTGACATCTGTTTCCCCGGAATCTACTGTTAGTGCCTTCAAGGAGTGCCAGTCCATATTCATTTTCCTAATCCACTCCCGTCCTAGTAGTGGTGGACCTCCTTCAGGTAGCACATATAAGTCCATTACTTGGCTTTCTTCACCCTTGTGGACCACTTCTACCTCTATTTTTCCGATGGGGTACACTCTTTGCCCTGTGTATGTTTTCAATATAATCTCCGTATCCTGTAGGGGAATATGTTGGAATAACCTTATGTAATCTTTCTTATTCATGACCGTCAATGCCGATCCAGTGTCCAATTCCATTTTTACTTGGACTCCTGCTATCTGAAGAGTGACCCAAATTGTCTGGAGATCTGCATCCTTACCAACGTTGTGTACTCTTAAGCTATCCAGTTCATTACTGCTAGCGTCTGAATCTGACTTCTGTTCGGTCAAACTGTTCTTTGTCACCTTGTGTACCTTTGCGTATTTTCCTTGCGGTGACTTTTTGTTGCTGGTCTTCTTTCCTGACCGGCATACTTTAGCTATGTGGCCAAGCCTGCCACACGTTCTGCATTCTTGGTTTTTAAACCAACACTGGTTCTGATCGTGCGTTGTCTTTCCACAACGATAACATTTGACAGAACTCAAACCCAATTTGTTTGTACCGAGTTCCGGTGACCGTAGCTGCATTACTGCCGTGCCTCTCGCTGCGGCTTCGTGTGCTGCTGCCATAGTGACCACCTTCTCAAGCGTCAGCTCATTCTCCTCGAGCAGTCGCTTTTGTGTATCCTGTTTAAATAAACCACACACAAACTTATCTCGTAGTGCCTCTATCAGTCCCGTTCCAAACTGACAATATTTTGCTAGCTTACGTAATTCCATCAAATATTCAGCATTGCTTTCATTCTGCAGCTGCCTTCTGTCGTAAAATTTAAATTGTTCCGCTAGCATCAGCGGCGTGGGGTTTAGATGATTTTTCAGGACAGTAACAATCTCATCGAACGTCTTATCCGTCAGTTCATCTGGTGATAACAGGTGTTTCAATTGCCCGTATGTCTTCACACCCATTAAATTTAATAATGTTAGTGCTTTATCTGCATCAGGAATTTATTTGCCTTACAATAATTTTGTATGCGTTCTACATACATGGCCCAATCTTCGATGTCACTATCAAAGGTATTAATGTTCCCATGTTTAGGCATCGTTGCAATTTATTGTATTTTTATGTTATCCAAGATGGCGGCTTCCCGCTCTTGTCGTCGTCCTCCGCCCACAAAATGGCGGTTTTCCCACGCTTGGCGGTCTTCAACCGTCCCCCGATGCTGTCTCTGCTTCACCGCGGTTCTCGCGCCTTCAGTTTCCCCAGATGCTGCGCCTTTTAGCCCGAATGCGGCCCTTATCTCCGGTCGCGATCGATGTCCCCATGCTGTGCCTCTTGCTCGAAAGCGGCCCGGCCCTTATCTCCGGTCGCGATCGATCTCACCGCCCTTATTCCTCCGTCTTCCCAGCCCCGTCTGTACAGCCAACGCGGTTGACTTTCTGTCGCGTCGCTGCCCGGCTTACCCACCACCGAGGTAGAAAGAAGAAAGCTGACAGTCGCTGATGGAGGCTTCAAGGTCAGGATGTCTTCTGCACTCCGGTTTCTCGATGCCTGCCGCTCGATGTGTCTTCCAGTAGGGTGATGAGGGTGGAAACCTCTCTTCGAAGTCCTGTCTGTGGATGAAGCCGCCGTGGAAATAACTGCCGCAGGGTAAGAATCGGACTCGTCGCCACTGTTAAGTCTGTGTGTTATAGTGATAATTACTACACAGACTACAAGAGTAAATTCAACAGGTCTTTACTGGTTGGAGGTAGGGACTATACTGAATACAATATTACTACACAGTGCTTATATACTGGTGTGGTCACCCTCGGTATTACGTATACAGCAGCCAGAGAAAGTAGTACATCTCTTAAGGTGGAACAGGCTTAAGTTCTCTTAAGGTGGAACAGGTTACATACACCACAGAGCCCACCACGTGAGTGCAAAAGGCAAGGCTGAAGTGTTCGCAACCATCTTCAGCCAGAAGGGCTGAATAATGATTCATCTCAGCCTCCTCCTTAGGTCCCCACCATCACAGTAGCCAGTCTTCAGCCAATTCGATTCACTCCACTTGATATCAAGAAATGACTGAGAGCACTGGATACAGCAAAGGCTATGGGCCCCGACAACATCGCGGCTCTAGTGCTGAGACTTGTGCTCCAGAACTAGCCGTGCCTCTAGCCAAGATGTTCCAGTACAGTTACAACACTTGCATCTATCCGACAGAGTGGAAAACTGCCCAGATATGTCCTGTCCACAAAAAGCAGGACAAATCCAATCCGGCCAATTACCACCCCATCAGTTTACTCTCAGTCATCAGCAAAGTGACAGAAGGTGTTGTTGACAGTGCTATCAAGCAGCACTTACTCACCAATAACCTGCTCACTGATGCTTCATTTGGGTTCCGCCAGGACCACTCAGCTCCCGACTTCATTACAGCCTTGGTTCAAAAATGGACAGAAAAGCTGAATTCCAGAGGTGAGGTGAGAGTGACTACCCTTGGCATCAAGGCAGCATTTCACCGATTGTGGCATCAAGAATCCCTACTAAAATTGAAGTCAATGGGAATCGGGGGAAAACTCTCCACTGGCTTGAGTCATACCTAGCAAAAAGGAAGTTGGCTGCCGTTGTTGGAAGCCAATCATCTCAGCCCCAGGACATCGCTGCAGGAGTTCCTCGGGGCACAACCATGTTCAGCTGCTTCATTAATGTCCTTCCCTCCATCATAAGTTCAGTGCACAGTGTTCAGTTCCATTCGTAACTCCTCAGATAAGGAAGCAGTCCATGCCCGCATGAAGCAAGACCTGGACAATATTCAGGCTTGACCTGATGTGGCAAGTAACATTCACGCCACACCAGTGCCAGGCATTGACCATCTCCAACAAGAGAAAGTCTAAACTCCCCCCTTTGACATTCAATGGCATTACCATCATCATATCCCCCACCATCAACATCCTGGGGGCCACTATTGACCCTTAACTGGACCAGTCACATAAATACTGTGACTACAAGAACAGGTCAGATTCTGGGTATTCTGTGGTGAGAGACTCACCTCCTGACTCCTTGTGGAGGGAGTCAAAGCAAGCAGAGAGGTCCTCTTCCCTTCCAATGGGCGGAAGAGACCTCTCCAGGAGAAAAAAAGGAGCCTGGCTCCAAATTGCACAGGAGATCGTCAGCAGGGATGTGTTCAGGAGGACCTGGGTGCAGTGCTGCAAATGTTTCAATGACCTCAATAGAACTGGAAAGTTGAGTACAAAGCCACGCTCAACTTCATCCTGCTGTGCCTCGCATCACATCCCCATCACTCTACCTTCCCAACCCTACACCTGCACATCATTAATCACACCAACTTACCTTGCACATCTACCTATCCCTCTCTCTATATCTACGTTATCACATCCCCATCTTACTAGCCACTCCTCACACTCAGCCTCATCCTAATGCAATCATACCAACTAACAACAAGCAAGGAGCCCACTTGGCATCGCCACCCCAATCCATCATAGTCTCCCTCTAAAGATGTAACCCACCCATTCCTAACACTCATTCCATCACTCTCACTCAGCTTTCTCTTCTTTCCCTCCTTGCAGGAGAAGAGAGTGCACAATAAGAGGGAAACGGAGAGAACTGGAGGTTGGCCTCCATCATTTTCAGAGGAGGCTGCGTTGGAAGTCTCGGGAGTGGCCGAGCAGCTGGAGATGAGAGACAAAGAGAGGGGGACATCTCAGCAACCTGGTGACAGAATTACATATATAAAGCTACATGGCATACATCAGTCACTCATATGGGGACCGATGTCATCAGCCGCTGAATGGTCATCATGTGCATAATGGTATCTGTGCCCATTCTTCATATGGCATATCTAACTCATTTCTTTACACTCCACAGGCCCATCAAGGGCACCCCCACCCCACTGTCCATGAGGAAGAGCAAGATGACTCATCAGAGGAGCCTCAAGCCTCTGAGGGCGCAGCGTCATGAGTGCATCCAGCACCAGTGCAGAGACGCCCACCTCGCTGGGTCCAACATGAGATACAGTAGTGTTGTCACTGGGTCTGTCACAAGTCACAAGTGAGCAAGAGCAGATGTGGAGACAGGGAGAGCAGTGGAGACTCCTCGCAAGAGGGTACAGGACGCTCCCAGCTCTGCTCAGCTGCATGCAGACGCTGAACCTCGGGGTGCCATCTGTTGAGTCTGTGCTTTCCCAAATGTAGTTATGCTGAATAACTGGACACAGACAACAGAATACTTAAACAGGTCTTTAGTAACTGAGGGTCAGGGCTGAACTGAATACAATTTGCTCCGCAGGGTTTTATATACCGGTGTGGTCACCACCGGTACTACAATATACAGGAGCCATCAGAAAGTAGTCCTTCACCTTAAGGTAGTCTCTTAAGGTGGTACAGGTTGCATACACTACAATTCCTCCCCTTTTAGCTTAACAGTGTGCACCCCAATTTAAACATAACATGGATAACATATATACAACTTTCATACAAAACAGTTCAAAGATTCAGTCTCTGAGGAGGCCTCCTGATTCGGGCCAGATAACGTCTTTCAGGGGTCTCTGGTTCTTGTTGCTGGGGTGACTCATCCATTTGATCTCTTATGGATTGAACATCATCATGTACGTTCGAGTCTGAGGTAGATGCTACAGGCTCAATAATTTCTTCAACTGGTATCTCTGCCGTAGATATGGGGTCGACCCTTGATCTCGATTCCACAAGTTGGCCAGCATGACGTCGTATTACGTTCTCACCAACGTCTACCGTGTACATCAAGGGTCCTTGTCGGGCACGAATTGTTCCGGATTGCCACTTATCATTCCTATAGTCCCTGGCCAACACTGGTTGTCCTATTTCGAAACTCTGAGTGGCCTTGTCATTTACGTGCTGGAATTGTTTGTTTTCGACTTCCCTACGCACATTGGGTTTTAACAAATCCAACCGGGACCGCAACCTCCTGTTAAAGAACATTATGGCAGGGCTTTGATTTGTCACTGCATGTGTGGCGTTTCGATATGCCATCAGGAAATTGTCCACCTTGTGTTGTAGTGGAATATGGTCTTCGCTCATGGCCTTTATCACCTTTTTGAACGTTTGTACAAATCTCTCGGCCAACCCATTGGTAGCCGGATGATCTGGGGCAGATGTATAGTGTTTCACCCCATTCTTTTTCATGAATTTCTGAAATTCTTCTGACACGAACTGTGGTCCATTGTCTGAACATATTTGTTCCGGCAACCCATTCCTTGCAAATATGGTTCTTAGAACTGCGATCGTCTTTTCAGAGGTAGTGGTCGACATCTTAATCACTTCTGGCCATTTAGAATGTGCGTCTACCACTATCAAAAACATGGAATCCATGAATGGACCTGCAAAGTCGATATGCACACGTTGCCATGGGGTTGAAGGCCATTCCCACAGATGTAGCGGCGCAATTGGAGGTGCGTTCTGAATGTTTTGGCACCCTGAGCAGCTTTTAGTCAGATCCTCTATTTGTTTGTCGATACCTGGCCACCACACATAAGCCCTAGCAAGGCTTTTCATCTTGACTCCCCCCAGATGACCTTCATGTAGTTCCTTCAGAACTCTCTCTCTTAATTTAGGAGGAATAATCACCCTTGTTCCATACATCATTGTTCCTTGACAGACGGACAGCTGTTTTCATCTGGCTGAGAATGCTGGTAACAGTGGGTCGCCATGTGCTGGCCATCCCTACACTGTCAAATCGTAGACCCGAGACAGTGTCGGGTCATTTCGGGTCTCCCTCTCAATACTTGCATTGGTGACTGGTAAGCATTCGATGATGGTCGAGTGAAATATCTCGACAGGGTCAACTGCCGGTGCCTCTTCCGCTGTAGGTAGTGGTAGGCGCGACAGCCCATCAGCATTACCATGTTGCTTTGTACCTTTAAATTCGATATCATATTGATGTGCCCCTAGGAAAAGGGACCATCTCTGAAGCCTCTGCGCCGTCATAACCGGAACACCCTTCTTAGGGTTAAAAATGGAAACCAACGGCTGGTGATCTGTCAGCAGCGTAAACTTTTGGCCTTGCAAGTAATGGTTAAACTTCTTAACTCCCCACACGAGGCTGAGAGCCTCCCTATCTATCTGAGCATAGTTTCGCTCTGCGGAGATCAATGATCTGGATGCGAATGCGACTGGCCTTTCCAAGCCATTTGGCAACTTATGTGAGAGCACCGCCCCGATACCATATGGAGAAGCATCACAAGCTAAGCGAATAGGCAGCGTTGGGTTAAAGTGAGCCAACACTTCCTTAGAGGTGATCAGCGCCTTGCTTTTTTGAAAAGCCCGCTTACAATCCTCGCTCCACTTCCATGGTACTCCCATTTGCAACAGAGTGTTCAGCGGGTGTAACACCGTGGATAAATTTGGAAGAAACTTGTGGTAATAGTTAATCAACCCAAGGAACGACCTCAACTGGGATACATTTTCCGGAGCGGGAGCTTTCACAACAGCTTCGATCTTGTCAGGTGACTTGTGAAGCCCCTCCTGGTCAATGACGTGACTGCAGTACGAGATTCGCTTCTGAAAGAACTCACATTTCTGGCGATTAACACTGAGTCCATATTCTTTCAACCTGGTGAGCACCTGCTCCAAATTCACGAGGTGTTCCTTATCATCATCTCCTGTAATCAGAATGTCGTCCAGGTAGCATTGTGTGCCTGGAATTCCCTGTAATACCTGCTCCATGGCCCTTTGCCAAATCGCTGGAGCCGTTGCCACTCCAAAAACCAGTCTATTATACCGATATAAGCCCTTATGTGTGTTGATCGTGAGATACTGGCGTGACGCTTCATCAACTTCCATCTGTAGGTACGCCTGCACCAGGTCTATCTTGGTGAAGTGTTTCCCGCCAGACAGCGAAGCGAAGATATCCTCAATCCGCGGAAGTGGATATTGCACCGTGTGAAGAACCGGATTAACAGTGATCTTGAAATCGCCACAGATGCGAACCTTCCCAGGTTCCCCCGGCTTGTTGCTCAACGAACGCTTCATGACGGGAACAATGGGTGTGGCCCATTCGCTCCAGTCCACCTTTGACAGTACTCCTGAATGTTCTAGCCCTTCCAGCTCTGCTTCCACAGCAGGTCGTATCGCATAAGGTACCGGACTGGCTTTGAAAAATTTTGGGTTTGCATGTTCTTCAACCTTGATGTTTGCCGTAATTCCTTTCAGTGTTCCCAGTCCCTGTTGGAACACCTCCTTAGCATCGTCCAATATTTTGGACAGTCGTTTAGGTTTGACGTCGTCCTCTTTACAGGAATCTACAGTTAGTGCTTGTAAGGAATGCCAGTCCATATTTATTCTCCGGATCCATTCCTGACCCAATAGTGGCGGACCTCCTTCAGGTAACACATACAAGTCCATTCCTTGACTTTCTTTACCATTGTAGACCACCTTCACCCAAATCTTTCCGATGGGGTATACTCTTTGCCCCGTGTATGTTTTCAATACAATCTCCGTATCCCTCAGGGGAATGTGCGAGAATAACCTTTTGTAATCTTGCTTATTCATGACCGTCAATGCCGATCCAGTGTCCAATTCCATCTTCACTTGGACTCCTGCTATCCGAAGCATGACCCAGATAGTTTGGTGGTCTGCTGTGTTACCCACATTATGTATTTTTAGACAACCCAGTTCTTTACTGCTGGAGTCTGAATCCGTCTTCTGTTCATCCGAACTGTTCTCTGTCACCTTGTGTACTTTTTTGTACTTCTCCTGCGGCGACTTTTTGTTGCTGGTCTTCTTTCCTGACCGGCATACTCTCGCTATGTGACCCAGTTTGCCACAATG
Organism: Somniosus microcephalus; assembly: GCF_052327205.1. NCBI lineage: Eukaryota > Metazoa > Chordata > Chondrichthyes > Squaliformes > Somniosidae > Somniosus > Somniosus microcephalus. The sequence continues at coordinate 110,213,115 of NW_028225179.1, forward strand.
CCTGCATTCTTTATCTTTGAACCAGCACTGGTTCTGGTCATGCGTTGTCTTCCCGCAACGATAGCACTTTACTGTGCCCAATGCCAATTCATTGGTGCTGAATTCCGTTGGCCTTTGCTGCATTTCTGCAGTGCCTCGTGCTGCTGCCTCGTGCGATGCTGCAATGCTGAAAGCTTTGTCCAGCGTAAGGTCCTTTTCCTCTAGCAGCCGCTTCTGGGTTCCTTCCTTTAGTAGCCCACACACAAACTTATCTCTCAGGGCGTCTGCTAGTCCTGTACCGAACTGACAGTACTTTGATAACTTGCGCAGTTCGATTAAGAATTCAGCGTTGCTTTCCTCTTTAAGCTGGATTCTTCTGTAAAATTTAAATCGTTCCGCTATCAGCAGCGGCGTGGGGTTTAAATGCTCTTGCAGGATAGTAACAATATCCGCGAAACTCTTTCCTACCGGTTTATCTGGTGTTACAAGGTGCCTTAATAACCCGTACGTCTTCGCACCCATCGAGTTTAATAGGGTTAGTGCTTTCTTATCCACCGGTACCTCATTCGCTGTACAGTAAACTTCAACGCATTCCACATAAGTGGCCCAATCTTCTACATTGCTATCAAAAGCAGTGATGTTACCCGTTTTTGACATCCTTGTTGAGTTTCCTTTATTTTATTTTATTTTCCAAAATGGCGGCTTCCCGCGCTTGGCGGCTTTTCCCGCGCTTGTCTTCTTCCCCCGCCGACTAAAATGGCAATTACCGCGCTGTTGCCGTTCTTGCCTCCCAGCGGTCCTTTATTTCCCCCGACGCTGCTGCTCTTGTTCCCCGCCGCTCCCGCAGTCTTCGTGGACATTAACGCTTTCTGGCTGTAGCGCGTCTCTGCCCCAATTGCAGCCCGGCCCCTGACACCGGCTGCGGTCGTGTTCTCCGCCCTTTTTGTCGTTTCCCTCCCCTTCTCTGACTGACAACTCGGCCGACTTTTTCCCCCGTGCCGCTTGATCGGGCTTACCCGCCGCTGTCGTCGAAGGGATGTTCACTAAAGACAGACTTCGTGGCCAGAACCCAACCCGGGTTCCCGATTGCCTCCCGTGCTTTGCAGTGCCCCGCAGGATGTTGAGGGTGGATGTCCTTGTTCGACGCCCGTTGCAGAGGTGAAGCTTCCTTTGATGCCACTGCCGCTAGGTAAGATCAGACTCATCGCCACTGTTGAGTCTGTGCTTTCCCAAATGTAGTTATGCTGAATAACTGGACACAGACAACAGAATACTTAAACAGGTCTTTAGTAACTGAGGGTCAGGGCTGAACTGAATACAATTTGCTCCGCGGGGTTTTATATACCGGTGTGGTCACCACCAGCACTACAATATACAGGAGCCATCAGAAAGTAGTCCATCACCTTAAGGTAGTCTCTTAAGGTGGTACAGGTTACATACACTACACCATCCAGAAAGAGGGCGATCCTGGAGGTGTAGGAAGAAGTGAAGGAGACTCTGAGTGGTTTTGCGAGCACAATGTCTGCAAATGTTCAGAGAATGGAGGAGTCCATCTCCAACATGAGCACCACCGTGTTGCAGGCGATGGCGACTGTAGGTTCTTCCATGGATAGGATGGCCAACTGCATGGAGCAGCTAATGCGCCACTCGCAGGAGCACATGGTCTCTATAGAGAGTAGATGGCAGAGGCTCATAGATCTGTCTAGGAGGGATGTCAGCATAGACGTGGCTCGTCATGGCCCCACTGATGTGCAGCAAGGTGCTCTTCAGCTTCTTGCTAGCAGGGAAGTGTGTGTGGCACATGAGAAGGAAGACAGCGAGAGGGAAGTGTGGGGCTCCTCTCAAAGCGCTTACACTTCTCCCCCTTAGCCATCCCCTCAGTCAGTGCCCCAGATGGCTCCTCCGTTCACGATGGCCAAACCTGCTCCTGAACAGTCACAGGAGGAGTAGAATTTGCCGGGGCCATCAGAAGTTCCAAAGCCCAGACGACGTCCGGCAATAGTGTCTAAGCAGTCTGAAGAGTGAAGTGAGCAAGCTGCCTCTGCTGAAGCCACAGGGGTAACACCTCGTAGAAGCATGCGGAAGAGAAAGATGACATACAAGTAGATTCACAAGGGTAGCCACTTGGATGTTTTATTCAATGTTAATGGCAAGTTTCCAATAATGTATTGTCAACCATTAAAATCTTTATTTTCACATCTTTCCTGTCTTGAACACATTTGTGTACACCTTTAGAAGTGGCTTAGTGAGTTGCAGTGACTGGTGAGGTATAACGGTACCCCCAGCAATGGTGGTCAGTGTGAGAGAAATGGCTTGGTTATTGTAGGGATATTTGATGGTGTTGCTGTGGGGTGGTGGGAACCTGGCGCAGCATGTGGCAGCCAAATGGGTGTACAGCGTAAAGTTAAGTAAATCTGGCCATGGTGAGACCATCCCTGGCATCCTGGGCAGCAATGTGATCAGGTGCTGATGCCCTCTGCCCTGTGCAGCATCAGGTGGTTGCGGAGAAGGTTGGTGGTATTGTTGTTAGTGCTGCTTGTGTACCCGGTGCTGCTGGTGTTGGGGCTGATCGTGGTCAGATTCTGAGGACCAAGGTGAGACAGTGTAAACGGCACCCATGCTGATGGAATAGATGGCAGGTCAAGTTGAGTTGACAAGAGCAACCTGTCAATGGTGAGCGAGTTTATTCTAATGAGGTGACAACGGATGGAGACTTTGCTGGAAACACTTGCAGCCTTCAGAAAGTTACATCTGGGCTGGCAAGGTAATCAGCAATAGCTTCTGCCTGAGGAAAGTGATCAGCTGTGAGATCGGAGGTTTTAGCGTAAATTTGATGCTGTTAAGTAATCAGCTGGATCAATGGCCACTCAACTCCCGCCTCAGGTTGACAGACGTGGTTCCCGAGCTACGTGAGTACCGTGGCCATGCAGGGAAATTTGAAATGTAGGGCGAAAAAGGCTCTTAAGTGCCTGACAACAAGCTTATAATGATTTTAATTCGGTCGCCCACCTCTGCTAGCCGGTTGCTGCCACACTGGCAAATGCATCCAAGGGAAAGGCACGTGGGGACAGGATGATAGTGCGTTCCTGATCCGCTCCGATGTTTTTCACATCTCCCACCTGACCCGCCTCCGATCGCGTCTGCATGGACCCCAGAAAATTCCAGCCGAACGTGTCTGCAGTGTGCACCATCAACAAGATGCACTGCAGCAACTCACCAAGGCTTCTTCGACAGCATCGACCAAGCTCGCAATCTCTACCGCCTAGAAGGACAAGGGCAGCAGACTCATGGGAACACCATCATCTCCAAGTTCCCCTCCAAGTCACACACCATCCTGACTGGGAAGTATATCGCCGATCCTTCATCGTCGCTGGGTCAAAATCCTGGAACTCCCTCCCTAACAGCACCGTGCGAGTACCTTCACCACACGGACTGCAGCGGTTCAAGAAGGCTGCTCACCACCACCTTCTCAAGGGAAATTAGGGATAAGCAATAAATGCTGGCCTTGCGAGCGATGCCCACAATGAAAAAAAACATCATTTACAGGAGCCCCTGGAGCCCGATCCGTGTATTGAAAGGACACTCCAGAACCCGATCTGGGCATTTAAAGTATCCCCCAGACCTCGATCTGTTTATTTAGGATCCCCAGAATCTGAATTGTGTATTTAAAGGACCCCGGAACACTATCGGTGTATTTAAATGTCCCCCTGGAACCCATTATGTGTAATTAAAGGACCACCCCCCCGCCCCCCGCCCCCCCAGCCAGAACCCAATCTACATATTTAAAGGACTCCGGAACCCAAACTGTTCATATAAGGATCCCCTTGAATCCGATTTGTGCAATTAAAGGAGCCCCCAGACCTCGATCTGTTTATTTAAAGGACCACCAGAATCTGATCTTTGTATTTAAAGAACACCCTGAACCCGAGCTGTGCACTTAAAGGAGCCCCTCCCCTCTGAAATCTCATCTACATATTTAAAGGACCCACTGAACTGGATCTGAGTATCTAAAGGAACCGCCGGTACCCGATCAGTGCATTTAAACCGTCCCCCAGGCCTCGATCAGTGTATTTAATGGAACCCAACAACCCAATCTGCATATTTAAAGTACTGCCCAGACCTTGATCTGTGTATTTAAAAGCACCTCATAACCCGATCTGTGCATCTAAAGGACGCCCCACACCCAGTCTCTGACCTGTGTATTTAATTACCCCCGGAGTCCAATCTGTATATTTAAAGAAGCACCCGGAACCCGGCCTGTGTGTTTCAAGGACCCGGCAGAACACGATTTGCGGCCACGCATGCATCTATCTTTTCCAGTGACCAAAGCTGGTGCACGGCTTGTGTAGGATCTCCAATCGATGAGCGCTCGCACGCCCCCGCACCTTAGGGAGAGTGTTGCCCCCAAACCAGGATTTGTCTTTTTAAAGCCACCCCACCCCCTGGAACCCAATCTTTCGATTTAAGAACACCCTGGAACCCAATCTCTATTTTACCTGGAAATATATCGCCGTTCCTTCATCGTCACTGTGTCAACATCCTGGAACACCCTCCGTAACAGCACTGTGGGAGGACCTTCACCATACGGACTGCAGTGGTTCAAGATGTTCCCGATGATGGGTGAAACTAGAACTAGGGGGCATAGTCTTAGAATAAGGGGCTGCTCTTTCAAAACTGAGATGAGGAGGAACTACTTCACTCAGAGGGTGGTAGGTCCATGGAATATGCTGCCCCAAAAAGCTGTAGAAGCTACATCATTACATAAATTTAAAACAGAAATAGACAGTTTCCTAGAAGTAAAGGGAATTAAAAGTTATGGGGAGCGGGCAGGAATTTGGACATGAGTCTAGGTGCGGATCGGTCATGGCCCTGTGGGTAGCGGAGCGGGCCCAGGGGCCGTGTAGCCTGATCCTGCTCCTATTTCGTGTGGCTAATTCTGTTAGATTCAGGAGATGGTTCTGTGATAGTGGATTGGCGGTTAGGATCAGATCAGCCATGATCTTATTGAATGGCGGAGCAGGCTCGAGGGGCCGATTGGCCTACTCCTGCTCCTATTTCTTATGTTCTTATGTTCTTATGTAAAGCGGCTCACCACCACCTTCTCAAGGGCAATTAGGGATGGGCAATAAATGCTGGCCTTGCCAGCGAGGCCCACATCCCATGAATGAATAAAAATATAAAGGAGCCCCTGGAACCCAATCTGTGCATTCAAAGCACACCCGAATACTCTCTGCACCTGTAAAGAACCCGAGAACTGAACTGTGAATTTAAACACAGAACAAGACTGTGTTTCCTGCTGACAACTCAGACCCTTCTGATAGTTCTGAACCAGACAGTGAGCTCTTTTCATAATTCAGACCCAGACATTGTTTTCTTCTGAAAACTGTGTACATAAAGGACCCCGCAGAATCAGATCTGTATATTTAATTCCCTGGAACCCGATCTGTTAAGACAGACCCAGACAGTGCATCCATCTGTTAATTCAAACCCAGACAGTGTTTCCTTCTGATAATTCAAAGCCAGACAGTGTTTCCTTCTGATAATTCAAACCCAGACAGTGGGTCCTTCTGATAATTCAAACCCAGACAGTGTTTCCTTCTGATAATTCAAACCCGGACAGAGGGTCCTTCTGAAAGTTCAAACCCAGACAGTGTTTCCTTCTGATAATTCAAACCCAGACAGTGTTTCCTTCTGATAATTCAAACCCAGACAGTGTTTCCTTCTGATAATTCAAACCCAGACAGCGTTTCCTTCTGATAATTCAAACCCAGAGTGTTTCCTTCTGATAATTCAAACCCAGACAGTGATTCCTTCTGATAATTCAAACCCAGTGTTTCCTTCTGATAATTCAAACCCAGACAGTGATTCCTTCTGATAATTCAAACCCAGAGTGTTTCCTTCTGATAATTCAAACCCAGACAGTGATTCCTTCTGATAATTCAAACCCAGTGTTTCCTTCTGATAATTCAAACCCAGACAGTGATTCCTTCTGATAATTCAAACCCAGAGTGTTTCCTTCTGATAATTCAAACCAGACAGTGTTTCCTTCTGATAATTCAAACCCAGATAGTGTTTCCTTCTGATAATTCAAACCAGACAGTGTTTCCTTCTGATAATTCAAACCCAGACAGTGTTTCCTTCTGATAACTCAAACCCAGACAGTGTTTCCTTCTGATAATTCAAACCCAGACAGTGTTTCCTTCTGATAATTCAAACCCAGACAGTGTTTCCTTCTGATAATTCAAACCCAGACAGTGGGTCCTTCTGATAATTCAAACCCAGACAGTGTTTCCTTCTGATAATTCAAACCCAGACAGTGTTTCCTTCTGATAATTCAAACCCAGACAGTGTTTCCTTCTGATAATTCAAACCCAGACAGTGTTTCCTTCTGATAATTCAAGCTCACACAGTTTTTCCTTCTGAAAATTTAAACCCAGACAATGTTTCCTTCTGATAATTCAAACCCAGACACTGTTTCCTTCTGATAATTCAAATCCAGACACTGTTTTCTTCTGATAATTCAAACCCAGACAGTGTTTCCTTCTGATAATTCAAACCCAGACATCGTTTCCTTCTGATAATTCAAACTCAGACATAAGAACATAAGAACATAAGAAATAAGAGCAGGAGTAGGCCAATCGGCCCCTCGAGCCTGCTCCGCCATTCAATAACATCATGGCTGATCTGATCCTAACCTCAAATCTTCTTTCATCTCCATCCACCCGAACCCGTGTGATCTCCCGGGAGAGGTGAAAAACCAGATAAAAAACCCAATGGCCAATTTGGGAGAAAAAATCTGGGAAATTCCTCTCTGACCCATCTAGGCGATCGAAATTCTTCCAGGAGATCACTCTGTCCCTATATTTTCTACAGTACTTACCTTCTGTAAAGGCGATCTCCACCCCAGACAGGAACAGGAATAAAACCACCTCCTGAAATCTAACACAGAATTAGAACACAGTAGGAGCAGAACCAGGCTACACGACCCCTGGGCCCACTCCACTACCCACAGGGCCATGACCATTCTGAACCTAGACTCATGTCCAATTTCCTGCCCGCTCCCCGTAACCCTTAATTCCCTTTACTTCTAGGAAACTATCTATTTCTGTTTTAAATTTATTTAATGATGTAGCTTCCACAGCTTTTTGGGGCGGCAAATTCCACAAACCTACCACCCTCTGAGTGAAGAAGTTCCTCCTCAGCTCAGTTTCGAAGGAGCAGCCCCTTATTTTAAGATTATGCCCCCTAGTTCTAGTTTGACCCATCATTGGGAACATCCTCACCGCATCCACCCGATCAAGCCCCTTCACAATCTTATATGTTTCAAAAAGATCGCCTCTCATTCTTCTGAACTCCAATGAGTAGAGTCCCAATCTACTCAACTTCTCCTCATATGACCACCCCTTCATCCCCAGGATTAACTGAGTGAACCTTCTTTGTACTGACTCGAGAGCAAGTATGTATTTTCTTAAGTATGGACACCAAAACTGTATGCAGTATTCCAGGTGCGGTCTCAGCAATACCTTGCATAACTGCAGCAATACCTTCCTGTTTTTATATTCTATCCCCCTAGCAATAAAAGCCAACATTCCATTGGCCTTCTTGATCACTTGCTGCACCTGCATAATAATTTTTGAGTTTCGTGCACCAGGACCCCCAGGTCCCTTTGTACGACAGGACTTTCCAGTTTCTTGCCATTAATTCAAACCCAGACAGTGTTTGCTTCTGATAATACAAACCCAGGCAGTGGGTCCTTCTGATAATTCAAACCCAGACAGTGTTTCCATCTGATAATTCAAACCCAGAGAGTGTTTCCTTCTGAAAATTCAAACCCAGACAGTGTTTCCTTCTGATAATTCAAACCCAGACAGTGTTTCCTTCTGATAATTCAAACCCAGACAGCGTTTCCTTCTGATAATTCAAACCCAGGCAGTGGGTCCTTCTGATAATTCAAACCCAGACAGTGTTTCCTTCTGATAATTCAAACCCAGACAGTGTTTCCTTCTGATAATTCAAACCTAGACAGTGTATCCTTCTGATAATTCAAACCCAGACAGTGGGTCCTTCTGATAATTCAAACCCAGACAGTGTTTCCTTCTGATAATTCAAACCCAGACAGTGGGTCCTTCTGATAATTCAAACCCAGACAGTGTTTCCTTCTGATAATTCAAACCCAGACAGTGGGTCCTTCTGATAATTCAAACCCAGGCAGTGGGTCCTGCTAATAATTCAAACCCAGACAGTGTTTCATAGAAACATAGAAACATAGAAGATAGGAGCAGGAGTAGGCCATTTGGCCCTTCGAGCCTGCTCCGCCGTTCAATGAGATCATGGCTGATCATTGAAATTCAGTACCCTGTCCCTGCCTTCTCCCCATATCCCTTGATCCCTTTAGCCTTAAGAAATATATCCAACTCTTGAATATATTTAATGAACTGGCCTCCACCACCCTCTGTGGCAGAGAATTCCACAGGTTCACCACTCTCTGGGTGAAGAAATTCCTCCTCATTTCATTCCTAAATGTCCTACCCCTTATCCTTAGACTATGACCCCTGGTTCTGGACTCTCCGACCATCGGGAACATCCTTCCAGCATCTTGTCTGGCCAAGGCTGACAGAATTTTACAGGTTCCAATGAGATCCCCTCTCAATCTTCTAAACTCCAGTGAGTATAAGCCCAATCGACACAATCTCTCCTCATACGTCATTCCTGCCATCCCAGGTATCAGCCTGGTGAATCTTCGCTGCACTCCTTCCATGGCAAGTACATCCTTCCTCAGATAAGGCGACCAAAACTGCACACAATACTCAAGGTGCGGTCTCACCAAGGCCCTGTACAACTTCAGCAAGACATCCTTGTTCCTGTACTCGAACCCTTTTGCTACGAAGGCCAACATACCATTTGCCTTCTTAACCGCCTGCTGCACCTGCATGCTTACCTTCAGCGCCTGGTGCACAAGAACACCCAGGTCTCTTTGCACTTCCCCTTCTCCCAATCTATTGCCATTCAAATAATAATGTGCCTTCCTGTTTTTGCCACCAAAGTGGATAACCTCACATTTATCCACATTATTGTGCATTTGCCATGTTTCTGCCCAATCACCGAACCTGTCCAAATCGTACTGGAGTTTCATGACATCCTCCTCGCAGCATACCCTCCCACCCAGCTTTGTGTCGTCTGCAAATTTGGAGACATTACATCCAATTCCCTCGTCCAGATCAGTAATATATATTGTGAACAGCTGGGGTCCTAGGACCGATCCTTGCGGTACCCCACTAGTCACTGCCTGCCACTCGGAAAACGACCCGTTTATTCCAACTCTTTGCTTTCTGTCCGCCAACCAGTTCTCTATCCAAGTCAATACCTTGCCCCCAATCCCATGTGCCTTAATTTTGCACGCTAATCTCTTATGCGGGACCTTATCGAAAGCCTTCTGAAAGTCAAAATACACCACATCCACTGGTTCTCCCTTATCTATTTTACCAGTTACATCCTCAAAAAATTCCAGTAGATTAGTCAAGCACGATTTACCTTTTGTAAATCCATGTTGACTTTGTCCGATCCTGTCACTGCTTTCCAAGTGCTCTGCTCTTACATCTTTTAGAATGGACTCTAGCATTTTCCCCACTACCGATGTCAGGCTTACCGGTCTATAATTCCCCGCTTTTTCTCTGCCACCATTTTTGAATAGTGGGGTAACATTAGCTACCCTCCAATCCATGGGTACTGTTCCAGAGTCTATCAAGTTCTGGAAGATGACCAGCAATGGATCTACTATTTCTAGGGTCACTTGCTTAAGTACCCTGGGATGTAGATTATCAGGCCCTGGGGATTTATCGGCCTTCAGTCCCATCAATTTTCCTAACACCATTTCCCCACAAAGAATGATTTCTTTCAGCTCCACCCTTTCATCAGACCCTATGTTCCCCGGTATTTCTGGGAGGTTATTTGTGTCCTCCTTTGTGAAGACAGAACCAAACTATGTATTCAGTTGGTCTGCCATTTCTTTGTTCCCCATTATAAATTCCCCCGATTCTGACTGCAAGGGACCTTCTGTGGTAAACCACTGTTTGTATTCCACTGTGTACATGCCTGGACATGCCTCGGCTGACTCCTCCCACAAGTCCTAGTATAAAGGTGACTGCTCCCCAGCCCCTTTGTATTCTGGACCGGTCGACAACTCGAGGCAGACCTTCATTCTTTTGTTAATAAAAGCCTTTAGTTACTCTCTTAACTCTCAGTCTTTTATGAGTAATTGATAGCGCATCAATTTTATTAACAAAATTTTTATAATGGAGAAGATCCTCACACCAGCATGCCTGGACTTAGATCATCGGGAGGCGGACTCATCCACCAAGTTTACTCACTGGCTTAAGTGCTTCGAAAAATTCCTGACCGCCTCCGCAGCAATCAAATCGGACGAGGACAAACTGGATGTCCTGACCTCCAAAGTGAACCACCGAGTGTACTCGGTCATCCAAGATGCGACCTCGTACGTGGACGCTATCAAGCTCAAGGACCAGTACACGCGCCCAGTGAACAAAGTGTATGCCAGGCACCTTCTGGGGAGTCGTAAACAACAACCTGGGGAATCGACCGTGGAATACCTTCAGGCACTGTCTGTGCTTGGCCGGGCCTGTGGTTGTAAGGATGTAAAGGCCGCCGTGTACACAGAGGAACTTATCCGGGACGCTTTTGTAGCGGGCCACAGATCCAATTACACCCGACAGCGACTGTTGGAGCAGAGTGACCTCGACCTCAACAAGGCCTCTGAACTCGCACTATCATTGGATGCAGCCTACCGGGGCATGGATGCCTACTCCTCTGCACCGTGGACGCCACGGGGAATGACAGCCTGGGACACGGTAGGACCGCCTCATAGCGCCGTGCCACCCCAGCCACACCCCAGCAACGGCCCAACTACCGCAGCAGTGTCCCAAGGCCAGACAGCAGTGCCCCAATGCCAGAAATGCTACTTCTGTGGCCAGGCAAAACACCCCAGAGCGCGCTGCCCGGCGAAAAACGCGATCTGCTCGGGCTGCGGGAAGAAGGGACACTACGCTAACGTCTGCAGGGCCAAAGCCACCCCGAACCCCAGCAGCGCCGCGTGTGGGCCATGCGGGCCGCCATCTTGGGCCTCCCCGGCCATGTGCGAACCACCGGTACAGCAGCCATTTTGGATGCCTCCAGCCACATGGGGATCATGGACGCCGCCATCTTGGACGACAGCCGGAACGCAGCAGGCCCCCAACACCGCCTCATCTGATACCCGCAGCGACACACCGACCCCTACGCTGGCATCCGTTACACTGGACCAAGCGAGACCGCACCAGCTGGCCAGCTCCACAATGGACATTAAGGTAAATGGCCACGATACAATCTGCCTTTTTGACTCTGGGAGCACGGAGAGCTTCATCCACCCCGACACGGTGCGGCGTTGCTCTCTCCCAGTCCTGCCTGCGCACCAGCGGATTTCTATGGCCTCCGAGTCCCAGTCGGCGGACATCGGCGGCTACTGCGTAGTGACACTCGTAGTAGACGGGACCGTGTACGATCATTTTAAACTTCTGGTCCTGCCCGACCTCTGCGCTGCCGTCCTGCTGGGGTTAGATTTTCAGTGCCACCTTAAAAGTGTTACGATGGCGTACGGTGGACCCCTACCCCCACTCACAGTCCGCAGCCAGCAGCTCCCAAATTGCCCGCCGCGCACCAGGTGCAACCTCTCCACACTCAGAGTCACCCCCCCACCACTGTTTGCTAACCTCACCCCCGACTGTAAGCCCATCGCCACAAAGAGCAGGCAATACAGTGCCGGGGACAGGGTTTTCATTAAAACCGAAGTGGAGCGGCTCCTGAAGGAAGGGATTATTGAGGGCAGCACCAGCCCCTGGCGAGCCCAGGTTGTGGTCGTTAAGACCGGCGAGAAGCAGCGCCTGGTCATCGACTACAGCCAGACAATAAATCGCTACACCCTACTGGACGCCTACCCACTCCCCCGCATAGCTGATATGGTCAACCAGATCGCGCAGTACCGCGTCTTCTCGACCATTGACCTGAAATCAGCGTACCACCAGCTCCCTATCCGCCCTGAGGACCGCCAGTATACTGCCTTTGAGGCAAACGGCCGCCTCTATCACTTCCTTAGGGTTCCCTTTGGCGTCACCAACGGGGTCTCCGTCTTCCAAAGGGAGATGGACCGGATGGTAGATCAAAATGCGTTGCAGGCCACTTTCCCATATCTGGACAATGTGACCATCTGCGGCCGTGACTTGCAGGACCATGACGCAAACCTCGAAAAATTCCTCCGCACCGCCCAACTCCTGAACCTGACATATAACAAGGAGAAGTGCATATTCCGCAAAAACCGCCTCGCCATCCTTGGCTGTGTTGTGGAACACGGAGTCATCGGCCCCGACCCCGACCGGATGCGTCCCCTTATGGAATTCCCACTGCCCCACTGCCTCAAGGCCCTGAAGAGGTGCCTAGGGTTTTTCTCCTATTATGCCCAGTGGGTCCCCTGTTATGCGGACAAGGCCCATCCGCGCATCACCTACGCTTCACTTCACCAATCTTTTTCTCTTCACATATCTATAAAAGCTTTTACAGTCAGTTTTTATGTTTTCCTGCAAGCTTACTCTCATATTCTATTTTCCCTTTCTTAATTAATCCCTTTGTCCTCCTTTGTTGAATCCTGAACTGCTCCCAAAGCTCAGGATTATTGCTTTTTCTGGCCAATTTGAATGTCCTCTCCTTGGATCTTATGCTATCCCTAATTTCCCTTGTTACCCACGGTTGAGTCACCTTTTTTGTTTTATTTTTGTGCCAAACTGGGATGAACAACTTCTGTAGTTCATCCATTCGGTCTTTGAATGTTTGCCATTGCCTATCCACCATCACCCCTTTGAGTGCCATTCCCCAATCAATCCTACCCAACTCGCTCCTCAGACCATCGTAGTTGCCTTTATTTAAATTGAGGACCCTTGTTTCTGAATCAACTACTTCATTCTCCATCTTAATGAAGAATTCAATCATATTATGATTGCTCCCACCCAAGGGGCCTCGTACAACAAGATTGCTAATTAATCCTTTCTCGTTACATAATACCCAGTCTAAGATGGCCTGATCTCTGGTTGGTTCCTTGACATATTGGTCCAGGAAACCATCCCGTAAACACTCCAGGAATTCCTCCTCCACAGTATTGTTACCAATTTGGTTAGCCCAATCTATATGTAGATTAAAGTCACGCATGATGACTGCTGTGCCCTTATTGCACGCTTCTTTAATTTCCCTTTTAATGCCATCCCCAACCTCCGCCTTACTGTTGGGAGGTCTATATACCACTCCCACTAATGTTTTTTTCCCCTTAGTATTTCTCAATTCTACCCATACAGATTCCACATCATCAGAGCTAATATCCTTCATTACAATTGTGTTAATCCCTTCTTTAACCAGTAATGCTACCCCACCTCCCTTTCCTTTTTGACTATCTTTCCTGAATATCGAATACCCCTGGATGTTGAGTTTCCAGTCTTGGCCAGCCTTGAGCCACGTTTCCGTAATCCCAACCAAATCATATTTGTTTACCTCTATTTGCACAGCCAATTCATCCACCTTATTACAAATGCTCCTCGCATTAAGACACAAAGCCTTCAGGCTTGTTTTTTTAACGCTCTTAGACCTATTAGAATTATTATTTACTGTGGCCATGTTTGATTTAAACCGTTGATTTCTCTGACTGCCACTTTTGTTTTTCTCCTTCCTATCTTTTGCTTTTATCCTTGTTTCCCTTTCATCTGTCTCCCTGCTCAGGTTCCCAACCCGCTTCCATTTTAGTTTAAACCCTCCCCCACAGCACTAGCAAACAAACCCCCTAGGACATCGGTTCCAGCCCTGCCCAGGTGCAGACCGTCCGGTTTGAACTGGTCCCACCTCCCCAGAACCGGTTCCAATGTCCCAGGAACTTGAATCCCTCCCCCTGGCACCATTCCTCTAGCCACGTATTCATCTGAAGTATCCTTCTATTTCTACTCTGACGAGCATGTGGCACTGGTAGCAATCCTGAGATTACTACCTTTGAGGTCCTGTTTTTTAATTTACCTCCGAACTCCCTATATTCTGCTTTTAGGACCTCATCCCGCTTTTTACCTATACCGTTGGTGCCTATATGCACCATGACAACTGGCTGTTCACCCTCCCCTTCCAAGATGTTCTGCCGCCGCTCGGAGACATCCTTGACCCTTGCACCAGGGAGGCAACACACCATCCTGGAGTCTCGTTTGCGGCTGCAGAAACACCTATCTATTCCCCTTACAATTGAATCCCCTATTACTATAGCTCTACCACTCTTTTTCCTCCCATTCTGTGCAGCAGAGCCACCCCTGGTGCCAGGAAGTTGGCTGCTGCCTTCCTCTGATAAGCCATCCCCCTCAACAGCCCTCAAAGTGGTGTAATTGTTGGAGAGGGGGATGGCCACAGGGGACCTCTGCACTACCTGCCTGCGCCTAGTACTCTGCCTGTTGGTCACCCGTTCCCTTTCTTCCTGTCCAACTGTGGTGTGTCCAACTCCCTAAACGTGCTATTCACGATGTCCCGAGCATCGCGAACGCTCCAGTATGCATCCAATCGCAGCTCCAGCGCCGCAATGCGGCCTGTCAGTAGCTGCAGCTGGGTGCACTTCCTGCACACGTAGTTGTCAGGGTCACAGGAAGTGTCCCTGAGTTCCCACATATCGCAGGAGGAGCAGATCACGGGGCCGGGCTGTCCTGCCATGATTTACCCTTCATTAATTGAGTTGAAATTAAATCAATCAATCCCACTAATTACACTACAGTTAAATAGTTTTACCAACAGTCCCCGCTACACCAGAGAGAATCTAGAAACTATAAACCAGAGTTAAAGTTTAAAAAAGAGAGAAATACTCACCAACCAATCACTTACCTGCTTCCTGCTGATGTCACACTTTGATTACTTTTTACCTCTCTCCCCTGCTGCTGAATTGGTCGGGCCTCGTTCACTGCTGCCGGCTTTAAGCTCTGATGCCGATGCTGCTCCCTCCCAGGTCCAGGCTCTGTGGTCGGGCCTCGTTCACTGCCGCCGGTTTTAAGCTCTGCCGCCGATGCTGCTCTCTCCCAGGTCCAGGCTCTGTGGTCAGGCCTCGTTCACTGCCGTTGGCTTTAAGCTATGCCGCCATTGCTGCTCTCTCCCCGGTCCCGGTCCAGGCTCTGATAATTCAAACCCAGACAGTGTTTCCTTCTGATAATTCAAACACAGACAGTGTTTCCTTCTGATAATTCAAACCCAGACAGTGCTTCCTTCTGATAATTCAAACCCAGACAGTGTTTCCTTCTGATATTTGAAACCCAGACAGTGTTTCCTTCTGATAATTCAAACCCAGGCAGTTTTTCCTTCTGATAATTCAAACCCAGACAGTGTTTCCTTCTGATAATTCAAACCCAGACAGTGTTTCCTTCTGATAATTCAAACCCAGACAGTGTTTCCTTCTGATAATTCAAACCCAGACAGTGGGTCCTTCTGATAATTCAAACCCAGACAGTGTTTCCATCTGATAATTCAAACCCAGACAATGTTTCCTTCTGATAATTCAAACCCAGACAATGTTTCCTTCTGATAATTTAAACCCAGACAGTGGGTCCTTCTGATAATTCAAACCCAGACACTGTTTCCTTCTGATAATTCAAACCCAGACTGTTTCCTTCTGATTATTGAAACCCAGACACTGTTTCCTTCTGATAATTCAAACCCAGACAGAGTTTCCTTCTGATAACTCAAAACCAGACAGTGTTTCCTTCTGATAATCAAAACCCAGACAGTGTTTCCTTCTGATAATTCAAACCCAGACAGTGTTTCCTTCTGATAATTCAAACCCAGACAGTGTTTCCTTCTGATAATTCAAACCCAGACACTGTTTCCTTCTGATAATTCAAACCCAGACAGTGTTTCTTTCTGATAATTCAAACCCAGACAGTGGGTCCTTCTGATAATTCAAACCCAGACAGTGTTTCCTTCTGATAATTCAAACCCAGACAGTGTTTCCTTCTGATAATTCAAACCCAGACAGTGTTTCCTTCTGATAATTCAAACCCAGACAGTGTTTCCTTCTGATAATTCAAACCCAGACAGTGTTTCCTTCTGATAATTCAAACCCAGACAGTGGGTCCTTTTGATAATTCAAACCCAGACAGTGTTTCCTTCTGATAATTCAAACCCAGACAGTGTTTCCTTCTGATAATTCAAACCCAGACAGTCCTTCTGATAATTCAAACCCAGACAGTATTTCTTTCTGATAATTCATAGATACATAGATACATAGAAGATAGGAGCAGGAGTAGGCCATTCGGCCCTTCGTGCCTGCTCCGCCATTCGATGAGATCATGGCTGATCCTTTAATTCAGTATCCCGTCCCCGCCTTCTCTCCGTAACCCTTAACCCCTTTTGCCCGTAGAAATATATCTAATTCCCTCTTAAATATATTTAATGAGCTGGCGTACACTGCCCTCTGTGGCAATGAGTTCCACAGGTTCACCACTCTCTGAGTGAAGAAATTCCCCCTCATCTCTGTCCTAAATGGTTTAGCCCTTATCCTTAAATTATGTCCTCTAGTTCTGTTCTCACCCGCCAAGGGAAACATTCCTTCTGCATCCAGTCTGTCTAGACCTGTCAGAATTTTATACACTTCTATGAGGTCCCCTCTCAATCTTCTAAACTCCAGTGTGTACATCCCTCAACTACATAGTCTCTCCTCATAGGTCATTCCCGCCATTCCTGGTATCAGCCTGGTGAATCGCCGCTGCACCCCCTCCATGGCAAGAACATCCTTCCTCAGATGAGGCGACCAAAACTGTACACAGTACTCGAGGTGTGGTCTCACCAGTGCCCTGTACAGCTGCAGCAAGGTATCCCTGTTCCTGTATTCTAACCCTTTTGCTATGAAGGCCAGCATACCGTTTGCCTTCTTGACCGCCTGTTGCACCTGCATGCTCGCCTTCAGTGACTGGTGTACAAGAACACCCAGGTCTCTCTGTACTTCCCCCTCTCCCAATCTATTGCCATTTAAATAATAATTTGCCCTCCCGTTCCTGCACCCAAGGTGGATAACTTCGCACTTGTCCACATTATAGTGCATCTGCCATTTATCCGCCCAATCGCCCAGTCTGTCCAAATCGCTCTGGAGCTTCCTGGTCTCTTCCTCTGAGCCCACCCCCCCTCCTAGTTTAGTGTCGTCTGCAAATTTGGAAATGCTGCATCCGACTCCCTGATCCAGGTCATTAATGTAAATTGTGAACAGCTGGGGGCCCAGGACAGATCCCTGTGGTACCCCACTTGTTACTGCCTGCCATTCAGAAAATGAGCCAGACAGTGTTTCCTTCTGATAATTCAAACCCAGGCAATGGGTCCTTCTGATAATTCAAACCCAGACAGTGGGTTCTTCTGATAATTCAAACCCATACAGTGTTTCCTTCTGATAATTCAAACCCAGACAGTGTTTCCTTCTGATAATTCAAACCCAGACAGTGTTTCCTTCTGATAATTCAAACCCAGACAGTGTTTCCTTCTGATAATTCAAACACAGACAGTGTTTCCTTCTGATAATTCAAACCCAGACAGTGGGTCCTTCTGATAATTCAAACCCAGACAGTGTTTCCTTCTGATAATTCAAACCCAGACACTGTTTCCTTCTGATATTTCAAACACAGACAGTGTTTCCTTCTGATAATTCAAACCCAGACAGTGTTTCCTTCTGATAATTCAAACCCAGACAGTGTTTCCTTCTGATAATTCAAACCCAGGCAGTGGGTCCTTCTGATAATTCAAACCCTGACCGTGTTACCTTCTGATAATTCAAACCCTGACCGTGTTACCTTCTGATAATTCAAACCCAGACAGTGTTTCCTTCTGATAATTCAAACCCAGACACTGTTTCCTTCTGAAAATTCAAACCCAGACAGTGTTTCCATCTGATAATTCAAACCCAGACAATGTTTCCTTCTGATAATTCAAACCCAGACAGTGGGTCCTTCTGATAATTCAAACCCAGACACTGTTTCCTTCTGATAATTCAAACCCAGACAGTGGGTCCTTCTGATAATTCAAACCCAGACAGTGGGTCCTTCTGATAATTCAAACCCAGACAGTGTTTCCATCTGATAATTCAAACCCAGACAATGTTTCCTTCTGATAATTCAAACCCAGACAGTGGGTCCTTCTGATAATTCAAACCCAGACAGTGTTTTCTTCTGATAATTCAAACCCAGACTGTTTCCTTCTGATAATTCAAACCCAGACACTGTTTCCTTCTGATAATTCAAACCCAGACAGAGTTTCCTTCTGATAATTCAAACCCAGACACTGTTTCCTTCTGATAATTCAAACCCAGACACTGGGTCCTTCTGATAATTCAAACCCAGACAGTGTTTCCTTCTGATAATCAAAACCCAGACAGTGTTTCCTGCTGATAATTCAAAGCCAGTCAGTGTTTCCTTCTGATAATTCAAACCCAGACAGTGGGTTCTTCTGATAATTCAAACCCAGACAGCGTTTCCTTCTGATAATTCAAACCCAGACAGTGTTTCCTTCTGATAATGCAAACCCAGACACTGTTTCCTTCTGATAATTCAAACCCAGACAGAGTTTCCTTCTGATAATTCAATACCAGACAGTGTTTCCTTCTGATAATCAAAACCCAGACATTGTTTCCTGCTGATAATTCAAAGCCAGTCAGTGTTTCCTTCTGATAATTCAAACCCAGACAGTGTTTCCTTCTGATAATTCAAACCCAGACAGTGTTTCCTTCTGATAATTCAAACCCAGACACTGTTTCCTTCTGATAATTCAAACCCAGACAGTGTTTCCTTCTGATAATTCAAACCCAGACACTGTTTCCTTCTGATAATTCTAACCCAGACAGTGGGTCCTTCTGATAATTCAAACCCAGACAGTGTTTCCTTCTGATAATTCAAACCCAGACAGTGTTTCCTTCTGATAATTCAAACCCAGACACTGTTTCCTTCTGATAATTCAAACCCAGACAGTGTTTCCTTCTGATAATTCAAACCCAGACAGTGTTACCTTCTGATAATTCAAACCCAGACACTGTTTCCTTCTGATAATTCAAACCCAGTGTTTCCTTCTGATAATTCAAACCCAGACAGTGTTTCCTTCTGATAATTCAAACGCAGACAGTGTTTCCTTCTGATAATTCAAACCCAGACAGTGTTTCCTTCTGATAATTCAAACACAGACTGTTTCCTTCTGATAATTTAAACCCAGACAGTGGGTCCTTCTGATAATTCAAACCCAGACAGTGTTCCCTTTTGATAATTCAAACCCAGACAGTGTTCCCTTTTGATAATTCAAACCCAGACAGTGTTTCCTTCTGATAATTCAAACCCAGACAGTGTTTCCTTCTGATAATTCAAACCCAGACACTGTTTCCTTCTGATAATTCAAACCCAGACTGTTTCCTTCTGATTATTGAAACCCAGACACTGTTTCCTTCTGATAATTCAAACCCAGACAGAGTTTCCTTCTGATAACTCAAAACCAGACAGTGTTTCCTTCTGATAATCAAAACCCAGACAGTGTTTCCTTCTGATAATTCAAACCCAGACAGTGTTTCCTTCTGATAATTCAAACCCAGACACTGTTTCCTTCTGATAATTCAAACCCAGACAGTGTTTCCTTCTGATAATTCAAACCCAGACAGTGGGTCCTTCTGATAATTCAAACCCAGACAGTGTTTCCTTCTGATAATTCAAACCCAGACAGTGTTTCCTTCTGATAATTCAAACCCAGACAGTGTTTCCTTCTGATAATTCAAACCAAGACAGTGTTTCCTTCTGATAATTCAAACCCAGACAGTGTTTCCTTCTGATAATTCAAACCCAGACAGTGGGTCCTTTTGATAATTCAAACCCAGACAGTGTTTCCTTCTGATAATTCAAACCCAGACAGTGTTTCCTTCTGATAATTCAAACCCAGACAGTCCTTCTGATAATTCAAACCCAGACAGTATTTCTTTCTGATAATTCAAACCCAGACAGTGTTTCCTTCTGATAATTCAAACCCAGGCAATGGGTCCTTCTGATAATTCAAACCCAGACAGTGGGTTCTTCTGATAATTCAAACCCATACAGTGTTTCCTTCTGATAATTCAAACCCAGACAGTGTTTCCTTCTGATAATTCAAACCCAGACAGTGTTTCCTTCTGATAATTCAAACCCAGACAGTGTTTCCTTCTGATAATTCAAACACAGACAGTGTTTCCTTCTGATAATTCAAACCCAGACAGTGGGTCCTTCTGATAATTCAAACCCAGACAGTGTTTCCTTCTGATAATTCAAACCCAGACACTGTTTCCTTCTGATATTTCAAACACAGACAGTGTTTCCTTCTGATAATTCAAACCCAGACAGTGTTTCCTTCTGATAATTCAAACCCAGACAGTGTTTCCTTCTGATAATTCAAACCCAGGCAGTGGGTCCTTCTGATAATTCAAACCCTGACCGTGTTACCTTCTGATAATTCAAACCCTGACCGTGTTACCTTCTGATAATTCAAACCCAGACAGTGTTTCCTTCTGATAATTCAAACCCAGACACTGTTTCCTTCTGAAAATTCAAACCCAGACAGTGTTTCCATCTGATAATTCAAACCCAGACAATGTTTCCTTCTGATAATTCAAACCCAGACAGTGGGTCCTTCTGATAATTCAAACCCAGACACTGTTTCCTTCTGATAATTCAAACCCAGACAGTGGGTCCTTCTGATAATTCAAACCCAGACAGTGGGTCCTTCTGATAATTCAAACCCAGACAGTGTTTCCATCTGATAATTCAAACCCAGACAATGTTTCCTTCTGATAATTCAAATCCAGACAGTGGGTCCTTCTGATAATTCAAACCCAGACAGTGTTTTCTTCTGATAATTCAAACCCAGACTGTTTCCTTCTGATAATTCAAACCCAGACACTGTTTCCTTCTGATAATTCAAACCCAGACAGAGTTTCCTTCTGATAATTGAAACCCAGACACTGTTTCCTTCTGATAATTCAAACCCAGACACTGGGTCCTTCTGATAATTCAAACCCAGACAGTGTTTCCTTCTGATAATCAAAACCCAGACAGTGTTTCCTGCTGATAATTCAAAGCCAGTCAGTGTTTCCTTCTGATAATTCAAACCCAGACAGTGGGTTCTTCTGATAATTCAAACCCAGACAGCGTTTCCTTCTGATAATTCAAACCCAGACAGTGTTTCCTTCTGATAATGCAAACCCAGACACTGTTTCCTTCTGATAATTCAAACCCAGACAGAGTTTCCTTCTGATAATTCAATACCAGACAGTGTTTCCTTCTGATAATCAAAACCCAGACAGTGTTTCCTGCTGATAATTCAAAGCCAGTCAGTGTTTCCTTCTGATAATTCAAACCCAGACAGTGGGTTCTTCTGATAATTCAAACCCAGACACTGTTTCCTTCTGATAATTCAAACCCAGACAGTGTTTCCTTCTGATAATTCAAACCCAGACACTGTTTCCTTCTGATAATTCAAACCCAGACAGTGTTTCCTTCTGATAATTCAAACCCAGACACTGTTTCCTTCTGATAATTCTAACCCAGACAGTGGGTCCTTCTGATAATTCAAACCCAGACAGTGTTTCCTTCTGATAATTCAAACCCAGACAGTGTTTCCTTCTGATAATTCAAACCCAGACACTGTTTCCTTCTGATAATTCAAACCCAGACAGTGTTTCCTTCTGATAATTCAAACCCAGACAGTGTTACCTTCTGATAATTCAAACCCAGACACTGTTTCCTTCTGATAATTCAAACCCAGTGTTTCCTTCTGATAATTCAAACCCAGACAGTGTTTCCTTCTGATAATTCAAACCCAGACAGTGTTTCCTTCTGATAATTCAAACCCAGACAGTGTTTCCTTCTGATAATTCAAACACAGACTGTTTCCTTCTGATAATTCAAACCCAGACAGTGGGTCCTTCTGATAATTCAAACCCAGACAGTGTTCCCTTTTGATAATTCAAACCCAGACAGTGTTCCCTTTTGATAATTCAAACCCAGACAGTGTTTCCTTCTGATAATTCAAACCCAGACAGTGTTTCCTTCTGATAATTCAAACCCAGACACTGTTTCCTTCTGATAATTCAAACCCAGACAGTGTTACCTTCTGATAATTCAAACCCAGACACTGTTTCCTTCTGATAATTCAAACCCAGACAGTGTTTCCTTCTGATAATTCAAACCCAGACAGTGTTCCCTTTTGATAATTCAAACACAGACAGTGTTTCCTTCTGATAATTCAAACCCAGACAGTGTTTCCTTCTGATAATTCAAACCCAGACAGTGTTTCCTTCTGATAATTCAAACCCAGACACTGTTTCCTTCTGATAATTCAAACCCAGACAGTGTTTCCTTCTGATAATTCAAACCCAGACAGTGGGTCCTTCTGATAATTCAAACCCAGACAGTGTTTCCTTCTGATAATTCAAACCCAGACAGTGTTTCCTTCTGATAATTCAAACCCAGACAGTGTTTCCATCTGATAATTCAAACCCAGACAGTGTTTCCTTCTGATAATTCAAACCCAGACAGTGTTTCCTTCTGATAATTCAAACCCAGACAGTGGGTCCTTTTGATAATTCAAACCCAGACAGTGTTTCCTTCTGATAATTCAAACCCAGACAGTGTTTCCTTCTGATAATTCAAACCCAGACAGTCCTTCTGATAATTCAAACCCAGACAGTATTTCTTTCTGATAATTCAAACCCAGACAGTGTTTCCTTCTGATAATTCAAACCCAGGCAATGGGTCCTTCTGATAATTCAAACCCAGACAGTGGGTTCTTCTGATAATTCAAACCCATACAGTGTTTCCTTCTGATAATTCAAACCCAGACAGTGTTTCCTTCTGATAATTCAAACCCAGACAGTGCTCCCTTCTGATAATTCAAACCCAGACAGTGTTTCCTTCTGATAATTCAAACACAGATAGTGTTTCCTTCTGATAATTCAAACCCAGACAGTGGGTCCTACTGATAATTCAAACCCAGACAGTGTTTCCTTCTGATAATTCAAACCCAGACACTGTTTCCTTCTGATATTTCAAACACAGACAGTGTTTCCTTCTGATAATTCAAACCCAGACAGTGTTTCCTTCTGATAATTCAAACCCAGACAGTGTTTCCTTCTGAAACTTCAAACCCAGGCAGTGGGTCCTTCTGATAATTCAAACCCTGACCGTGTTACCTTCTGATAATTCAAACCCTGACCGTGTTACCTTCTGATAATTCAAACCCAGACAGTGTTTCCTTCTGATAATTCAAACCCAGACACTGTTTCCTTCTGAAAATTCAAACCCAGACAGAGTTTCCATCTGATAATTCAAACCCAGACAATGTTTCCTTCTGATAATTCAAACCCAGACAGTGGGTCCTTCTGATAATTCAAACCCAGACACTGTTTCCTTCTGATAATTCAAACCCAGACAGAGGGTCCTTTTGATAATTCAAACCCAGACAGCGGGTCCTTCTGATAATTCAAACCCAGACAGTGTTTCCATCTGATAATTCAAACCCAGGCAATGTTTCCTTCTGATAATTCAAACCCAGACAGTGGGTCCTTCTGATAATTCAAACCCAGACAGTGTTTTCTTCTGATAATTCAAACCCAGACTGTTTCCTTCTGATAATTCAAACCCAGACACTGTTTCCTTCTGATAATTCAAACCCAGACAGAGTTTCCTTCTGATAATTCAAACCCAGACACTGTTTCCTTCTGATAATTCAAACCCAGACACTGGGTCCTTCTGATAATTCAAACCCAGACAGTGTTTCCTTCTGATAATCAAAACCCAGACAGTGTTTCCTGCTGATAATTCAAAGCCAGTCAGTGTTTCCTTCTGATAACTCAAACCCAGACAGTGGGTTCTTCTGATAATTCAAACCCAGACAGCGTTTCCTTCTGATAATTCAAACTCAGACAGTGTTTCCTTCTGATAATGCAAACCCAGACACTGTTTCCTTCTGATAATTCAAACCCAGACAGAGTTTCCTTCTGATAATTCAATACCAGACAGTGTTTCCTTCTGATAATCAAAACCCAGACAGTGTTTCCTGCTGATAATTCAAAGCCAGTCAGTGTTTCCTTCTGATAATTCAAACCCAGACAGTGGGTTCTTCTGATAATTCAAACCCAGACAGTGTTTCCTTCTGATAATTCAAACCCAGACAGTGTTTCCTTCTGATAATTCAAACCCAGACATTGTTTCCTTCTGATAATTCAAACCCAGACAGTGTTTCCTTCTGATAATTCAAACCCAGACACTGTTTCCTTCTGATAATTCAAACCCAGACAGTGGGTCCTTCTGATAATTCAAACCCAGACAGTGTTTCCTTCTGATAATTCAAACCCATACAGTGTTTCCTTCTGATAATTCAAACCCAGACAGTGTTTCCTTCTGATAATTCAAACCCAGACAGTGTTTCCTTCTGATAATTCAAACCCAGACAGTGTTTCCTTCTGATAATTCAAACACAGACAGTGTTTCCTTCTGATAATTCAAACCCAGACAGTGGGTCCTTCTGATAATTCAAACCCAGACAGTGTTTCCTTCTGATAATTCAAACCCAGACACTGTTTCCTTCTGATATTTCAAACACAGACAGTGTTTCCTTCTGATAATTCAAACCCAGACAGTGTTTCCTTCTGATAATTCAAACCCAGACAGTGTTTCCTTCTGATAATTCAAACCCAGGCAGTGGGTCCTTCTGATAATTCAAACCCTGACCGTGTTACCTTCTGATAATTCAAACCCTGACCGTGTTACCTTCTGATAATTCAAACCCAGACAGTGTTTCCTTCTGATAATTCAAACCCAGACACTGTTTCCTTCTGAAAATTCAAACCCAGACAGTGTTTCCATCTGATAATTCAAACCCAGACAATGTTTCCTTCTGATAATTCAAACCCAGACAGTGGGTCCTTCTGATAATTCAAACCCAGACACTGTTTCCTTCTGATAATTCAAACCCAGACAGTGGGTCCTTCTGATAATTCAAACCCAGACAGTGGGTCCTTCTGATAATTCAAACCCAGACAGTGTTTCCATCTGATAATTCAAACCCAGACAATGTTTCCTTCTGATAATTCAAACCCAGACAGTGGGTCCTTCTGATAATTCAAACCCAGACAGTGTTTTCTTCTGATAATTCAAACCCAGACTGTTTCCTTCTGATAATTCAAACCCAGACACTGTTTCCTTCTGATAATTCAAACCCAGACAGAGTTTCCTTCTGATAATTCAAACCCAGACACTGTTTCCTTCTGATAATTCAAACCCAGACACTGGGTCCTTCTGATAATT
Organism: Somniosus microcephalus; assembly: GCF_052327205.1. Lineage (NCBI taxonomy): Eukaryota > Metazoa > Chordata > Chondrichthyes > Squaliformes > Somniosidae > Somniosus > Somniosus microcephalus. The sequence goes on from NW_028225179.1 coordinate 110,238,488, forward strand.
CAAACCCAGACAGTGTTTCCTTCTGATAATCAAAACCCAGACAGTGTTTCCTGCTGATAATTCAAAGCCAGTCAGTGTTTCCTTCTGATAATTCAAACCCAGACAGTGGGTTCTTCTGATAATTCAAACCCAGACAGCGTTTCCTTCTGATAATTCAAACCCAGACAGTGTTTCCTTCTGATAATGCAAACCCAGACACTGTTTCCTTCTGATAATTCAAACCCAGACAGAGTTTCCTTCTGATAATTCAATACCAGACAGTGTTTCCTTCTGATAATCAAAACCCAGACATTGTTTCCTGCTGATAATTCAAAGCCAGTCAGTGTTTCCTTCTGATAATTCAAACCCAGACAGTGTTTCCTTCTGATAATTCAAACCCAGACAGTGTTTCCTTCTGATAATTCAAACCCAGACACTGTTTCCTTCTGATAATTCAAACCCAGACAGTGTTTCCTTCTGATAATTCAAACCCAGACACTGTTTCCTTCTGATAATTCTAACCCAGACAGTGGGTCCTTCTGATAATTCAAACCCAGACAGTGTTTCCTTCTGATAATTCAAACCCAGACAGTGTTTCCTTCTGATAATTCAAACCCAGACACTGTTTCCTTCTGATAATTCAAACCCAGACAGTGTTTCCTTCTGATAATTCAAACCCAGACAGTGTTACCTTCTGATAATTCAAACCCAGACACTGTTTCCTTCTGATAATTCAAACCCAGTGTTTCCTTCTGATAATTCAAACCCAGACAGTGTTTCCTTCTGATAATTCAAACGCAGACAGTGTTTCCTTCTGATAATTCAAACCCAGACAGTGTTTCCTTCTGATAATTCAAACACAGACTGTTTCCTTCTGATAATTTAAACCCAGACAGTGGGTCCTTCTGATAATTCAAACCCAGACAGTGTTCCCTTTTGATAATTCAAACCCAGACAGTGTTCCCTTTTGATAATTCAAACCCAGACAGTGTTTCCTTCTGATAATTCAAACCCAGACAGTGTTTCCTTCTGATAATTCAAACCCAGACACTGTTTCCTTCTGATAATTCAAACCCAGACTGTTTCCTTCTGATTATTGAAACCCAGACACTGTTTCCTTCTGATAATTCAAACCCAGACAGAGTTTCCTTCTGATAACTCAAAACCAGACAGTGTTTCCTTCTGATAATCAAAACCCAGACAGTGTTTCCTTCTGATAATTCAAACCCAGACAGTGTTTCCTTCTGATAATTCAAACCCAGACACTGTTTCCTTCTGATAATTCAAACCCAGACAGTGTTTCCTTCTGATAATTCAAACCCAGACAGTGGGTCCTTCTGATAATTCAAACCCAGACAGTGTTTCCTTCTGATAATTCAAACCCAGACAGTGTTTCCTTCTGATAATTCAAACCCAGACAGTGTTTCCTTCTGATAATTCAAACCCAGACAGTGTTTCCTTCTGATAATTCAAACCCAGACAGTGTTTCCTTCTGATAATTCAAACCCAGACAGTGGGTCCTTTTGATAATTCAAACCCAGACAGTGTTTCCTTCTGATAATTCAAACCCAGACAGTGTTTCCTTCTGATAATTCAAACCCAGACAGTCCTTCTGATAATTCAAACCCAGACAGTATTTCTTTCTGATAATTCAAACCCAGACAGTGTTTCCTTCTGATAATTCAAACCCAGGCAATGGGTCCTTCTGATAATTCAAACCCAGACAGTGGGTTCTTCTGATAATTCAAACCCATACAGTGTTTCCTTCTGATAATTCAAACCCAGACAGTGTTTCCTTCTGATAATTCAAACCCAGACAGTGTTTCCTTCTGATAATTCAAACCCAGACAGTGTTTCCTTCTGATAATTCAAACACAGACAGTGTTTCCTTCTGATAATTCAAACCCAGACAGTGGGTCCTTCTGATAATTCAAACCCAGACAGTGTTTCCTTCTGATAATTCAAACCCAGACACTGTTTCCTTCTGATATTTCAAACACAGACAGTGTTTCCTTCTGATAATTCAAACCCAGACAGTGTTTCCTTCTGATAATTCAAACCCAGACAGTGTTTCCTTCTGATAATTCAAACCCAGGCAGTGGGTCCTTCTGATAATTCAAACCCTGACCGTGTTACCTTCTGATAATTCAAACCCTGACCGTGTTACCTTCTGATAATTCAAACCCAGACAGTGTTTCCTTCTGATAATTCAAACCCAGACACTGTTTCCTTCTGAAAATTCAAACCCAGACAGTGTTTCCATCTGATAATTCAAACCCAGACAATGTTTCCTTCTGATAATTCAAACCCAGACAGTGGGTCCTTCTGATAATTCAAACCCAGACACTGTTTCCTTCTGATAATTCAAACCCAGACAGTGGGTCCTTCTGATAATTCAAACCCAGACAGTGGGTCCTTCTGATAATTCAAACCCAGACAGTGTTTCCATCTGATAATTCAAACCCAGACAATGTTTCCTTCTGATAATTCAAATCCAGACAGTGGGTCCTTCTGATAATTCAAACCCAGACAGTGTTTTCTTCTGATAATTCAAACCCAGACTGTTTCCTTCTGATAATTCAAACCCAGACACTGTTTCCTTCTGATAATTCAAACCCAGACAGAGTTTCCTTCTGATAATTGAAACCCAGACACTGTTTCCTTCTGATAATTCAAACCCAGACACTGGGTCCTTCTGATAATTCAAACCCAGACAGTGTTTCCTTCTGATAATCAAAACCCAGACAGTGTTTCCTGCTGATAATTCAAAGCCAGTCAGTGTTTCCTTCTGATAATTCAAACCCAGACAGTGGGTTCTTCTGATAATTCAAACCCAGACAGCGTTTCCTTCTGATAATTCAAACCCAGACAGTGTTTCCTTCTGATAATGCAAACCCAGACACTGTTTCCTTCTGATAATTCAAACCCAGACAGAGTTTCCTTCTGATAATTCAATACCAGACAGTGTTTCCTTCTGATAATCAAAACCCAGACAGTGTTTCCTGCTGATAATTCAAAGCCAGTCAGTGTTTCCTTCTGATAATTCAAACCCAGACAGTGGGTTCTTCTGATAATTCAAACCCAGACACTGTTTCCTTCTGATAATTCAAACCCAGACAGTGTTTCCTTCTGATAATTCAAACCCAGACACTGTTTCCTTCTGATAATTCAAACCCAGACAGTGTTTCCTTCTGATAATTCAAACCCAGACACTGTTTCCTTCTGATAATTCTAACCCAGACAGTGGGTCCTTCTGATAATTCAAACCCAGACAGTGTTTCCTTCTGATAATTCAAACCCAGACAGTGTTTCCTTCTGATAATTCAAACCCAGACACTGTTTCCTTCTGATAATTCAAACCCAGACAGTGTTTCCTTCTGATAATTCAAACCCAGACAGTGTTACCTTCTGATAATTCAAACCCAGACACTGTTTCCTTCTGATAATTCAAACCCAGTGTTTCCTTCTGATAATTCAAACCCAGACAGTGTTTCCTTCTGATAATTCAAACCCAGACAGTGTTTCCTTCTGATAATTCAAACCCAGACAGTGTTTCCTTCTGATAATTCAAACACAGACTGTTTCCTTCTGATAATTCAAACCCAGACAGTGGGTCCTTCTGATAATTCAAACCCAGACAGTGTTCCCTTTTGATAATTCAAACCCAGACAGTGTTCCCTTTTGATAATTCAAACCCAGACAGTGTTTCCTTCTGATAATTCAAACCCAGACAGTGTTTCCTTCTGATAATTCAAACCCAGACACTGTTTCCTTCTGATAATTCAAACCCAGACAGTGTTACCTTCTGATAATTCAAACCCAGACACTGTTTCCTTCTGATAATTCAAACCCAGACAGTGTTTCCTTCTGATAATTCAAACCCAGACAGTGTTCCCTTTTGATAATTCAAACACAGACAGTGTTTCCTTCTGATAATTCAAACCCAGACAGTGTTTCCTTCTGATAATTCAAACCCAGACAGTGTTTCCTTCTGATAATTCAAACCCAGACACTGTTTCCTTCTGATAATTCAAACCCAGACAGTGTTTCCTTCTGATAATTCAAACCCAGACAGTGGGTCCTTCTGATAATTCAAACCCAGACAGTGTTTCCTTCTGATAATTCAAACCCAGACAGTGTTTCCTTCTGATAATTCAAACCCAGACAGTGTTTCCATCTGATAATTCAAACCCAGACAGTGTTTCCTTCTGATAATTCAAACCCAGACAGTGTTTCCTTCTGATAATTCAAACCCAGACAGTGGGTCCTTTTGATAATTCAAACCCAGACAGTGTTTCCTTCTGATAATTCAAACCCAGACAGTGTTTCCTTCTGATAATTCAAACCCAGACAGTCCTTCTGATAATTCAAACCCAGACAGTATTTCTTTCTGATAATTCAAACCCAGACAGTGTTTCCTTCTGATAATTCAAACCCAGGCAATGGGTCCTTCTGATAATTCAAACCCAGACAGTGGGTTCTTCTGATAATTCAAACCCATACAGTGTTTCCTTCTGATAATTCAAACCCAGACAGTGTTTCCTTCTGATAATTCAAACCCAGACAGTGCTCCCTTCTGATAATTCAAACCCAGACAGTGTTTCCTTCTGATAATTCAAACACAGATAGTGTTTCCTTCTGATAATTCAAACCCAGACAGTGGGTCCTACTGATAATTCAAACCCAGACAGTGTTTCCTTCTGATAATTCAAACCCAGACACTGTTTCCTTCTGATATTTCAAACACAGACAGTGTTTCCTTCTGATAATTCAAACCCAGACAGTGTTTCCTTCTGATAATTCAAACCCAGACAGTGTTTCCTTCTGAAACTTCAAACCCAGGCAGTGGGTCCTTCTGATAATTCAAACCCTGACCGTGTTACCTTCTGATAATTCAAACCCTGACCGTGTTACCTTCTGATAATTCAAACCCAGACAGTGTTTCCTTCTGATAATTCAAACCCAGACACTGTTTCCTTCTGAAAATTCAAACCCAGACAGAGTTTCCATCTGATAATTCAAACCCAGACAATGTTTCCTTCTGATAATTCAAACCCAGACAGTGGGTCCTTCTGATAATTCAAACCCAGACACTGTTTCCTTCTGATAATTCAAACCCAGACAGAGGGTCCTTTTGATAATTCAAACCCAGACAGCGGGTCCTTCTGATAATTCAAACCCAGACAGTGTTTCCATCTGATAATTCAAACCCAGGCAATGTTTCCTTCTGATAATTCAAACCCAGACAGTGGGTCCTTCTGATAATTCAAACCCAGACAGTGTTTTCTTCTGATAATTCAAACCCAGACTGTTTCCTTCTGATAATTCAAACCCAGACACTGTTTCCTTCTGATAATTCAAACCCAGACAGAGTTTCCTTCTGATAATTCAAACCCAGACACTGTTTCCTTCTGATAATTCAAACCCAGACACTGGGTCCTTCTGATAATTCAAACCCAGACAGTGTTTCCTTCTGATAATCAAAACCCAGACAGTGTTTCCTGCTGATAATTCAAAGCCAGTCAGTGTTTCCTTCTGATAACTCAAACCCAGACAGTGGGTTCTTCTGATAATTCAAACCCAGACAGCGTTTCCTTCTGATAATTCAAACCCAGACAGTGTTTCCTTCTGATAATGCAAACCCAGACACTGTTTCCTTCTGATAATTCAAACCCAGACAGAGTTTCCTTCTGATAATTCAATACCAGACAGTGTTTCCTTCTGATAATCAAAACCCAGACAGTGTTTCCTGCTGATAATTCAAAGCCAGTCAGTGTTTCCTTCTGATAATTCAAACCCAGACAGTGGGTTCTTCTGATAATTCAAACCCAGACAGTGTTTCCTTCTGATAATTCAAACCCAGACAGTGTTTCCTTCTGATAATTCAAACCCAGACATTGTTTCCTTCTGATAATTCAAACCCAGACAGTGTTTCCTTCTGATAATTCAAACCCAGACACTGTTTCCTTCTGATAATTCAAACCCAGACAGTGGGTCCTTCTGATAATTCAAACCCAGACAGTGTTTCCTTCTGATAATTCAAACCCAGACAGTGTTTCCTTCTGATAATTCAAACCCAGACACTGTTTCCTTCTGATAATTCAAACCCAGACAGTGTTTCCTTCTGATAATTCAAACCCAGACAGTGTTACCTTCTGATAATTCAAACCCAGACACTGTTTCCTTCTGATAATTCAAACCCAGTGTTTCCTTCTGATAATTCAAACCCAGACAGTGTTTCTATCTGATAATTCAAACCCAGACAGTGTTTCCTTCTGATAATTCAAACCCAGACAGAGTTTCCTTCTGATAATTCAAACCCAGACTGTTTCCTTCTGATAATTCAAACCCAGACAGTGGGTCCTTCTGATAATTCAAACCCAGACAGTGTTCCCTTTTGATAATTCAAACCCAGACAGTGTTCCCTTTTGATAATTCAAACCCAGACAGTGTTTCCTTCTGATAATTCAAACCCAGACAGTGTTTCCTTCTGATAATTCAAACCCAGACACTGTTTCCTTCTGATAATTCAAACCCAGACAGTGTTTCCTTCTGATAATTCAAACCCTGACACTGTTTCCTTCTGATAATTCAAACCCAGACAGTGTTTCCTTCTGATAATTCAAACCCAGACAGTGTTCCCTTTTGATAATTCAAACACAGACAGTGTTTCCTTCTGATAATTCAAACCCAGACAGTGTTTCCTTCTGATAATTCAAACCCAGACAGTGTTTCCTTCTGATAATTCAAACCCAGACACTGTTTCCTTCTGATAATTCAAACCCAGACAGTGTTTCCTTCTGATAATTCAAACCCAGACAGTGGGTCCTTCTGATAATTCAAACCCAGACAGTGTTTCCTTCTGATAATTCAAACCCAGACAGTGTTTCCTTCTGATAATTCAAACCCAGACAGTGTTTCCTTCTGATAATTCAAACCCAGACAGTGTTTCCTTCTGATAATTCAAACCCAGACAGTGGGTCCTTTTGATAATTCAAACCCAGACAGTGTTTCCTTCTGATAATTCAAACCCAGACAGTGTTTCCTTCTGATAATTCAAACCCAGACAGTCCTTCTGATAATTCAAACCCAGACAGTATTTCTTTCTGATAATTCAAACCCAGACAGTGTTTCCTTCTGATAATTCAAACCCAGGCAATGGGTCCTTCTGATAATTCAAACCCAGACAGTGGGTTCTTCTGATAATTCAAACCCAGACAGTGTTTCCTTCTGATAATTCAAACCCAGGCAGTGGGTCCTTCTGATAATTCAAACCCAGACAGTATTTCTTTCTGATAATTCAAACCCAGACAGTGTTTCTTTCTGATAATTCAAACCCAGACAGTGTTTCCTTCTGATAATTCAAACCCAGACAGTGTTTCCTTCTGATAATTCAAACCCAGGCAGTGGGTCCTTCTGATAATTCAAACCCAGACAGTGTTTCCTTCTGATAATTCAACCCAGGCAGTGTTTTTCTTTCTGATAATTCAAACACAGGCAGTGGGTCCTTTTGATAATTCAAACCCAGACAGTGTTTTCTTCTGATAATTCAAACCCAGACAGTGTTTTCTTCTGATAATTCAAACCCAGGCAGTGGTTCCTTCTGATAATTCAAACCCAGACAGTGTTTTCTTCTGATAATTCAAACCCAGACAGTGTTTTCTTCTGATAATTCAAACCCAGACAGTGTTTTCTTCTGATAATTCAAACCCAGACAGTGGTTCCTTCTGATAATTCAAACCCAGACAGTGTTTTCTTCTGATAATTCAAACCCAGACAGTGTTTCCTTCTGATAATTCAATCCCAGACAGTGTTTCCTTCTGATAATTCAAACGCAGGCAGTGGGTCCTTCTGATAATTCAAACCCAGGCAGTGGGTCCTTCTGATAATTCAAACCCATACAATGGGTGTTTCTAATAATTCAGACCGAGACAGTGGGACCTACTGATAACTCAGACTCAGAGAGTTTACATAATTGTGACCCTAACAGTGGGTTCCTCTGATAATTCAGTGCCAGACAATGGGTCCATCTGTTAATTCAACTCCAAAAAGATTTCTCTTTTGATAATTCCGACTCAGACAGTGGGTGTTTCTGATAATTCAGATCCAGACATTTCATGTTTCTGATAATTCAGACCCAGACAGTGGGTGTTTATGGAAATTTAGACATAGACATTCATTCCTTCTGACAATTCAGACCCTGACAGTGTGTCCTTCTATTTCAGATGCAAACAGTTGTTCCTTCAGATAATTCCGACCCAGACAGTGATTCCTTCTGATAATTCAGATGCAGGCAGTGGGTGTATATGTTAATTCAGATCGAGACATTTCGTGTTTCTGCTAATTCAGACACAGAGAGTGGTTGTTTAAGTTAATTTAGACACAGACAGTGGGACTTTCTGATATTTCAGACCCAGACAGTGGTTCCTTCTGATAATTCAGATCTAACCTTTGGTTCTTTCTGATAATTCCATCCCAAACAATGGATCCTCCTGATCATTCAGACCCAGACAGTGCTTCCTTTGATAATCCAGACCAAGACAATGGCACTTATGTTAATTCAGAGGCAGACAAAGGGTGTTTACGATAATTCGGACTGGACAGTGGCACGCCTGATAATCCAGTCCCAGACAGTGCGTCCTTTGATAATCCAGACCAAGAGAGTGAGTGTTTATGATAATTCAGGCCCACACATTTCATCCATCTGATAATTCAGTCCCGGACAGCAGCTCCTTCTGATAATTCAGAGAGAGTCCGTGTGTCCTGATAATTCAGGCCCATACATTGGGTGTTTCTGATAATTCAGACCGAGACAGTGGGAGATTCTGATCATTCAAACCCAGACAGTGGGAGATTCTGATAATTCAGACCCAGAAAGTGGGTGTTTCTGATAATTCAGACCGAGACAGTGGGAGGTTCTGATAATTCAGACCCAGGCAGTGGGTGTTTCTGATAATTCAGACCGAGACAGTGGGAGATTCTGATCATTCAAACCCAGACAGTGGGTGTTTCTGATAATTCAGATGCAGGCAGTGGGTGTATATGTTAATTTAGATCCAGACAGTAAGTCCTGCCGATAATTCAGATCCAGACAGTGGGTGTTTATATTATGTTAGACCCAGCCAATAAGTCCTAATGATAATTCAGACCCAGATAGTAGGCCTGGTGATATTTCAGTGAGTGGTTATGTTAATTTAGACCCAGAAAATTAGCCCCACTGATAATTCAGAGCCAGACAGTGGGTTCTTCTGATTATTCAAACACAGACAGTCTGTCCATCTGATAAATCAAAACCAGACAGTTGTCCCTTCTGATAATTCAAATCCAGACAGTTGGTGTTTATGATAATACATCCCAGACATTTTGTGTTTCTGATAATTCAGACCCAGACAGTGGGTGTTTCTGATAATTCAGACCCAGACAGTGGGTGCTTCTGATAATTCAGACCCAGACAGTGGGTGCTTCTGATAATTCAGACCCAGACAGTGGTGTAGTGTCCGAGTATCAATAATACACAGACTGCAGGAGAACAATAAAACAGGTATTTACTGAACAGAGGGTGAACGTCAGACTGAAGTACAGAAGCCTGCTAGGGCTTTTTATACAGGTGTGGTCACTGCCGGTACTGCAGTATAAAATCAGTTCTTCTCTTAAAGGTACATACACAACAATTCCTCCCCTTTTAGATAAACAGTACAAAACATTCATTTAACAACTAAATAATAACTAATTACAATTACAATTTTCTCTGTACTATATACATCAACTGAAATAATCATTTATAAGTTCAGTCTTTGAGGAGGCTTCCTGATCCTGACTGGATAGCGCCTTTCTCGAGTATCCTGTTCTTGCGGCGGAGTCAATTCTGGCTCATTGTCATTGGTTGGTTCGTCAGCTTCCAATACCACTGCTTCTGAGGTAGATGCAATCTGTACTTCGGGTTCATTACCAGGTGCACATGCTCATGGTATAGGTTTGGCTTGTTCCTGTGACTCTAGAATCTGGTCAGCATGGCATCTCACGATGCTCTCTCCAACGTCCACTGTGTACATTAGTGGTCCCTGCTGTGTGCATATCGTTCCTGGCTGCCATTTTTCTGTTCGGTAGTCGCGGGCCAAGACTGGTTGCCCTATCTTGAAGCTCCTGGTTGGCTTCTCATTGATGTGCTGGAATTGCTTATCCTCAACATCTCGTCTTATGTTTGGTTTGAGCAAATCCAGGCGACATCTTAGCCTCCGGTTGAAGAACATTATGGCTGGAGCTTGGTTGGTGACTGCAAACAAGAAATTATCTACCTTGTGTTGCAGTGGTACGTCATCATTATACATCACCTTTATTGCCTTTTTAAAGGTCTGAACAAACCTCTCAGCCAATCCACTTCTGGCTGGATGATATGGGGCAGATGTGTAATGTTTCACCCCATTATTCCTCAGAAACCTCCGGAAATCCTCGGACACAAACTGTGGCCCATTGTCGGAGCAAATCTGTTCAGGCAAGCCATTCCTGGCGAAGATGGTCCGCAGGACTGCAACAGTTTTCTCCGTGGTGGTGGAGGACATTTTGATGACCTCTGGCCATTTTGAATGGACATCCACGGCGATTAGAAACATTGGCCTAGAAATTCAGTGGCCTGCACCACCAGTTTGCGCCCAAAGAGGGCTTTTGCGCCAGTCTGCAAACTTCAGGCGAAATTCAGCAGTGCGCTAATGGCGGCGTCAGGCTGTAGCGCTGCGCCGCCACCGATGACGTCATCGGTGTGCGCAGCGCCCCGTTTCCGCGAAGAATGCCATATTAAGTCGCGCCCGCCTCTTCAGCGCCGGCCGCAAACAGCGACCGGTACACAGGGCCTACCTGTGGCGGTAGTGGCGGTAATTAAAGTGGAAGTGCAGCCGGCCGCTTTTTCGGCAGCCACCTGCCCGCACCTCCTTCCCCGGCCTCCTCCACCCCCCCCTGCGGCATTGCCAGCTGGTTTCCGAGAGCCCGGCACTTCTCCGTTCTGCCGGGCTCTTTTGCCGGCACTCGCGATCGGGGCTCCGGCTGCTGCAGGCACCTCCCCCTTAAGAGAGGGAGGAAGGCCTGCAGTACCGCAGCCTGCCGCTCCGCTGCGGGTGGCGCTGCGGCCACTAGCGCGCCGATAATCAGTTTCAGCACCCAAGCGGGGCGCCGAAACCCCTGTTTAGCGGCCGCCTTCCACTTGGTGCGCTGACACTGAATATCCCGCTTGCGCAAGTGGATCCGCGCGCAGCGGTAATTCCGGCGCCCAGGCGAACTGGGCGCCCCAAAATGAATTTCTAGGCCATTGAGTCCATAAATGGACCAGCAAAATCAAGGTGTACCTGTTGCCATGGAGATGAGGGCCACTCCCATGGGTGTAGCGGGGCCTGTGGTGGAGCGTTTTGGACCTTCTGGCATCCTGTGCATCTCTTGGCCATATCCTCGATTTCTTTATCGATTCCCGGCCACCACACAAACGCCCTGGCTAGGCTTTTCACTTTTACCCCTCCCAGATGACCCTCATGAAGCTCATTGAGCACTCTATCTCACAACTTGGGTGGAATTACCACTCAGGTTCCACACATCAAGGTCCCCCGGCACACTGACAGCTGTTCTCTCCTTGGCGAGAATGCTGGCAACAGTGAGTCGCCATGTGCTGGCCATCCCTTCACCGTCAAATCATAGACCCGAGAGAGTGTCGGGTCATTTCGGGTTTCCTTCTCTATACTTGAGTTTGTAACAGGCAGACATTCGACTCTGTTCGCATGGAATATCTCAACAGGGTCCACTGCAGGTGCTTCCTCTACCGTAGGCAACGGTAGGCGCGACAGCCCATCAGCGTTTCCATGCTGTTTCGTACCCTTGTACTCTATGTTGTACTGATGTGCCCCTAGAAAAAGTGACCATCTTTGCAGCCGTTGCGCCGTCATCACCGGAACGCCCTTCTTTGGGTTAAAAATTGAGACCAGGGGCTGATGATCAGTCAGTAGGGTGAATTTCTGCCCATGCAGATAGTGATTGAATTTCTTCACCCCCCACACCAGGCTGAGGGCCTCCCTGTCAATCTGGGCGTAGTTACGCTCGGCTGAGGTTAACGAGCGCGACGCAAAGGCTATTGGCCTCTCTGAACCGTCAAGGAATTTGTGTGACAGCACCGCTCCAATGCCGTAGGGAGACGCATCACATGCCAACCGAATTGGTAGTGTTGGGTTGTAGTGGGCCAATACTTCTTTTGAAGTGATTAGGCATTTACATTTCTGAAAGGCACGCTTACACTCATCACTCCATTTCCATGTTACTCCAGTTTGCAGCAGGGCGTTCATTGGGTGCAGAATTGTAGATAAATTCGGCAAGAACTGATGGTAGTAGTTCACCAACCCGAGGAACGACCTCAGTTGCAACACATTTTCCGGTGCTGGATCCTTGACTACAGCCTCAATCTTGTCTGGTGACTTATGCAACCCTTCCTCATCAATCATGTGGCCACAATACGGGATTTGTCTCCTGAAGAACTCGCATTTCGGGCGGTTGGCTCGTAGCCCATATTCCTGTAATCTAGTGAGCACCTGCTCCAGGTTGGCAAGGTGTTCACTGTCATTTTCGCCCGTAACCAGGATGTCGTACAAATAACACTGGGTCCCCAGGATCCCTTGCAGGACTTGTTCCATCACCCTCTGCCAAATAGCCGGGGCTGATGCTACCCCGAATACCAGTCGATTGTACTGGTAAAGGCCTTTGTGAGTGTCTATGGTGAGGTATTTCCTAGATGCTTCTTCCACCTCCATTTGTAGATACGCTTGGGCCAGATCAATCTTCGTAAAGCATTTCCCTCCAGATAGTGAGGTGAAAATATCTTCTATCTGTAGTGTCCGTGTGTAGATAAAGACACTGAAGACAGGAGTTGGTTCATAGGTATTTACTAAGCAAGTCTGGGGGGGGGGTTTCTAAAGGATATACACAATACACAGGCTTATATAGCCCAAGTGGCAATTACCGGCATTACGCACACCTGGGGCTCTTAAAGGCACAGACACCATAATTGCTCTTAAAGGCACATACACCACAATTCCTCCCCTTCTAGCTAACTAGTACATCATATTTTAAGTAATTATTAATTACATGTTATATGCAAAATAATATACATTGCTGTATTAATTAATTATAAGTTAGTCTCTCAGGAGGCTTCCTGACTCGGTCCGGATAACGCCTCGGGGGTGTAGTAGTTTCTGGTGGTGTAGTAGGTTCTTCTGGCAAGGCTGATTCGGCTTGAAGGCCAGTGTCGGGTTCATCGGGCTCCAGTATCACCGGATCGGAGGTAGATATGGGTATCTCTACTTCATCGTTAGATGTATAGAGTGGTGGTGTAGGTTGTCCCTTTTCGGATGACTTGATGATTTGGTCAGCATGGCGCCTTATTAAGCTGTCTCCGATGTCCACGGTATACATCAGTGGTCCTAATCGTGTGCAGATAGTTCCAGGCTGCCATTTCTCGGTACGGTAGTCCCGGGCCAAAACCGGTTGGCCTATCTGGAAGGCCCTAGTTGGCCTTTCATTCATGCCCTGAAACTGTCGGTTCTCCACGTCCCTTCGGAGGCTGGGCTTGACCAAATCCAGCCGGCATCTTAGGTTTCTATTGTAGAACATCATGGCGGGAGTTTGGTTAGTAACCATATGCGTTGCATTCCTATATGCAAATAAGAAGTTATCCACCTTGTGCTGAAGTTTTATGTCTTCATTACCCATGGCCTTGATGGCTTTCTTGAAGGTCTGGACAAACCTTTCAGCCAATCCATTGGTGGCGGGATGGTATGGGGCGGACGTGTAGTGCTTTACCCCATTGTTCTTTAAGAACTTTCTGAATTCTTCGGACACAAATTGCGGTCCATTATCAGAACATATCTGCTCCGGCAGCCCATTCCTGGCAAATATGGTCCTTAATACTGTGATGGTTTTTTCCGTGGTGGTGGAGGACATCTTTATTACCTCCGGCCACTTGGAGTGTGCATCAACTGCGATTAAGAACATTGAGTCCATAAATGGACCAGCAAAGTCGATGTGCACCCTTTGCCAGGGAGATGAGGGCCACGCCCATGGATGTAGAGGGGCCTGTGGCGGAGCATTTTGGACCTTCTGGCATCCTAGGCAGCTCTTGGTCATGTCTTCGATGTCTCCATTGATACCTGGCCACCATACAAACGCCCTAGCTAGGTTCTTCATTTTCACTCCACCCAGATGCCCCTCGTGAAGCTCCTTTAGCACTTTATCCTGGAGTTTGGGTGGAATCACCACTCTGGATCCACACATCAAGGTTCCTCGGCACACTGACAGCTGTTCTCTTCTTTGCGAGAATGCTGGCAACAGTGGTTCGCCATGTGCTGGCCATCCCTTCACTGTTAAATCGTAGACCCGTGAGAGAGTAGGGTCATTTCTTGTCTCCCTTTCAATGGCAGAATTTGTCACCGGTAGACATTCCACTATGGTAGAGTGGAATATCTCTACTGGGTCTACTGTAGGTGCCTCTTCTATCGTTGGCAACGGTAGGCGCGATAAACCGTCAGCATTCCCATGCTGTTTTGACCCTTTGTATTCAATGTTGTATTGGTGTGCCCCTAGAAAAAGGGACCACCTCTGTAGTCTTTGTGCCGTCATAATGGGGACACCTTTTTTAGGGTTGAATATGGAGATGAGGGGTTGATGGTCAGTCAGCAAGGTAAATTTTTGTCCGTGTAGGTAATGGTTGAATTTCTTCACTCCCCATACCAGGCTGAGTGCTTCCCTGTCTATCTGGGCATAGTTACGCTCAGCTGAGTTCAATGAGCGTGACGCAAAAGCTATCGGCCGTTCCGAGCCATCAGGGAATCTATGGGACAACACTGCTCCTATGCCATAAGGGGATGCATCGCACGCCAGTCTGATTGGTAGTGATGTGTTGTAATGAGCCAAAACTTTCTCGGATGTGATTAAGTCTTTACATTTATGGAAGGCACGTTTACAGTCTTCGTTCCATTTCCAAATCACTCCTGCCTGTAGAAGATCATTAAGAGGGTGTAGAATAGTTGATAAGTTCGGTAAAAATTTATGATAGTAATTTATTAATCCCAGGAATGACCTTAATTGTGAAACATTTTCAGGTGCTGGGGCTTTTATAACTGCTTCAATTTTTTCAGGTGACTTATGCAACCCTTCCTTATTAGTTATGTGGCCACAATATGATATCTGATTTTGGAAAAATTCACACTTGGGGCGATTTGCTCGTAGGCCCCATTCTTTCAGCCTAGTGAGCACCTGCTCCAAATTGGCAAGGTGCTCGTTGTCGTTTTCTCCTGTTATAAGGATGTCGTCTAGGTAGCATTGAGTCCCCGGGATCCCTTGCAGGACTTGCTCCATAGCTCTTTGCCAGATAGCTGGAGCTGATGCTATTCCAAAAACCAGTCGATTGTACTGGTACAGGCCTTTGTGTGTGTTTATTGTGAGATACTTTTTAGAGGTCTCCTCACCCTCCATCTGTAGATATGCCTGTGCCAAGTCAATGTTTGTGAAACGTTTCCCTCCGGATAGTGAGGCGAAAATATCTTCTATCCTCGGAAGAGGATACTGTACCGTGTGAAGGACCGGGTTTACAGTCACCTTAATGTCCCCACAGATGCGAATTTTTTTCTGTTCCTCAGAGTTATTTTTCAATGTTTTTTTTATGACTGGAACGATGGGTGTTGCCCATTCGCTCCAATCTATTTTGGATAATACGCCTGCCTTTTCCAAATTCTCCAGCTCTGCCTCGACTGCCGGACGTATCGCGTATGGCACCGGTCTTGCCTTAAAAATTTTTGGAATTGCTGTATCTTCCACTTTTATTGAGGCGGTGATGCCTTTCAAGGTTCCTAGTTTCTCTTGAAACACTTCTTTGGCGTTGGCCAAGATGTCTTTTAATCGTTCAGGTATGATGTCATCATTGTTTTTTTCCTTACTGGTCACCGTCAGTGCCTGAATGGAGTGCCAGTCTAAACGTATCTTCCTGATCCATTCACGTCCCAACAACGGTGGACCACCATCTTGTAGAATGTATAAATACAACTTTTGTATTTCTTTGCCGTTGTATACCACAGGCACCCTTATTTTTCCTTTGGGGTAGACTTTCTGCCCCGTATATGTTTTTAAGATAATGGATGTGTCTTTTAGAGGTATATGCAAAAATAGCCTCTCGTAATCTCGTTGATTTATTACGGTTAGAGCTGATCCTGTATCTAGCTCCATTTTAACTGGGGACCCTGCTATTGTGAGGGTAACCCAAATGGTTTGGTAATCCTCTTTGGCAAGTACATTATGTAATTTGAGACAGCTTAGTCTCTTGTTTCCGGAGTCGCTATCGCTATTCTGGTCTTCGGAGCTATTGTCCGTCATCATTTGTACCTTCCTGTACTTTTCTTTATTGATTTTTTGTTTTCTGTCAGTGGATTTATTTTGTCCAGATTGGCATACCCGTGCAATGTGTCCAATCTTCCCGCATTGCCTGCATGCTTTGCCCTTGAACCAGCAGTCCCTCTGGTTATGGGTGGATCTGCCGCAGCGATAACATCTTTCGAACTCCTGTGTCATTTTATGGGTGCCGAAGTCCTGTGTCTCTTGTTGTATCTCTGCAGCTCCTTTTGCTGCTGCTTCGTATGATACAGCCATACTGAAAGCTTTGTCCAATGTTAAATCTTTTTCAGAAAGCAGTCTTTTTTGTGTTCCTTCACTTAAGAGACCGCAAACAAATTTGTCTCGAAGATAATCCGATAGTCCTGCACCGAATTGACAGTACTTTGATAACTTTCTTAATTCGGTTAGGTAATCAGCGTTACTTTCATTCTTGTGTTGATTTCTCTTGAAGAACTTGAATCGTTCCGCTATCAGCAGCGGTGTTGGGTTTAAGTGCTCCTGCAGGGTATCAACAATTTCTTTAAAAGTCTTGTCCTTTGGTTTGGCTGGAGTGATTAAATTTCGTAACAGCCCGTATGCCTTCGCGCCCATTAAGTTCAGAAGTACTGAAGCTTTTTTTTCATCTGCTATTCCGTTTGCAGTGCAATAAACCTCTACTCTTTCCACGTATGTGGTCCAATCTTCTATTTCGCCATCAAAAGCCTCAATATTACCAGATTTAGGCATTTCAGAAAAGATATGGCGCTTCCCGCGCTTTTTTTTTCTTTTCTCTGTAGCAACGATATGGCGCTTCCCGCGCTTTCCCGCCGCTGCTACCGATAACAACGCTGTTTTACTGTGGTTTCCATTTATTCACTGTTGGAGACTCGTTCCCGACGGAGGTCTAAACGCTGACCTGCTTGCCGCGCCGGCCGTCTCTCGAGTGCACCCTCCCAGTCCGTTATTGCTTGCCTCCGATTTCGCTGCCTGTCTCAGCTGTAGAGCCCGCCGCTGGAGCTCCAGCCTGATGCCCAGGAAGGATTAGCGCAGTACCTGTCACCAGCTTGGCCAGCTGGTGAAACCACAGTTTCTCTTACTTCCTTGAGTCTTCTGGACACTGGAGGAATCGATGTCCTTGAGGTGCTGCCGAATTGCAGGTAAGTCCGTTTCCACTTCTTCGCCACTGTAGTGTCCGTGTGTAGATAAAGACACTGAAGACAGGAGTTGGTTCATAGGTATTTACTAAGCAAGTCTGGGGGGTGGGTTTCTAAAGGATATACACAATACACAGGCTTATATAGCCCAAGTGGCAATTACCGGCATTACGCACACCTGGGGCTCTTAAAGGCACATACACCATAATTGCTCTTAAAGTTACATACACCACACTATCCGTGGAAGAGGATATTGTACTGTGTGCAGGACTGGGTTCACAGTTACCTTGAAGACCCCACAGATGCGAACCTTCTTCGGCTCCCCAGGCGTGCTGCTCAATGATTTCTTCATTACAGGAACGATGGGTGTGGCCCACTCGCTCCAGTCCACCTTGGACAGCACACCCAAACGCTCCAGACTCTCCAGTTCTGCTTCAACGGCTGGGCGGATCGCGTACGGTACCAGTCTGGCCTTAAAAAATTTTGTGTTTGCGTTATCTTCGATTTTTATCATTGCCTTTACTCCTTTTAGAGTCCCAAGTCCTTGTTGGAACACCTCTTTCGCATCAGTTAGAATTTTTGACAGTCGTCCAGGTGTGACGTCTTCATCCTTTTTGTCAGTCATAGTTAGCGCCTGAATGGAATGCCAATCCAATTGTATTTTTCGGATCCATTCCCGTCCCAATAATGGTGGTCCTCCATCTTGCAGTATATATAGATACAGTTTCTGTGTTTCCTTGCCGTTGTATTTAAATGGCACCCTTATTTTTCCTCTGGGGTAGACTTTTTGCCCCGTGTGTTTCTTCAATACAATGGACGTGTCCTTCAAGGGTATGTGTGCGAATGTGGTTCGGTGATCCTCCTTTGCGATCACGTTGTGTAACTTTAGACAACTTAGTCTCCTACTCCCAGAGTCATTATCACTCTCCTGATCTTCCGAACTACTGTCTGTCATTTTTTCACATTCTTGTACTTTTCCTTAGTAGTTGTTGTAGTGTTGGTTTTCTTTCCCGACCTGCAGACTCTTGCTACGTGTGCCATTTTCCCACATTGCCTGCATACTTTGTCCTTAAACCAGCAGTCCTTCTGATCATGGGTTGTTCTGCCGCAGCAATAGCACTTTTCTGCTCCATACGCCATTTCGTTAGCGCTGTATTCTTGTGGTTTCTGTTGTATTTCCGCAGCTCCCCGTGCTGCTGCTTCGTAGGATACTGCCACGCTGAAAGCTTGTTCTAGCGTCAGGTCCTTTTCCGAAAGTAGTCGTTTCTGGGTTCCTTCACTCTGGAGCCCGCAGACAAACTTATCCCGTAAGGTGTCTGCCAGCCCTGCTCCAAACTGGCAGTGCTTCGATAACTTGCGTAGTTCCGTAAGATAGTCAGCATTGTTCTCATCTTTGTGCTGGTTTCTTTTATGGAACTTGAATCTTTCTGCTATCAGCAGTGGTGTAGGGTTTAGGTGTTCCTGTAAGATATTAACAATCTCTTCAAAACTTTTCTCCATTGGTTTAGCTGGGGTAATTAAATTCTGCAATAAGCCGTACGTTCTTGTGCCCATCAAATTTAATAATACCGGCGCCTTCTTTCCATCGGCCACCTCATTTGCCTTGCAGTACACTTCAATTCTTTCCACATACGTGGTCCAGTCTTCTACCTCGTTGTCGAAAGCAGTGATGCTGCCACTCTTCGGCATCCCGCGCTTTTTCTTCTTCCCCAATGGAATTAAATGGCGCCTCCCGCGCTTTTCCTTCTTCCCCAATGGAATAAAATGGCGCCTCCCGCGCTTTTCCTTCTTCCCCTTGCTGCCACGCTGCTCCTAGCGTTCTACAGGGTAATGTCGGTGACCCGCGGCTTCGGCGCGTCACACTTTTCCTTTCCCTCGTTCTATCCTCTCCACGCTGCCCGGTTCTTGAGCACTGACCGCACCCTGTGCGCTCCACCCTCTCTCTCTTCCTCCCGATGACGCTGCAGGGCCCCTTTGCAGAGCCGCTCGATCGAGCCCGAGCCCGCCGCAGTCCGGAAGGGTCAGCGCACTACCTGCTACCAGCACGACTTGCTGGAACACCTCGACTGGGGAGCCAAGCCCAGCTCTCCACAGCCTCCCCTGCAATTCTCCGATGGATCCCTGGGCGGTTGCCCGCGGTCGACGCCAGCCGCTCTGACTTCGACCTCCAAGAAGCTTCTCTTCAGGGAAAGATCCCCGTGAGGTGATGCAGTACTGCGGGTGAGTTCGAACCTGCCCGTCGCCAGTGTAGTGTCTGAGTATCAATAATACACGGACTGCAGGAGAACAATAAAACATGTATTTACTGAACAGAGGGTAAACGTCAGACTGAATTACAGAAGCCTGCTAGGGCTTTTTATACAGGTGTGGTCACTGCCGGTACTGCAGTATAAAATCAGTTCTTCTCTTAAAGGTACATACACAACAAGTGGGTGCTTCTGAGAATTCAGACCCAGGCAGTGGGTGCTTCTGATAATTCATATCCAGACATTTCTTGTTTCTGATAATTCAAACACAGACAGTGTGCGTTTATGTTAATTTAGACACAGACAGTGGGACTTTCTGATATTTCAGACCCAGACAGTGCTTTCTTCTGATAATTCAAACCTAGACATTGGTTCTTTCTGATAATTCCGTACCAAACAATGCGTCCACCTGATAATTCAGACCCAGACAGTGCGTCTTTTGATAATCCAGACCAAGGCAATGGACTTTATGATAATTCAGAGGCAGACAGTGGGTGTTTACGATAATTTGGACCAGACAGTGGGTCCTCCTGATAATCCAGTCCCAGACAGTGTGTCCTTTGATAATCCAGACCAAGAAAGTGTGTGTTTATGATAACTCAGGCCCAATTGCATCTGTCTGATAGCTCAATCCCTGGACACCGGCTCCTTCTGATAATTCATAGGGTGTCTGTGTGTCCATCTGATAATTCAGACGCAGTCAGTTGGTGCTTCTGATAATTCAGACCCAGACCGCGAGCTATTCTGCTTGGTCAGACCTGGACAGTGAGCTCTGTTGCTATTTCAGGCCCATACAATGGGTGTTTCTGATCATTCAGACCGAGACAGTGGGGGCTTCTGATAATTCAAACCCAGACAGTGGGACCTACTGATAATTCAGACTCAGAGAGTTTACATAATGTTGACTCTAACAGTGGGATCTTCTGATAATTCACTGCCAGACAATGGGTCCATCTGTTAATACAACTCCACAAAGATTTTCCTTCTGATAATGCAGACCCAGACAGTGGGACTGGTGATAATTCAGATACAGACAGTGGGTGTTTATGATAATAAATCCCAGACAGTTGTCCCTTCTGATAACTCAGACCCAGACAGTGGGTGTTTATAATAATTCATCCCAGACAGTTGTTCCTTCTGATAATTCAGACCCAGACAGCGGGTGCTTCTGACAATTCAGATCCATACATTTCTTGTTTCTGATAATTCAGACCCAGACAGCGGGTGCTTCTGACAATTCAGATCCATACATTTCTTGTTTCTGATAATTCAGACACAGACAGCGGGTGTTTATGTTAATATGGACACAGTCAGTGGGACCTTCTGATCAATCAGACGCAGACAGTGTTTTCATCTGATATTTCAGTTTCAGAACAGTTGTTCCTTCTAAAAATTCCGACCCAGACAGTGGGTATTAATGATAACACAGGCCTGTGGTGGTTCGTGTAAATCGCCACTATATAAAAGAGTTTAGCTTCGACGAACTATAAATAAGTTGTTTATTTACCAGAACAGGATAATACAGCAGGTAAGGTAGCAGGTAAGATGGCTGACTGCAGGAGCACCATATTGTAGATCACAGGATAATTACAGCAGGTAAGGTAGCAGGTAAGGTGGCTGACTGCAGGAACACCATGTTGTAGGTCTTACGGTAAGTAAGATAGCAGGTAAGATGGCTGACTGCAGGAGCACCATTTTGTAGACCTTGTCCCAGCGGGGACTCCACAAGGACTGCGTTCCCAGTCCCGTGGGGAGCGTGTGGGGAGCCTCATGACCCCCTCACACTCGGCTCTATATTCCCAACGTCACGTGACCGCGTCATGACGTCAGCACGTTCACGTGCGCTTAGGCGGTCACGTGACCTGCGCCGTTGTCAGTACATCTCCCCGTTACGGAGGCTGGCCTTTAAGGCCGAGGTTACTAGGCCGGGCTGTGCCAGTACTTGCCGCGGGAGCGGAGAATCCCTTCGCTCCCGCTTGCCGGCTGATGCAGCCGAAGTCTCGATAGGCCGGGCTATGCCGGTGGCCGTCTTGGAAGCCCGAATCGGGCCGGTGGCCAGTGCGCATGCGTCGTATGACGTCAGCGCGTTAGGTCGGCGGCCGACGCGCATGCCTCACGTGATGCGTGACGTCAGCGCGTTAGGTCGCCTCTTAAAGGGGCAACGGCCCAACAGGTAAGTTAAAGAGACAACAGCCCTAACTGGTAAGTTATACAATTAAGTAAATTAAGTACATACAGTTAGGTAAGTTATACATACATAAATAAGTTAAGTTAAAGGGAATTATGTATATATCTCAATGTAAAAGACAACCCATAAGACCGCCACAGGCCCACACATTGCATCCGTCTAATAACTCAATCTCGGACAGCGGGTCCCTCTGATAATTCAGAGGGAGTCCATGTGTCCTTCTGATAATTTAGACGCAGACAGTTGGTGTTTCTGATAATTCAGACCCAGATAGCGGGCTCTTCTGCTTGGTCAGACCCAGACAGTGAGCTCTGTTGCTAATTTAGGCCCATACATTGGGTGTTACTGATAATTCAACTGCAAAAGCGGGATTTTTTGATAATTCAGACCCAGACAGTGGGTGTTCTTGATAATTCAGACCCAGACAGTTCTCCTTCTCATAATTCAGATTCAGACAGTGGGTGTTTATTTTAATTTAGACCCAGATTGTAATACCTGCTGATAACACAGATCCAGACAGTGGGTGTTCATATTATGTTAGACCCAGATAATAAGTCCTACTGATAAATCAGTGCCAGACGATTGGTCCTTCTGTTAATTCGGACACAGACAGACTGTCCTTCTGATAAATCAGACCCAGACAGTTGTTCCTTCTGATAATTCAGACCCAGACAGTGGATGTGTATGATAATACATCCCAGACATTTCTTGTTTCTGATAATTCAGACCCAGACAGTGAGTGTTTCTGCTAATTCAGACCCAGACAGTAGGTGCTTCTGATGATTCATATCCAGACATTTCGTGTTTCTGATAATTCAGATGCAAACAGTGGGTGTTTATGTAAATTTTGTCACAGACAGTGGGACCTTCTGATAATTCAGAACTGACAGTGGGTCCTTTTGATATTTCAGTTCCAGACAGTTGTTCCTTCAGATAATGCCGATCCAGACAGTGGGTGTTTATGATAATTCATCCCAGACTGTGAAGTTTATCATATTTCTTTACCCAAACAGTGGGTGTTTCTGATCATTCCGTCCCAGACAGTGGGTGCTTCTGATATTTGAGGTCCAGACATTTTATGTTTCTGATAATTCAGACACAGACAGTGGGTGTTTATTGTGGTGTATGTGCCTTTAAGAGCTCCAGGTGTGCGTAATGCCGGTAATTGCCACTTGGGCTATATAAGCCTGTGTATTGTGTATATCTTTTAGAACCCCCCCCAGACTTTGCTTAGTAAATACCTATGAACCAACTCCTGTCTTCAGTGTCTTTATCTACACACGGACACTACAGTGGCGACGAAGTGGAAACGGACTTACCTGCAATTCGGCAGCACCTCAAGGACATTGATTCCTCGGGCGTCCAGAAGACTCAAGGAAGTGAGAGAAACTGTGGTTTCACCAGCTGGCCAAGCTGGTGGCAGGTACTATGCTAATCCTTCCTGGGCATCAGGCTGGGGCTCCAGCGGCTGGCTCTACAGCTGAGACAGGCAGCAAAATCGGAGGCAAGCAATAACGGACTGGGAGGGAGCACTCGGGAGACGGCCGGCGCAGCAAGCAGGTCAGCGTTTAGACCTCCGTCGGGAACGAGTCTCCAACAGTGAATAAACGGAAACCGCAGTAAAACAGCGTTGTTATCGGCAGCAGCGGCGGGAAAGTGCGGGAAGCGCCATATCTTTGCTACAGAAAAAAAAAGCGCGGGAAGCGCCATATCTTTTCTGAAATGCCTAAATCTGGTAATATTGATGCTTTTGATAGCGAAATAGAGGATTGGACCACATATGTGGAAAGAGTAGAGGTATATTGCACTGCAAATGGAATAGAAGATGAAAAAAAAGCTTCAGTACTTCTGAACTTAATGGGCGCAAAGACATACGGGCTGTTATGAAACTTAATCACTCCAGCCAAACCAAAGGACAAGAACTTTAAAGAAATTGTTGATACCCTGCAGGAGCACTTAAACCCAACACCGCTGCTGATAGCGGAACGATTCAAGTTCTTCAAGAGAAATCAACACAAGAATGAAAGTAACGCTGATTACCTAACCGAATTAAGAAAGCTATCAAAGTACTGCCAATTCGGGGCAGGACTATCAGATTATCTTCGAGACAAATTCGTTTGCGGTCTCTTAAGTGAAGGAACACAAAAAAGACTGCTTTCTGAAAAAGATTTAACATTGGACAAAGCTTTCAGTATGGCTGTATCATACGAAGCAGCAGCAAAAGGAGCTGCAGAGATACAACAAAAGACACAGGACTTCGGCACCCATGAAATGACACAAGGGTTCGGAAGATGTTATCACTGCGGCAGATCCACCCATAACCAGAGGGACTGCTGGTTCAAGGACAAAGCATGCAGGCAATGCGGGAAGATTGGACACATTGCACGGGTATGCCAATCTGGACAAAATAAATCCACTGACAGAAAACAAAAAATCAATAAAGAAAAGTACAGGAAGGTACAAATGATGACGGACAGTAGCTCCGAAGACCAGAAGAGTGATAGCGACTTCAAAAACAAGAGACTAAGCTGTCTCAAATTACATAATGTACTTGCCAAAGAGGATTACCAAACCATTTGGGTTACCCTCACAATAGCAGGGTCCCCAGTTAAAATGGAGCTAGATACAGGATTAGCTCTAACCGTAATAAATCGACGAGATTACGAGAGGCTATTTTCGCATATACCTCTAAAAGACACATCCATTATCTTAAAAACATATACGGGGCAGAAAGTATACCCCAAAGGAAAAATAAGGGTGCCTGTTGTATACAATGGCAAAGAAATACAAAAGTTGTATTTATACATTCTACAAGATGGTGGTCCACCGTTGTTGGGACGTGAATGGATCAGGAAGATACGTTTAGACTGGCACTCCATTCAGGCACTGACGGTGACCAGTAAGGAAAAAAACAATGATGACATCATACCTGAATGATTAAAAGACATCGTGGCCAACGCCAAAGAAGTGTTTCAAGAGAAACTAGGAACCTTGAAAGGCATCACCGCCTCAATAAAAGTGGAAGATGCAGCAATTCCCAAATTTTTTAAGGCAAGACCGGTGCCATACGCAATACGTCCAGCAGTCGAGGCAGAGCTGGAGAATTTGGAAAAAGCAGGCGTATTATCCAAAATAGATTGGAGCGAATGGGCAACACCCATCGTTCCAGTCATGAAAAAAGCATTGAAAAATAACTCTGAAGAACAGAGAAAAATTCGCATCTGTGGTGACTTCAAGGTGACTGTAAACCTGGTCCTTCACACAGTACAGTATCCTCTTCCGAGGATAGAAGATATTTTCGCCTCACTATCCGGAGGGAAACATTTCACCAAAATTGACTTGGCACAGGCATATCTACAGATGGAGGTTGAGGACGCCTCTAAAAAGTATCTCACAATAAACACACACAAAGGCCTGTACCAGTACAATCGACTGGTTTTTGGAGTAGCATCAGCTCCAGCTATCTGGCAAAGAGCTATGGAGCAAGTCCTGCAAGGGATTCCGGGGACTCAATGCTACGTAGACGACATCCTTATAACAGGAGAAAACGACAACGAGCACCTTGCCAATTTGGAGCAGGTGCTCACTAGGCTGAAAGAACGGGACCTACGAGCAAATCGCCCCAAGTGCGAATTTTTCCAAAATCAGATATCATATTGTGGCCACATAATTAATAATGAAGGGTTGCATAAGTGACCTGAAAAAATTGAAGCAGTTATAAAAGCCCCAGCACCTGAAAATGTTTCACAATTAAGGTCATTCCTGGGATTAATAAATTACTATCATAAATTTTTACCGAACTTATCAACTCTTCTACACCCTCTTAATGAACTTCTACAGACAGGAGTGATTTGGAAATGGAACGAAGACTGTAAATGTGCCTTCCATAAATGCAAAGACTTAATCACATCCGAAGAAGTTTTGGCTCATTACAACCCATCACGACCAATCAGACTGGCGTGCGATGCATCCCCTTATGGCATAGGAGCAGTATTATCCCATAAATTCCCTGATGGCTCAGAACGGTCGATAGCTTTTGCGTCACGCTCATTAAATTCAGCTGAGCGTAACTATGCCGAAATAGACAGGGAAGCACTCAGCCTGGTATGGGGAGTGAAGAAATTCAACCATTACCTACACGGACAAAAATTTACCTTGTTGACTGACCATCAACCCCTCATCTCCATATTCAACCCTAAAAAAGGTGTTCCCATTATGACAGCACAAAGGCTACAGAGGTGGTCCCTTTTTCTAGGGGCACACCAATACAACATAGAATACAAAGGGTCAAAACAGCATGGGAATGCTGACGGTTTATCGCGCCTACCATTGCCAACGATAGAAGAGGCACCTACAGTAGACCCAGTAGAGATATTCCACTCTACCATAGTGGAATGTCTACCAGTGACAAATTCTGCCATTGAAAGGGAGACAAGAAATGACCCGACTCTCTCACGGGTCTACGATTTAACAGTGAAGGGATGGCCAGCACATGGCGAACCACTGTTGCCAGCATTCTCGCAAAGAAGAGAACAGCTGTCAGTGTGCCGAGGAACCTTGATGTGTGGATCCAGAGTGGTGATTCCACCCAAACTCCAGGATAAAGTGCTAAAGGAGCTTCACGAGGGGCATCTGGGTGGAGTGAAAATGAAGAACCTAGCTAGGGCGTTTGTATGGTGGCCAGGTATCGATGGAGACATCGAAGACATAACCAAGAGCTGCCTAGGATGCCAGAAGGTCCAAAACGCTCCACCACAGGCCCCTCTACATCCATGGGAGTGGCCCTCATCTCCCTGGCAAAGTGTGCACATCGACTTTGCTGGTCCATTTATGGACTCAATGTTCTTAATCGCGGTTGATGCACACTCCAAGTGGCCGGAGGTAATAAAGATGTCCTCCACCACCACGGAAAAAACCATCACAGTATTAAGGACCATATTTGCCAGGAATGGGCTGCCGGAACAGATATGTTCTGATAATGGACCGCAATTTGTGTCCGAAGAATTCAGAAAGTTCTTAAAAAACAATGGGGTAAAGCATTACACGTCCGCCCCATACCATCCCGCCACCATTGGCTGAAAGGTTTGTCCAGACCTTCAAGAAGGCCATAAAGGCCATGGGTAATGAAGACATAAAACTTCAGCACAAGGTGGATAACTTCTTATTCGCATACAGGAATGCAACACATATGGTTACCAACCAAACTCCCGCCATGATGTTCTTCAATAGAAACCTAAGATGCCGGCTGGATTTGGTCAAGCCCAACATCAGAAGGGACGTGGAGAACCGGCAGTTTCAAGGCATGAATGAAAGGCCAACTAGGGCCTTCCAGATAGGCCAACAGGTTTTGGCCCGGGACTACCGTACCGAGAAATGGCAGCCTGGAACTATCTGCACACGACTAGGACCACTGATGTATACCGTGGACATCGGAGAAAGCATAATAAGGCGCCATGCTGACCAAATCATAGAGTCATCCGAAAAGGGACAACCTACACCACCACTCTATACATCTAACGATGAAGTAGAGATATCCATATCTACCTCCGATCCGGTGATACTGGAACCAGATGAACCCGACACTGGCATTCAAGCCGAATCAGCCTTGCCAGAAGAACCTACTACACCACCAGAAACTACTACACCCCCGAGGCGTTATCCGGACCGAGTCAGGAAGCCTCCTGAGAGACTAACTTATAATTAATTAATTACAGCAATGTATATTATTTTGCATATAACATGTAATTAATAATTACTTAAAATATGACGTACTGGTTAGCTAAAAGGGGAGGAATTGTGGTGTATGTGCCTTTAAGAGCCCCAGGTGTGTGTAATGCCGGTAATTGCCACTTGGGCTATATAAGCCTGTGTATTGTGTATATCCTTTAGAACCCCCCCCAGACTTTGCTTAGTAAATACCTATGAACCAACTCCTGTCTTCAGTGTCTTTATCTACACACGGACACTACAGTTATGTTAAATTAGACACAGACAGTGGGACTTTCTGATAATTTAGACACAGACAGTGTGTCCTTCTGATAGTTCAGACCCAGACAGTGGTTCCTTCTGATAATTGAGATCTAGACTTTGGTTCACTCTGATAATTCCGTACCAAACAATGCGTCCTCCTGATAATTCAGAACCAGACAGTGCTTCTTTTGATAATCCAGACCAAGACAAGGGACGTTATGTTAATTCAGAGGCAGACAAATGGTGTTTATGATAATTCGGACCGGACAGTGGGTCCTCCTGATAATCCAGGCCTTTGATAATCCAGACCAAGAGAGTGAGTGTTTATGATAATTCAGGCCCACACATTGTATCCTTCTGATAATTCAGTCCCGGACAGCGGGTCCTTCTGATAATTCAGAGAGAATGCGTGTGTCCTTTTGATAATTCAGACCCAGACAGCGGGCTCTTCGGCTTGGTCAGTCCCAGACAACGGGCCCTATTGATAATTCAGGCCTATACAATGGGTGTTTCAGATAATTCAGATCCAGACTTTGGTGTTTGTGTCAATTCAGACCCAGACAGTGAATGCTTATTATAATTCAGACCGACACATTGCATCCATCTGAAAATTCAGACCCAGACATCGGGTTCTTCTGATAATTCACAGACAGTCTGTGTACCCTACTGAGAATTCAGATTCAGAAAACTACTAGGCACTTGGTCTGAGTATTAAACAAGGCTTTAATCAACTGTTTTTCAACATGGAAATCTACTTGTGTCCTTCACTAGTTCCTGTTAAAGAATGTCCTGAGCAAGCTGGGCCCATGCCCGAGTATTTATACTCTCCCTGGACAGCGCCACCAGCAGGCCACCCAGTATTATTTCATGAGTTATTTCCACATGAATGACAAGATTCATGTCAGGGTCCACCTGATAATTCAGACCCAGACAGTGCATCTTTTTATAATCCAGACCAAGAGAGTGAGGGGGAAAAATTCAGTTAGTTTGCGCCTCCCGTTAGCACCTTAAGAGGGTGCTAAGGGGGCGCAAAGCAGCTAGCACCGGGGCGAGGCGATATCTGCGCCTCTCACGGAATTGACCGGACATTTTGCGGCGGCGCTAAACAATACCGCCCGATCTCCTGAGCATGCAGGTCTTGATGTCATACGAGTGCACGATGCCCTTGTGATGCCCCGGAAAGGAAATTGAGTGGCGCCCCCCATCCTTTCCGCCTGGTGCAACCAACGACAGGTAGACTGGAACGCTTCCCAGTCACTGTGGGGCTGGGGGGGGGCACTATTTAAAGGGGGCCTCTTCCTGGCTTTTTGTGTGGTAGACGTTTCTGCACCACTCGTTCTGAGAGAGAGAGATTTTGAGAGAGAGAGACGAGAGACTTCTGCATTGAGTCAACACTGTTTGAAGTGGTTTTGGCTTCTGACCATAACTTTGCAGGTACTTTGGTTTTTGACCTTCATTACTTTGATTGCCAAGAGACTATGGGGGCTGTACTAATTGGGGGCGTCGCCCTTCACCACCAGATTCGTAGGCCACAGAGACACAGAGAGAGAGTGGCAATCATGGCCAGATGGAGGAGGGCCAACAAGCCTCTGTACAGGAGACCTTACCCTCCCAGGGTATTTTGCCAACATCTCATACATGTCTGAGAAGCAGTGTTTGCGAAGGCTGCGCTTCAGCAAGAAGGTGGTCACTGAGCACTGCCACCTGCTGCAGCCAGATCTGCAGCCTCAACTGAGGAGCAGGACGTCTCTGTCGGTGGCAGTGAAGATAACAGTGGCTCTCAACTTTTATGTCACCAGCACATTTCAATCAGCTACTGGGGACATCGTAAATATCTCCCAGTTCGTGGTCCATTGCTGCATCCGTCAGGTAACGCATGCCCTCTTTAAAAGGAGACGAGAGTACATCTCTTTCCCCATGACCCTGGACAAGCAGCATGAATGCGCTATGGGCTTTGCGAGGATAGCAGGTTTCCCCTTGGTGCAGGGCGCCATTGACTGCACGCATGTGGCTTTGCGTGCTCCGCATGAGAATGCAGAGGGTTTCCACAACCGAAAGGGGTTGCATTCCTTAAACGTGCAGTTGGTCTGTGACCACAGACAGCTGATACTCACTGTTAATGCCTGTTATCCTGGCAGAAGTGACAATGCATGCATCCTACGCCAGACTACTGTGGCAGAACTTTTCCAGGCACCGCATCACCCAGGTGGTTGGCTTCTCGGGACAAGGGATATCCACTGTGCACCTGGCTGATGACGCCGCTCCATACGCCCAACACCCCTGCTGAGCTGTGGTACAACGAGAGCCATCAAGCTACCAAGAACATCGTTGAGCACACAATCGGCGTGCTCAAGCAACGGTTCCGCTGCCTGGACCATTCTGGAGGAGCCCTGCAATACTCGCCTGAGCGAGTCTCACACTTCGTTGTGTGCTGCATGCTGCATAACCTGGCAATCCTCAGGGCCCAGCCAATGCCACCAGGCCTTGGAGCACCACCAGAGGAGGAGGAGGAAGAGGATGAGGAAGAGGAGGAGGATGATCATCAGCAGCACCAAGACGGGAGGGAGGCCCACAATGTACAAACTGGAAGGGCCGTCCGTCAATGGCTGATAGCAAGCCGCTTCTAGGCCCCTGCTGAGGAAAAGGCTTCTGCCATTGAGAACAACATGAATGAAACCAACCCGCAAACCCTAAGCTGGCCAAGGCAGCAATGATTGCAAAGACCAAACATGTACATTTTGAATACAAAAACGTATTTATTTTACAAACTCTGTGTGTGTCATTTCCTCATGACAAACTAATAGAAAGAAATACAAAAAAATAGTCATTAACATAACTGGTTCTCAGAACCTGGAGATAATGTCCAAAACACTAAATAAAAGTTTGACCAAGAACTTCGGCCTTCAATAAAAAAAATGCCCAACATTTTGTCACACCACCTACTTTTTTGCCTTCGGGGGTGATCTCCTTCCCTTGCGCACTTCCCCCCTTCCCACCCTACTGCTCCACCGTAATGGGACCCCAGTGGCTGCAGCAAGGCTGGTGGAAGGTTGCTGATTGTCGGAACCTGAGACTACAGATGCCCTTGAAGGGTGGCCTCGACCAGCTCTGGGCCTGGAGGGCCAGGCTGCAGACTGCACCAACTCTACATGGGCAGCTGCAGTCTGTCCTACAGGCGGTGGCAAGTGCAGTGGAGAAGTGACAGTGGTGGCAGCAGGAATGCTGTCATCTTGAGAGTGGACAGCAACTCCCTGCTCAACCGACACACTTGCACTCCCACGGGGCAGCACTTCAGCATCTGGAGCAATCTGCTGGAGCACAGATTGCTGGACTGCTGCAGCGTGGTGAGAGCCCCGGGGAAATGTGTCCGAACCAGCGAGGATGGCAGCAGTCAGTGCTCGCGTGGCCTCACTCTGAGTCTGCATGAGAGCAGTCAGAGATGGGGTCATGGTAGCCAGTGACTGAATTGCAGCACTAAACATTTGCGCAGCATCTCCCTGAGGACAGGGTGGCAGTAAGGGAGGAATGAGTGCAGTGATTTAGTAAGTTGGATTGAAAGTGTCAAAGGCTGGTGTTCTGAGGCACAAGTGGAAGGAGAGAGGACAAAAAGGTGATGACTGTAGTGTATGTACCTTTAAGGGGAGAACTGCTTTTACAGCTCCTGTATACTGTAGTACCGGCAGTGACCACACCTGTATATAAGCCCTGAGTAGGGCGCTGTCCTGTACTTTAGACTACCCTCATCCAGTAAACACCTGTTGATTGTTGATCTACAGTCTCCGTCTATTTATTGAAGAACACCATACCTTAAGATTCCCGGATTTAATAGTGGTAACGAGGTTGATTCGAACCTACTTGCAAGTCTGCATTTCCTCCCAAGGATTCGCTCCTGGAGGACAGTGGAAGAGGTCGAGGGCAGAAGCACGGGCGTCGACCACGAGCAACCGCCGGCAGAGAGTGAGCATCGCAGGGGAGGCTGTTGATAGCTGGGCTTGGTTCTCCAGCCACGATGATCCAGCAACAGGCTGGCAACAGGTACAGCGCAGACCCATCCCGGACAGCGGCGGCGGGAGCCGACCGACGGCACAGAAAAGGCCGAGCAGCGTCGACGGGGTAAGAGAGAGGGTAAAGCGCACAGGACGGAGCCGGGGGTTGAAGACCGAGCGGCGTCGATGGAAAACAAAAAAGAGAGAGGGGGTAAAGCACAGCCGGGGTTCAGGACCGAGCGGCGGCAACGAGAGAGGCGCACAGGAAAACGCGCAGAGCGCAGCCAGGGCTCAAGGGCTGAGCAGCGAGCGCGGGAGACGCCATTTTTGAAGCCGCAGCGGAGAAGAAGGGCGAGCGCGGGAAGAAAGGGAAGTGCGGGAGACGCCATTTTGAGCCAGCGGAGAAGAAGGGAGAGCGCGGGTGATGCCATTTTAGCCAGTCTAACCACACCCAGGGATGCCGAAGAGAGGCAGTGTCACAGCGTTCGACAATGAAGTTGAAGATTAGGCGACATATGTGGAACGCATTGAGGTGTACTGCAAGGCGAATGAAGTGCCAGATGCCAGGAAAGCACTGGTTTTGTTGAATTCCATGGGTGCAAAAACGTATGGCTTACTGCAAAACCTAATAACCCCAGAGAAGCCAGTGGATAAGGATTTCAAAAGCACAATGGAAATCCTACAGGACCACTTCAACCCCACACCGCTGCTGATAGCAGAAAGATTTATGTTTCACAAAAGGAACCAGCATAAAGACGAAAGTAATGCTGAGTATTTAACGGAACTGCGCAAGCTATCAAAACACTGCCAGTTTGGAATGGGACTAGCAGATACGTTAAGGGACAAGTTTGTGTGTGGGCTTCAAAGTGAAGGAACACAAAAATGGCTTCTATCAGAAAAGGATCTTACGATGGGCAAGGCTTTCAGCATGGCAGTATCACACGAAGCAGCCGCACGGGGAGCTGCAGAGATACAACGGAGACCGCAAGAATATGGCACCAATGAAATGTCATATGGAACAGTGAAGTGTTATCGCTGCGGCAGAACAACACACGACCAGAAGAATTGTTGGTTCAAGGACCAAGTGTGCAGACAGTGTGGAAAAGCAGGGCACATAGCAAGAGTCTGCAGGTCGGGGAAGAAAAGCAGCAGCAAGAAATCTCCACAGGAGAAGTACAAAAATGTACATAAGGTGACGGAAAGTAGTTCAGATGAACAGAAAAGTGATACAGACTCCGGAAGCAAGGAGCTGGGTTGCCTGAAACTATATAATGTAATCAAAATGGAGGATCACCAAACTATCTGGATCACGCTCAAGATAGACGGAGTCCAAGTGAAAATGGAATTGGACACAGGATCAGCCCTAACAGTCATAAACCAAAGGGACTACAAGCGGCTATTCTCACATATACCCTTGAGAGATACAGAGATTGTCTTGAAGACGTACACGGGGCAAAAAGTCTACCCCAAAGGAAAAATAAGGGTGAACGTGATATACAACGGCAAGGAAATACCAAAAATGGACCTATATGTATTGCCAGATGGAGGACCACCACTACTAGGACGTGAATGGATCCGGAAGATACAATTAGATTGGCATTCCATACAGGCATTGATGGTAGAGGCAAAAAAGGATGACGACGTCACACCTGGACGACTGTCAAAAATGCTAACTGACGCACAAGAAGTGTTCCAGGAGGGACTCGGAACACTAAAAGGCATAACAGCGACGATTAAAATAGAGGAAAATGCAAGCCCAAAGTTTTTTAAGGCCAGACCGGTGCCTTATGCGATCCGCCCAGCCGTCAAAGCAAAGCTGGCAGGTTTGGAACGTTCAGGAGTACTGTCCAAAGTGGACTGGAGCGAGTGGGCTACACCCATCGTTCCTGTAATGAAGAGGTCGTTGAGTAATACGCCTGGGGAACCAAAGAAGGTTCGCATCTGTGGGGACTTTAAGGTGACAGTGAACCCAGTCCTTCACATGGTACAATATCCACTTCCGCGGATTGAAGATATTTTCGCCTCGCTATCTGGAGGAAAACGCTTCACTAAGATTGATCTGGCCCAGGCGTACCTGCAAATGGAGGTAGAAGAAGCCTCGAAACAATACCTCACAATCAACACTCACAAAGGTCTCTACCAATACAACCGGCTGGTGTTCGGGGTAGCATCAGCTCCAGTTATTTGGCAAAGGGCAATGGAACAAGTCCTGCAAGGGATTCCAGGGACCCAGTGTTATTTGGACGACATCCTGGTCACGGGTGAAAATGTCAGTGATCACCTCACCAACCTGGAGCAGGTGCTCACTAGATTGAAGGGATATGGACTACGAGCTAATCGCCACAAATGCGAGTTTTTCCAGAAGCAGATCTCGTTATGTGGCCACGTTATTGATGAAGAGGGGTTACATAAGTCCCCTGAAAAGATTGAGGCAGTGGTCAAGGCTCCAGCACCGGAAAATGTGTCACAACTGAGGTCGTTCCTCGGGCTGGTGAGCTACTACCATAAGTTCTTACCAAATTTGTCTACAGTATTACACCCACTGAACACCCTACTGCAGACGGGGGTACCATGGAAGTGGAATGACGAATGTAAACGAGCTTTCCAGAAGTGCAAAGAATTGATCACATCAAAAGAGGTGTTGGCCCATTTCAACCCAGCACTACCAATTCGGTTGGCGTGTGATGCATCACCCTATGGTATTGGAGCGGTGCTGTCGCACAAATTCCCAGACGGTTTGGAGAGGCCAGTAGCCTTTGCATCTTGGTCACTAACCTCAGCCGAGCGCAACTACGCCCAGATTGACAGGGAGGCCCTCAGCCTAGTATGGGGAGTTTCGAGGCTTCTTCTACCTCCATTTGCAGGTACGCCTGGGCCAGATCAATCTTAGTGAAGCGTTTTCCTCCAGATAGCGAGGTGAAAATATCTTCAATCCGCGGAAGCGGATGTTGCACCGTGTGAAGGACTGGGGTCACTGTCACCTTAAAGTCCCCACAGATGCGAACCTTCTTTGGTTCCCCAGGTGTATTACTCAATTACCTCTTCATTACAGGAACGATGGGTGTAGCCCACTCGCTCCAGTCCACTTTGGACAGTACTCCTGAACGTTCCAAACCTTCCAGCTCTGCTTCGACGGCTGGGCGGATTGCATAAGGCCTTAAAAAAACTTTGGGCTTGCATTTTCCTCTATTTTACTCGTTGCTGTTATGCCTTTTAGTGTTCCGAGTCCCTCCTGGAACACTTCTTGTGCGTCAGTTAGCATTTTTGACAGTCGTCCAGGTGTGACGTCGTCATCCTTTTTGGCCTCTACCGTCAGTGCCTGTATGGAATGTCAATCTAATTGTATCTTCCGGATCCATTCACGTCCTAGTAGTGGTGGTCCGCCATCTGGCAATGCATATAGTTCCATTTTTGGTATTTCCTGGCCGTTGTATATCACGTTCACCCTTATTTTTCCTTTGTGGTAGACTTTTTGCCCTGTGTACGTCTTCAAGACAATCTCTGTATCTCTCAAGGGTATATGTGAGAATAGCCGCTTGTAGTCCCTTTGGTTTATGACTGTTAGGGCTGATCCTGTGTCCAATTCCATTTTCACTTGGACTCCGTCTATCTTGAGTGTGACCCAGATAGTCTGGTGATCCTCCATTTTGATTACATTATGTAGTTTCAGACAACCCAGCTCCTTGCTTCCGGAGTCTGTATCACTTTTCTGTTCGTCTGAACTACTCTCCGTCACCTTATGTACCTTTTTGTACTTCTCCTGTGGAGATTTCTTGCTGCTGCTTTTCTTCCCCGACCTGCAGACTCTTGCTATGTGTCCTGCTTTTCCACACTGTCTGCACACTTGGTCCTTGAACCAACAATCCTTCTGGTCGTGTGTTGTTCTGCCGCAGCGATAACACTTCACTGCTCCATATGACATTTCATTGGTGCCATATTCTTGCGGTCTCCGTTGTATCTCTGCAGCGCCCCGTGCGGCTGCTTCGTGTGATACTGCCATGCTGAAAGCCTTGTCCAGCGTAAGATCCTTTTCTGATAGAAGCCGTTTCTGGGTTCCTTCCCTTTGAAGCCCACACACAAACTTGTCCCTTAACATATCTGCTAGTCCCATTCCAAACTGGCAGTGTTTCGATAGCTTGCGCAGTTCCGTTAAATACTCAGCATTACTTTCGTCGTTATGCTGGTTCCTTTTGTGAAACTTAAATCTTTCTGCTATCAGCAGCGGTGTGGGGTTTAAGTGGTCCTGTAGGATTTCCACTATGCTTTCAAAATCCTTATCCACTGGCTTCTCTGGGGTTATTAGGTTTTGCAGTAAGCCATATATTTTTGCACCCATGGAATTCAACAAAACCAGTGCTTTCCTGGCATCTGGCACTTCATTCGCCTTGCAGTACACCTCAATGCGCTCCACATATGTCGCCCACTCTTCGACTTCATTGTCGAACGCTGTGACACTGCCACTCTTCGGCATCCCTGGGTGTGGTTAGACTGCCTAAAATGGCGTCTCCCGCGCTCTCCCTTCTTCTCCGCTGGCTCAAAATGGCGTCTCCCGCGCTTCCCTTTCTTCCCGCGCTCGCCCTTCTTCTCCGCTGCGGCTTCAAAAATGGCGTCTCCCGCGCTCGCTGCTCAGCCCTTGAGCCCTGGCTGCGCTCTGCGCGTTTTCCTGTGCGCCTCTCTCGTTGCCGCCGCTCGGTCCTGAACCCCGGCTGTGCTTTACCCTCTCTCTCTTTTTGTTTCCCGTCGACGCCACTCGGTCTTCAACCCCCGGCTGCGCCCTGTGCGCTTTACCCTCTCTCTTACCCCGTCGACGCTGCTCGGCCTTTTCTGTGCCGTCGGTCGGCTCCAGCCGCCGCTGTCCGGGAAGGGTCTGCGCTGTACCTGTTGCCAGCCTGTTGCTGGATCGTCGTGGCTGGAGAACCAAGCCCAGCTCTCAACAGCCTCCCCTGCGATGCTCGCTCTCTGCCGGATGACTGGGCGGTTGCTCGTGGTCGACGCCCGTGCTTCTAGCCTCGACTTCTTCCACTGTCCTCCAGGAGCGAATCCTTGGGAGGAAATGCAGAGTTGCAGGTAGGTTCGAATCGACCTCGTCGCCACTATTAAATCCGTGAATCTTAAGGTATGGTGTTCTTCAATAAATAGACGGAGACTGCAGATCAACAATCAACAGGTGTTTACTGGATGAGGGTAGTCTAAAAACTAACAGTACAGATGCCTGCTCAGGGCTTATATACAGGTGTGGTCACTGCCGGTACTACAGTATACAGGAGCTGTAAAAGTAGTTCTCTCTTAAATGTACATACACTACACCTTCCAATAGGTGAATAGCCCTTACTGCATGCAGCCATCGTCTTGCCTGATGTGCCTCCCATAGATGAATACCCCTTACTGTCTGCAGCCATGGTCTTGCCTGATGTGCCTCCCATATGTGAATAGCCCTTACTTTATGCAGCCATGGTCTTGTCTGATGTGCCTCCCATAGGTGAATAGCCCTTACTGTATGCAGCCATGGTCTTTCCTGATATACCTCCCATAGGTGAATAGCCCTTACTGTCTGCAAAGTGTGGAATGTGCATGTGTGTTTCCTGAGAGGGCCGTAGGTGTTGGATGAGTGTTGGGCATGGGGGTTTTAAGAGCCTCTGGCCATAGAGTGAGTTTGAGATGGAGGGATGGAGAGGTATTGAAAAAAAGCCACTCACCCTGACGACCCGACTGAGGTCGTTGAACTTTTTTCTACATTGTGTATGGGCCCTGGGCACCATCCTTCTGGAGGAGACGCTCTGTGCCACCTCCCTCCGCACTCTTCTGTACTCGCGCGGCAAAGGCCTGCTGCCACTCTCTGGGTGCAGTATTGATCTTTTACGCTCCACCGCGCCAACCAGAGCCTCCAAGGCTCGCTGAAGGGCTGTGCTCGCTCCCTGGCCCTCTCCTTGGCTGCAAGACTTAGGCACAGATCTCTGCAGGCCAAGATTCAAGGCTCCAATGAGCAGGGTGTGGATGGAGAGCAAGATCGACCCTCCCCTTTAAGAACTGTCCAGCGCTAGTCTGTTTGTGTTCAATCGCTAACTGACAGCACCTGCGTTGCGCCCGCGCTCTGAGGTAGCGCCTCGCTCCTCAGCCTTTGCGCCTCAAGAGAGGAGCATAGCACTTGATTTAGCACTCCAATCAGCTCCAGGGGCGATAAAAGCCAAGTTTGCCGTCAGAGGCGATAATTAGCGCCAGGCGCTAAACTTTGCGCACGTCCGATAATCGCGCCCCAAACATGGCGATACTGAATTTTTCCCCCTGAATGTTTATAATAATTCAGACCCACACATTTCACCCATCTGGTAATTCAGTTACGGACAGCGGGTCCTTCTGATAGTTCAGAGAGAGTCCTTGTGTCCTTCTGATAATTCAGTCCCAGACAATGGGTACTGCTGATAATTCAAATCCAGAAGTGGGACCTTCCGATAATTCAGACCCGGACAGTGAAGTTTATTTTAATTTTAATCCAAACAGTGTGTCCTTCTGATCATTCAGACCCACGCAGTGGTTGTTTCTAATAATTCAGAGCCAGACAGTGGGTGTTTCTGATAATTCAGACACAGACAGTGGGTGTTTCTGATAATTCAGACACAGACAGTGGTTGTTTCTGATAATTCAGACACAGACAGTGGGTGTTTCTGATAATTCAGACACAGACAGTGGTTGTTTCTGATAATTCAGGCCCAGACAGTGGGTGTTTCTGATAATTCAGACACAGACAGTGGGTGTTTCTGATAATTCAGGCCCAGACAGTGGGTGTTTCTGATAATTCAGACACAGACAGTGGGTGTTTCTGATAATTCAGACACAGACAGTGGGTGTTTCTGATAATTCAGACACAGACAGTGGGTGTTTCTGATAATTCAGACACAGACAGTGGTTGTTTCTGATAATTCAGGCCCAGACAGTGGGTGTTTCTGATAATTCAGGCCCAGACAGTGGGTGTTTCTGATAATTCAGACACAGACAGTGGGTGTTTCTGATAATTCAGGCCCAGACAGTGGGTGTTTCTGATAATTCAGACACAGACAGTGGGTGTTTCTGATAATTCAGGCCCAGACAGTGGGTGTTCCTGATCATTCAGATCCAGATATTTCATGTTTCTGATAATTCAGACACAGACAGTGGGTGTTTATGTTAATTTAGACATAGACAGTGGGGCCTTCTGATCATTCAGAGCCTGACAGTGTGTCCTTCTGATATTTCAGTTCCAGACAGTTGTTCCTTCTG
This sequence comes from Somniosus microcephalus, assembly GCF_052327205.1. Taxonomy (NCBI): domain Eukaryota; kingdom Metazoa; phylum Chordata; class Chondrichthyes; order Squaliformes; family Somniosidae; genus Somniosus; species Somniosus microcephalus. The sequence goes on from NW_028225179.1 coordinate 110,277,654, forward strand.
ATAATTCCGACCCTGACAGTGGGTGTTTATGATAATTCATCCCAGACTGTGAAGTTTATCATAATTTTTTACCCAAACAGTGGGTGTTTCTGATAATTCAGACCCAGACAGCGAGCCCTGTTGATAATTCAGGCCCATACAGTGGGTGCTTCTGATAATTCAAACTGAGAAAGTGGGAGCTTCTGATAATTCAGATCCAGACAGTGGGCTTTTCTGATAATTAAGTACCTTATAGTAGGCCTGGTGATATTTCAGTGAGTGTTTATGTTAATTTTGACCTAGAAAGTGAGTCCCACACATAATTGAAAGCCAGACAGTGCGTCCTTCTGATGATTCAGAGCCAGACATTGGGTATTTCCAAATATTTCAGACCCAGACATTGGGTCCAACTGATAATTCAGACCCAGCCAGTGGGTGTTTCTGATAATTCATATCCAGACATTTCATGTTTCTGATAATTCAGACTTAGACAGTGGGTGTTAGTGTTAATTCAGACACAGACAGTGGGACTTCCTGATAATTCAGACACAGACAGCGGGTGTTTCTGATAATTCATATCCAGACATTTCATGTTTCTGATAATTCAGGCTTAGACAGTGGGTGTTAGTGTTAATTCAGACACAGACAGTGGGTGCTTCTGATAATTCAGATCCAGACATTTCGTGTTTCTGATAATTCAGACCCAGACAGCGGGTCCTTCTGATAATTCAGAGAGAGTCCGTGTGTCCTTCTGATAATTCAGACCCAGACAGCAGGCTCTTCTGCTTGGTCAGACTCAGATAGCGAGCTCTGTTGCTAATTAGGCCCATACAATGGGTGTTTCTGATAAATCACACATAGAAAGTGGGATCTTCTGATAATTCAGACCCAGACAGTGGGGCCTAGAAATTGGGTATAGCCCCGCCAGCTCGTTTGCGCCGTAAATTTTGCGCCCGCCGCGGAGCCAGTTGTGCCCGCCCATATTCACTTTCAGCGCCCCAAAGCGGAACCGGGCGCTGTTCCAGGGTTTGGCCGCCCCGCTTGGGGTGCTGAAAGTGAATTTCAGCGCTGCCGGTCCCGCTGCGCCACCCGATGCGGTGCGGCAGGCTGCTGTACTGCAGGCCTCCCCCTTCTCTTAAGGGGGAGGTGCCTGCAACGGCCGGAGCCCCGATTGCAAGTGCCGGCGAAAGAGCCCGGCACAACGGAGAAGTGCCGGGCTCCACGGAAACCAGCCGGCAATGCCGCGGGGGGGGGTGCTGGAGAAGGCCGGGGAAGGAGGTGCGGGCAGGCGGCCGCCGAAAAAGTGGCCGCCCCGCACCTCCACCTTAACTTGCGCCGCTAAGGCTGCAGTAAGGACCCGGTCTCCCGATGTTGTTAGTGCCCGCCACGGAAGAGGCGGCCGCTACTGAAGATGGGGATCGGCGTGGTTTCAGGCAGTACCGGGGCACTGCGCACACCGATGACGTCATCGGTGCCGGCGCAGCGCTACCGGCTAACGCCGATGTTAGGGCCCACCTAATTTCGGGCGCGACGCAACTTCCGGTGCAACCCACTCTTTCGCCCCTAATTGGGCGCAAATGCAACTGAATTTCTAGGCCTGGGTGTTTCTGATAATTCAGACCCAGACACTGGGTGTTTCTGATAAGTCAGACGCAGAGAGTTGTCCTTCTGATAATTCAGACGCTGATTTATGTTAAGTTAGATCCAGACAGTAAGACCAGCTGATAATTCAGATCCAGACATTGGCTGTTTATATTATGTTAGACCCAAAAAATAAGTCCTACTGATAAATCAGAGCCAGACAGTTGGTCCTTCTGATATTTCGGACACAGACAGTCTGTCCTTCTGATAAATCAGACCCAGTCAAGTTGTTCCTTCCGATAATTCAGACCCAGACAGTGGATATTTATGATAATACATCCCAGACATTTCTTGTGTCTGATAATTCAGACCCAGACAGTAAGTGTTTCTGATAATTCCGACCCAGACAGTGGGTGTTTATGATAATTCATCCCAGACTGTGATGTTTATCATATTTTTTTACCCAAACAGTGGGTGTTTCTGATCATTCAGTCCCAGACAGTGGGTGCTTCTGATAATTGAGATCCAGACATTCCATGTTTCTGATAATTCAGGCACAGACACTGGGTGTTTATGATAATTTAGACACAGACAGTGGGACTTCCTGATAATTCAGACACAGACAGTGGGTGTTTCTGAAATTTCAGACACAGACAGCGGTTCCTTCTGATAATTCAGATCTAGACTTTGGTTCATTCTGATAATTCTGTACCAAACAATGCGTCCTCCTGATAATTCAGAACCAGACAGTGTTTCTTTTGATAATCCAGACCAAGATAACGGCATTTATGTTTATTCAGAGGCAGACAAATGGTGTTTATGATAATTCGGACTGGACAGTGAGTCCTCCTGATAATCCAGTCCCAGACAGTGAGTCCTCCTGATAATCCAGTCCCAGACAGTGAGTCCTCCTGATAATCCAGTCCCAGACAGTGAGTCCTCCTGATAATCCAGTCCCAGACAGTGAGTCCTCCTGATAATCCAGTCCCAGACAGTGAGTCCTCCTGATAATCCAGTCCCAGACAGTGAGTCCTCCTGATAATCCAGTCCCAGACAGTGAGTCCTCCTGATAATCCAGTCCCAGACAGTGGGTCCTCCTGATAATCCAGTCCCAGACAGTGAGTCCTCCTGATAATCCAGTCCCAGACAGTGGGTCCTCCTGATAATCCAGTCCCAGACAGTGAGTCCTCCTGATAATCCAGTCCCAGACAGTGAGTCCTCCTGATAATCCAGTCCCAGACAGTGGGTCCTCCTGATAATCCAGTCCCAGACAGTGAGTCCTCCTGATAATCCAGTCCCAGACAGTGGGTCCTCCTGATAATCCAGTCCCAGACAGTGAGTCCTCCTGATAATCCAGTCCCAGACAGTGGGTCCTCCTGATAATCCAGTCCCAGACAGTGAGTCCTCCTGATAATCCAGTCCCAGACAGTGAGTCCTCCTGATAATCCAGTCCCAGACAGTGGGTCCTCCTGATAATCCAGTCCCAGACAGTGAGTCCTCCTGATAATCCAGTCCCAGACAGTGGGTCCTCCTGATAATCCAGTCCCAGACAGTGAGTCCTCCTGATAATCCAGTCCCAGACAGTGAGTCCTCCTGATAATCCAGTCCCAGACAGTGAGTCCTCCTGATAATCCAGTCCCAGACAGTGGGTCCTCCTGATAATCCAGTCCCAGACAGTGAGTCCTCCTGATAATCCAGTCCCAGACAGTGGGTCCTCCTGATAATCCAGTCCCAGACAGTGAGTCCTCCTGATAATCCAGTCCCAGACAGTGAGTCCTCCTGATAATCCAGTCCCAGACAGTGAGTCCTCCTGATAATCCAGTCCCAGACAGTGAGTCCTCCTGATAATCCAGTCCCAGACAGTGAGTCCTCCTGATAATCCAGTCCCAGACAGTGAGTCCTCCTGATAATCCAGTCCCAGACAGTGAGTCCTCCTGATAATCCAGTCCCAGACAGTGAGTCCTCCTGATAATCCAGTCCCAGACAGTGAGTCCTCCTGATAATTCAGTCCCAGACAGTGGGTCCTCCTGATAATTCAGTCCCAGACAGTGGGTCCTCCTGATAATCCAGTCCCAGACAGTGGGTCCTCCTGATAATCCAGTCCCAGACAGTGGGTCCTCCTGATAATTCAGTCCCAGACAGTGGGTCCTCCTGATAATCCAGTCCCAGACAGTGAGTCCTCCTGATAATCCAGTCCCAGACAGTGGGTCCTCCTGATAATCCAGTCCCAGACAGTGGGTCCTCCTGATAATCCAGTCCCAGACAGTGAGTCCTCCTGATAATCCAGTCCCAGACAGTGGGTCCTCCTGATAATCCAGTCCCAGACAGTGGGTCCTCCTGATAATCCAGTCCCAGACAGTGGGTCCTCCTGATAATCCAGTCCCAGACAGTGGGTCCTCCTGATAATCCAGTCCCAGACAGTGGGTCCTCCTGATAATCCAGTCCCAGACAGTGGGTCCTCCTGATAATCCAGTCCCAGACAGTGAGTCCTCCTGATAATCCAGTCCCAGACAGTGAGTCCTCCTGATAATCCAGTCCCAGACAGTGGGTCCCCCTGATAATCCAGTCCCAGACAGTGGGTCCTCCTGATAATCCAGTCCCGGACAGTGGGTCCTCCTGATAATCCAGTCCCAGACAGTGAGTCCTCCTGATAATCCAGTCCCAGACAGTGGGTCCTCCTGATAATCCAGTCCCAGACAGTGGGTCCTCCTGATAATCCAGTCCCAGACAGTGGGTCCTCCTGATAATCCAGTCCCAGACAGTGAGTCCTCCTGATAATCCAGTCCCAGACAGTGGGTCCTCCTGATAATCCAGTCCTAGACAGTGGGTCCTCCTGATAATCCAGTCCCAGACAGTGAGTCCTCCTGATAATCCAGTCCCAGACAGTGAGTCCTCCTGATAATCCAGTCCCAGACAGTGGGTCCTCCTGATAATCCAGTCCCAGACAGTGGGTCCTCCTGATAATCCAGTCCCAGACAGTGGGTCCTCCTGATAACCCAGTCCCAGACAGTGGGTCCTCCTGATAATCCAGTCCCAGACAGTGGGTCCTCCTGATAATCCAGCCCCAGACAGTGAGTCCTCCTGATAATCCAGTCCCAGACAGTGGGTCCTCCTGATAATCCAGTCCCAGACAGTGGGTCCTCCTGATAATCCAGTCCCAGACAGTGGGTCCTCCTGATAATCCAGTCCCAGACAGTGGGTCCTCCTGATAATCCAGTCCCAGACAGTGGGTCCTCCTGATAATCCAGTCCCAGACAGTGGGTCCTCCTGATAATCCAGTCCCAGACAGTGGGTCCTCCTGATAATCCAGTCCCAGACAGTGGGTCCTCCTGATAATCCAGTCCCAGACAGTGGGTCCTCCTGATAATCCAGTCCCAGACAGTGGGTCCTCCTGATAATTCAAAGAGAATCCGTGTGTCCTTCTCATAATTCAGTCCCAGACAGTGGGTCCTCCTGATAATCCAGTCCCGGACAGTGGGTCCTCCTGATAATCCAGTCCCAGACAGTGGGTCCTCCTGATAATTCAAAGAGAATCCGTGTGTCCTTCTCATAATTCAGTCCCAGACAGCGGGCTCTTGTGCTTGGTCAGACCCAGCCAGCGAGCACTGTTGCTAAATCAGGCCCATAGAATGGGTATTTCTAATAATTCAGACTGAGACAATGGGAGCATCTGATAATTTAGACCCAGACAGTGGGTGTTTCTGATAATTCAGATGCAGACAGTGGGCCTGGTGATATTTCAGATACAGACAGTGAGTGTTTATGTAAATTTATATCCAGATAATGAGTCCAACAGATAATTCAGAGCCAGACAGTGGGGCCTTCTGATAATTCAGATCTAGACAGTAGGTGCTAATGATGATTCAGACCCAGACAGTTGTCCTTCTGATAATTCAGACCCAGACCTTGGACGTTTCTGATATTTCAGGTCCAGACAGTGGGTGTTTCTGGTCACTTAGACCCAAACAGTGCCTGTTTCTGATAATTCAGAACCGGACAGTGGCTGTTTCTGATAATTCAGACCCAGACAGTGGTTGTTTCTGATAATTCAGACCCAGACAGTGGTTGTTTCTGATAATTCAGACCCAGACAGTGGTTGTTTCTGATAATTCAGAACCGTACAGTGGCTGTGTCTGATAATTCAGACCCAGACAGTGGCTGTTTCTGATAATTCAGACCCAGACAGTGGTTGTTTCTGATAATTCAGACCCAGACAGTGGTTGTTGCTGATAATTCAGACACAGACGGGGGTTTCTGGTCATTCCGACCCAGACTGTGGGTGTTTCTGGTAATTCAGACACAGACAGTGGTTGTTCCTACTCATTCAGACTCAGACAGTGGTTGTTTCTGATAACTCAGACCCAGAAACTGGTTATTTCTGATAACTCAGACCCAGACAGTGGGGGTTTCTGATAATTCAGAGCCAGTCAGTGGTTGTTTCTGATAATTGAGACACTGATAGTGGGTGTTTCTGATAATTCTAACTCAGACAGTGGTTGTTTCTGTTAATTCTACCCCAGACAGTGTTTGTTTCTGATAGATCAGACCCAGACAGTGGGTGTTTCTGAAAATTCAGACCCAGACAGTGGGTGTTTCTGATAATTCAAACCCAGAGAGTGGGTGTTTCTGATAATTCAGAGCCAGACAGTGTTTGTTTCTGATAACTGAGACCCAGACAGTGGTTGTTTCTGATAATTCAGAGCCAGGCAATGGGTCCTCCTGATACTTCAGATCCAAACAGTGCGTCTTTTGAAATTCCAGACAAAGACAATGGTGTTTATGTTAATTCAGAGGCAGACTGAGGGTGTTTACGATAATTTGGTTCAGACAGTGGGTCCTCCTGATAATCCTATCCCAGACAATGCGTCCTTTGATAATCCAAACCAAGCGAGTGAGTGTTTATGAAAATTCAGTCCTGGACAGCGAGTCCTTCTGATAAACGAGAGAGAGTCCATGTGACCTTCTGATAATCAGACCCAGACAGTGGGTGTTCTGATAATTCAGACCCAGAGAGTGGGTGTTCTGATAATTCAGACTCAGACAGTAGTTGTTTCTGATAATTCTAACCCAGGCAGTGCATGTTTCTGATAATTCTACCCCAGACAGTGTTTGTTTCTGATAGATCAGACCCAGACAGTAGTTGTTTCTGATGATTCAGACCCAGACAGTGGTCGTTTCTGATAATTCCGTTCCTGACAGCGAGTGTTTCTTGTCACTCAGACCCAGACAGTGGCTGTTTCTGATAATTCAGAACCGGGCAGTGGCTGGTTCTAATAATTCAGACCCAGTCAGTGGGTGTTTCTTATAAATCAGACCAAGACAGTGGTTACTTCTGATATTTCAGAACCAGACAGTGGTTGATTCTGATATTTCAGACCCAGACATTGAATGTTTCTGTCCTTCAGACCCAGATAGTGGTTGTTTCTGATAATTGAGACCCAGAGAGTGGGAGTTACTGATCTCTCACACCCAAACAGTGGTTGTTTTTGATAAATCAGACCCAGTCAGTGTGTGTTTCTGATAATTTAGTGTCAGACGGTGGGTGTTTCTGAATGTTCAGACCCAAACAGTGGTTGTTTCTGATAATTCTAACCCACATAGTGGGTGTTTCTGATAATTCTAACCCAGACAGTGGATGTTTCTGATAATTCAGACCCAGACAGTGGTTGTTTCTGATCATTCAGTCCAAGACAGTGGTTGTTTCTGATCATTCAGTCCAAGACAGTGGTTGTTTCTGATCATTCAGTCCAAGACAGTGGTTGTTTCTGATAATTCAGACCCAGACAGTGGGTGTTTCTGATAATTCTAACCCAGACAGTGGATGTTTCTGATAATTCAGACCCAGACAGTGGTTGTTTCTGATGAATCAGATGCAGACAGTGGGAGTTTCTGATAATTCGGAACCAGACAGTGGATGTTTCTGATAATTCACATCCACACAGTGGTTGTTTCTGAGCATTCAGTCCCAGACAGTGGTTGTTTCTGATAATTGAGACCCAGAGAGTGGGAGTTACTGATGACTCAGACACAAAGAGTGGTTGTTTTTGATAAAGCAGTCCCAGATAGTTGGTATTTCTGATAATTCTGTGTCAGACTGTTGGTTCCTCTGAAAATTCAGACACAGACAGTGGTTGTTTCTGATAATTCTAACCCAGACAGTGGTTGTTTCTGATCATTCAGTCCAAGACAGTGGTTGTTCCTACTCATTCAGACTCAGACAGTGGTTGTTTCTGATAACTCAGACCCAGAAACTGGTTATTTCTGATAACTCAGACCCAGACAGTGGGGGTTTCTGATAATTCAGAGCCAGTCAGTGGTTGTTTCTGATAATTGAGACACAGATAGTGGGTGTTTCTGATAATTCTAACTCAGACAGTGGTTGTTTCTGTTAATACCGACCCAGACAGTGGCTGTTTCTAATCATTCAGACGCAGACAGTGGGAGATTCTAATAATTCAGACCCAGACAGTGGTTGCTTCTGAAAATTCACACCCAGACAGTGCTTTTTCTGATAATTCACACCCAGGCGGTGCTTGTTTCTGATAATACAAACCCAGATAGTGGGTGTTTCTGATAATTCAGAACAGACAGTGGTTGTTTCTGAAAATTCAGATGCCGACAGTGGGTGTTTCTGAAAATTCAGACCCAGACAGTGGGTGATTCTGATCATTCGCACCCAGGGGGTGCTTGTTTCTGATAATTCAAACCCAGATAGTGGGTGTTTCTGATAATTCAGACACAGACAGTGGTTGTTTCTGAAATTTCAGACCCAGACAGTGGGTGTTTCTGAAAATTCAGACCCAGACAGTGGGTGTTTCTGATAATTCAAACCCAGAGAGTGGGTGTTTCTGATAATTCAGAGCCAGACAGTGTTTGTTTCTGATAACTGAGACCCAGACAGTGGTTGTTTCTGATAATTCAGAGCCAGGCAATGGGTCCTCCTGATACTTCAGATCCAAACAGTGCGTCTTTTGAAATTCCAGACAAAGACAATGGTGTTTATGTTAATTCAGAGGCAGACTGAGGGTGTTTACGATAATTTGGTTCAGACAGTGGGTCCTCCTGATAATCCTATCCCAGACAATGCGTCCTTTGATAATCCAAACCAAGCGAGTGAGTGTTTATGAAAATTCAGTCCTGGACAGCGAGTCCTTCTGATAAACGAGAGAGAGTCCATGTGACCTTCTGATAATCAGACCCAGACAGTGGGTGTTCTGATAATTCAGACCCAGAGAGTGGGTGTTCTGATAATTCAGACTCAGACAGTAGTTGTTTCTGATAATTCTAACCCAGGCAGTGCATGTTTCTGATAATTCTACCCCAGACAGTGTTTGTTTCTGATAGATCAGACCCAGATAGTAGTTGTTTCTGATGATTCAGACCCAGACAGTGGTCGTTTCTGATAATTCCGTTCCTGACAGCGAGTGTTTCTTGTCACTCAGACCCAGACAGTGGCTGTTTCTGATAATTCAGAACCGGGCAGTGGCTGGTTCTAATAATTCAGACCCAGTCAGTGGGTGTTTCTTATAAATCAGACCAAGACAGTGGTTACTTCTGATATTTCAGACCCAGACATTGAATGTTTCTGTCCTTCAGACCCAGATAGTGGTTGTTTCTGATAATTGAGACCCAGAGAGTGGGAGTTACTGATCTCTCACACCCAAACAGTGGTTGTTTTTGATAAATCAGACCCAGTCAGTGTGTGTTTCTGATAATTTAGTGTCAGACGGTGGGTGTTTCTGAATGTTCAGACCCAAACAGTGGTTGTTTCTGATAATTCTAACCCACATAGTGGGTGTTTCTGATAATTCTAACCCAGACAGTGGATGTTTCTGATAATTCAGACCCAGACAGTGGTTGTTTCTGATCATTCAGTCCAAGACAGTGGTTGTTTCTGATCATTCAGTCCAAGACAGTGGTTGTTTCTGATCATTCAGTCCAAGACAGTGGTTGTTTCTGATAATTCAGACCCAGACAGTGGGTGTTTCTGATAATTCTAACCCAGACAGTGGATGTTTCTGATAATTCAGACCCAGACAGTGGTTGTTTCTGATGAATCAGATGCAGACAGTGGGAGTTTCTGATAATTCGGAACCAGACAGTGGATGTTTCTGATAATTCACATCCACACAGTGGTTGTTTCTGAGCATTCAGTCCCAGACAGTGGTTGTTTCTGATAATTGAGACCCAGAGAGTGGGAGTTACTGATGACTCAGACACAAAGAGTGGTTGTTTTTGATAAAGCAGTCCCAGATAGTTGGTATTTCTGATAATTCTGTGTCAGACTGTTGGTTCCTCTGAAAATTCAGACACAGACAGTGGTTGTTTCTGATAATTCTAACCCAGACAGTGGTTGTTTCTGATCATTCAGTCCAAGACAGTGGTTGTTCCTACTCATTCAGACTCAGACAGTGGTTGTTTCTGATAACTCAGACCCAGAAACTGGTTATTTCTGATAACTCAGACCCAGACAGTGGGGGTTTCTGATAATTCAGAGCCAGTCAGTGGTTGTTTCTGATAATTGAGACACAGATAGTGGGTGTTTCTGATAATTCTAACTCAGACAGTGGTTGTTTCTGTTAATACCGACCCAGACAGTGGCTGTTTCTAATCATTCAGACGCAGACAGTGGGAGATTCTAATAATTCAGACCCAGACAGTGGTTGCTTCTGAAAATTCACACCCAGACAGTGCTTTTTCTGATAATTCACACCCAGGCGGTGCTTGTTTCTGATAATACAAACCCAGATAGTGGGTGTTTCTGATAATTCAGAACAGACAGTGGTTGTTTCTGAAAATTCAGATGCCGACAGTGGGTGTTTCTGAAAATTCAGACCCAGACAGTGGGTGATTCTGATCATTCGCACCCAGGGGGTGCTTGTTTCTGATAATTCAAACCCAGATAGTGGGTGTTTCTGATAATTCAGACACAGACAGTGGTTGTTTCTGAAATTTCAGACCCAGACAGTGGGTGTTTCTGAAAATTCAGACCCAGACAGTGGGTGTTTCTGATAATTCAAACCCAGAGAGTGGGTGTTTCTGATAATTCAGAGCCAGACAGTGTTTGTTTCTGATAACTGAGACCCAGACAGTGGTTGTTTCTGATAATTCAGAGCCAGGCAATGGGTCCTCCTGATACTTCAGATCCAAACAGTGCGTCTTTTGAAATTCCAGACAAAGACAATGGTGTTTATGTTAATTCAGAGGCAGACTGAGGGTGTTTACGATAATTTGGTTCAGACAGTGGGTCCTCCTGATAATCCTATCCCAGACAATGCGTCCTTTGATAATCCAAACCAAGCGAGTGAGTGTTTATGAAAATTCAGTCCTGGACAGCGAGTCCTTCTGATAAACGAGAGAGAGTCCATGTGACCTTCTGATAATCAGACCCAGACAGTGGGTGTTCTGATAATTCAGACCCAGAGAGTGGGTGTTCTGATAATTCAGACTCAGACAGTAGTTGTTTCTGATAATTCTAACCCAGGCAGTGCATGTTTCTGATAATTCTACCCCAGACAGTGTTTGTTTCTGATAGATCAGACCCAGATAGTAGTTGTTTCTGATGATTCAGACCCAGACAGTGGTCGTTTCTGATAATTCCGTTCCTGACAGCGAGTGTTTCTTGTCACTCAGACCCAGACAGTGGCTGTTTCTGATAATTCAGAACCGGGCAGTGGCTGGTTCTAATAATTCAGACCCAGTCAGTGGGTGTTTCTTATAAATCAGACCAAGACAGTGGTTACTTCTGATATTTCAGACCCAGACATTGAATGTTTCTGTCCTTCAGACCCAGATAGTGGTTGTTTCTGATAATTGAGACCCAGAGAGTGGGAGTTACTGATCTCTCACACCCAAACAGTGGTTGTTTTTGATAAATCAGACCCAGTCAGTGTGTGTTTCTGATAATTTAGTGTCAGACGGTGGGTGTTTCTGAATGTTCAGACCCAAACAGTGGTTGTTTCTGATAATTCTAACCCACATAGTGGGTGTTTCTGATAATTCTAACCCAGACAGTGGATGTTTCTGATAATTCAGACCCAGACAGTGGTTGTTTCTGATCATTCAGTCCAAGACAGTGGTTGTTTCTGATCATTCAGTCCAAGACAGTGGTTGTTTCTGATCATTCAGTCCAAGACAGTGGTTGTTTCTGATAATTCAGACCCAGACAGTGGGTGTTTCTGATAATTCTAACCCAGACAGTGGATGTTTCTGATAATTCAGACCCAGACAGTGGTTGTTTCTGATAATTCGGAACCAGACAGTGGATGTTTCTGATAATTCACATCCACACAGTGGTTGTTTCTGAGCATTCAGTCCCAGACAGTGGTTGTTTCTGATAATTGAGACCCAGAGAGTGGGAGTTACTGATGACTCAGACACAAAGAGTGGTTGTTTTTGATAAAGCAGTCCCAGATAGTTGGTATTTCTGATAATTCTGTGTCAGACTGTTGGTTCCTCTGAAAATTCAGACACAGACAGTGGTTGTTTCTGATAATTCTAACCCAGACAGTGGTTGTTTCTGATCATTCAGTCCAAGACAGTGGTTGTTTCTGATCATTCAGTCCAAGACAGTGGTTGTTTCTGATAATTCAGACCCAGACAGTGGGTGTTTCTGATAATTCTAACCCAGACAGTGGTTGTTTCTTATCATTCAGTCACAGACAGTGGTTGTTTCTGATGATTCAGACCCAGACGGTGGTTATTTCTGATGATACAGACCCAGACAGTGGTCGTTTCTGATAATTCCTTTCCAGACAGCGTGTGTATCTTGTCACTCAGACCCAGACAGTGGCTGTTTCTGATAATTCAGAGTCAGACGGTGGGTGTTTCTGAATGTTCAGACCCAAACAGTGGTTGTTTCTGATAATTCACTCCCTGATAGTAGGTGTTTCTGATAATTCTAACCCAGACAGTGCATGTTTCTGATTATTCTACCCCAGACAGTGGTTGTTTCTGAACATTCATCCCAGACAGTGTTTGTTTCTGATAGTTCAGACCCAGACAGTAGTTGTTTCTGATGATTCAGACCCAGACAGTGGTCGTTTCTGATCATTCCGTTCCTGGCAGCAAGTGTTTCTTGTCACTCAGACCCAGACAGTGGCTGTTTCTGATCATTCAGAACCGGGCAGTGGGTGTTTCTTATAAATCAGACCAAGACAGTGGTTATTTCTGATAATTCAGACCCAGACATTGAATGTTTCTGTCCTTCAGACCCAGACAGTGGATGTTTCTGATAATTCTAACCCAGACAGTGGTTGTTTCTGAGCATTCAGTCCCAGACAGTGGTTGTTTCTGATAATTGAGACCCAGAGAGTGGGAGTTACTGATGACTTAGACACAAAGAGTGGTTGTTTTTGATAAAGCAGTCCCAGACAGTTGGTTTTTCTGATAATTCTGTGTCAGACTGTTGGTTCCTCTGAAAATTCAGACACAGACAGTGGTTGTTTCTGATAATTCTAACCCAGACAGTGGTTGTTTCTGATCATTCAGTCCAAGACAGTGGTTGTTTCTGATAATTCAGACCCAGACAGTGGGTGTTTCTGATAATTCTAACCCAGAGAGTGGTTGTTTCTTATCATTCAGTCACAGACAGTGGTTGTTTCTGATGATTCAGACCCAGACAGTAGTTATTTCTGATGATACAGACCCAGACAGTGGTCGTTTCTGATAATTCCTTTCCAGACAGCGTGTGTTTCTTGTCACTCAGACCCAGACAGTGGCTGTTTCTGATAATTTAGAACCGGGCAGTGGGTGTTTCTTATAAATCAGACTAAGACAGTGGTTATTTCTGATAATTCAGACCCAGACAGTGAATGTGTCTGTCCTTCAGACACAGACAGTCATTGTTTCAGATAATTGAGACCCAGAAAGTGGGAGTTACTGATTACTCACACCCAAACAGTGGTTGTTTTTGATAAATCAGACCCAGTCAGTGTGTGTTTCTGATAATTCAGCGTCAGAGGTGGGTGTTTCTGAATGTTCAGACCCAAACAGTGCTTGTTTCTGATCATTCAGACCCTGGTGGTGGGTGTTTCTGATCATTCTAACCCAGTCAGTGGATGTTTCTGATAATTCTAACCCAGACAGTGGTTGTTTCTGATAATTCAGACCCAGACTGTGCTGCCTTCCTTTAGGAATTTATGTTAGTTTTCCAGTTAATTCAGGGGTTTGAGTAATTTGGGTCGATTTCCATTGTGTGCCGCCACCTAGTGGATATTTGGTACCTAGCAAGTGCAGTAAAGCGCAGTAAAGTGCGGTAAAGCACAGTAAAGTGCAGTAAAGTAAACTACTGTATATCACAGACTTGCAGCTCGACACATGGTCTGGGAAGTTATTTTCTTGCTATGCTCCGGCCTTGGACACTATTTGTCTGTAAGTACTTGAGAATGTTATAGATGATTAGTGTACACTGTGGCGACATGCCACCACTGGACATAATCCGCTCACGGCGGCACGAACAGTTTAAGCAGACGCCCCCAGCTGGGGGCCCTTTCCTCCAGCAACTTGTTTCCCGCAGGGACAGGCTGCCGGGAGCACTTCCTGTCTGGGGAGTATTTAAGTGGATGCGCGGGCATTTCCAGTTTCTCTTTGCCATGAGGTTGAATAAAGCAGTTGTGTTTTACTAGCTCTGGTCTCGACTCCCACGTTTGCCGCGGTATCTCAACACTGGTGACCCCGATGCTCCGGACGAATCCTAAGCTAGCATGGCGGATACAAACGCAGTCACGGTTAAACTACCGGACTTTTGGGGAACCTGGCCAAAGCCTGGTTTGTTCAAGCTGAGTCCAGATTCCGGCTGAAACACAATACAGTCGACACCACAAAGTGCGACTACCCTGTCTCCTCTCTCACCTACGCCACAGTCCCCAAGGTGTGGGCAGCGCTGCAGGATCCACCAGTGGAAGGCAAGTACGAACATCTGAAGGCTGCGCTCCTTAAAAAATTTCAAACGTCCTCTTACCAGCGCAACTGCCAACTCCTTGACCTCCCCGGCCTTGGTGGCGCTTCACCCTCGGATCTGCCTTCCCACATGCTGTCCCTCTCGGATGACAAAAACACCGGTGCCCTCTTTCGCACGCTTTTCATCCGGCAGCTCCCCGCCAGCATCCGCCCGCTCATTGTGGAGTATGGTTCCACGGACCTGAATGACATAGCCGAAAAGGCCGACCGGCTGCTCTCTGCGCAGTCCGCTCGCAACGTCGCGCCCGACCTCACGGCAACGACCACGCGGTCTTCCCGGCCCACTAGGCCCGACCGCCCTACCACTCCGGGTCACTGCTACTACCACACCCGTTTTGGCACTAGGGCCCAACGCTGCACGCCACCGTGCACTTTCAAACCCCCCCCCCGCACCGGCCCCCGTGATGGCCGCGGGGCAAAAGGGGCCTCTACTGTACGTCACCGACGACAGAACCAACCGCCGATTTCTTTGCGCCACAGGGGCCCAGCACAGCATCAGCCCCGCCTCCGTCCTTGAAATCCAATGCGGCACACGGGGTATCATGTTGGCCGCAGCCAATGGCTCTGACATCCGCACATATGGCACCCGCATGGTCACGCTCGACCTCGCAGGCCGCCGCTACCGCTGGGAGATCCTCACAGCCAAGGTACTCTGCCCACTCATCGGCGCCGACTTCCTACGCGCCCACGGCCTACTTGTCGGCATTCCGAGGCACCGCCTCATCGACATCAACACTATGGCCCCCATCCCCGGCGCATTCACCCCGGCCCGTTCGGCCGGCCTGATGACCTACTACCTCGCCAGAGCCACGGACGACTACTCGGCACTCCGAGCCGAGTTTCCCGCCCTCACTAACCCGACCTTTTCAGTCAAAGCCGCCAAACACGGTGTGGAGCACTATATCCCCACCACCAGCCCCCCAGTTTCTGCCCACGCCCGCAGACTCAACCCGGCCAAGCTGGAAATCACGCGGGCCGAGTTCACCACCATGGAACAACTCGGCATCATCCACCGCTCCAGCAGCCCTTGGGCCTCGCCCCTCCACAGCGCCCCCAAGCCTGGCGGAGGCTGGCGCCCTTGCAGGGACTACCGCCGCCTCAACGACGCCACCACCCCTGACCGATACCCGGTGCCACACATCCAGGACTTCTCGGCCCGACTGGCCGGACGAACCGTCTTTTCCAAGGTCGACCTGGTGCGCGGTTACCACCAAGTCCCCGTACACCCCGCGGACATCCCCAAAACGGTCGTCATCACCCCATTCAGCCTGTTCGAGTTCCTGAGGGTGCCCTTCGGCCTCAAGAATGCAGACCAGGCTTTCCAGCGCCTTATGGACTCAGTCCTCCGGGACCTAAACTTCCTATTCGTCTATCTAGACGACATTCTCGTGGCCAGCTCCTCCAAACAGGAACACCTCGAACACCTTCGCATCCTGTTCGGGCGCCTAGCCCAACACGGGCTCATCCTCAGCCCGGCGAAGTGCCAATTCGGCCTAACCGAGCTCGATTTTCTCGGTCACCACATCACCCCTGCTGGGGCCATCCCCCTGCCCAACAAGGTGCAGGCCGTCCAGCAATTCCCCCGCCCCAAAACCATCAAGGGCCTCCAGGAGTTCCTCGGGATGGTGAACTTCTACAACAGGTTCATCCCCAGAGCTGCAGCCCTCATGAAGCCCCTATACGACTCCCTCCGAGGTAAATCCGGCAAGATGGACGTAGCCTGGACCACTGACACGTCAGCCGCCTTCGACGCCACCAAAAACGCGCTCGCCGACACCACCCTGCTCGCGCACCCGAGGGCCAATGCACGGGTCGCGCTCACCACCGACGCCTCCGACCACGCGGTCGGAGCCGTATTCGAGCAGCGGGTCAATGGCGCGTGGCAGCCACTTGCCTTCTACAGCCGCCAACTGCGCCACCCGGAGGTCAAACACTCCACTTTCAACCGCGAGCTTTTCGCGCTCCACCTGTCGGTCCACCATTTCAGGTTCCCCCTGAAAGGCTGCCCCTTCACCGCGTACGTGGACCACAAGCCGCTCACATACGCGATGGCCAAGCACACCGAACCCTGCTTCGCTAGGCAGCAACGCCAGCTCGCAGCCGTGTCCGAGTTTACTACGGACATCCAGCACGTCTCCGGTAGAGACAACATTGTCGCCGACTGCCTTTCCCGCCCTGCCATCTGCGCGAATCACCTCGCGGTCGACTACGCGCAACTAGCAGCGGCCCAGCTCATGGACCCAGACCTCCTCTCGGCGGCTACCAGCCTGCCAGGGTTACGCCTAGCCAAGGTCGCGCACGGGCCCGAAGCCACGGCAGTCACTTGCGATGTCTCCCTCGGCCAACCCAAGCCGGTCGTCCCTGCAACCTGGCGCCACCGCATCTTCGACGCGCTACATGCGCTCTCCCATCCGGGTGCCCGCGCATCCGTCAAACTCCTCTCCCAGCGTTTCATCTGGCGCAGCCTCAGCAAAGATGTTCGGACTTGGGCCACCTCCTGCCTCGCCTGCCAACGGGCTAAGGTACAGCTACACACCAAAGCACCCCTGGGAGACTTCGAGGTACCCAGCCGCTGCTTCGACCACGTACACGTCGACATCGTCGGTCCTCTTCCGCCATCGCAAGGCCAAACTTATCTCCTCATGATGGTCGGCCACTACACACGCTGGCCTGAGGCAGTGCCGCTGCCCTCCACCACTAAAGCCGACATCGCCAGGGTGTTCGTTAACACCTGGGTCACAAGGTTCGGCGTTCCAGCCGACATAACCTCCGACAGAGGCACCCAGTTCACCTCCGAACTCTGGACGGCCACAGCACGCAACCTCGGGGTGACGCTCCACCGAACCACGGCGTACCACCCGCAGGCCAATGGGCTGTGTGAACGCTTCCACAGGTCACTCAAGGCCTCACTTCACGCCAGCCTGCAGGACAGTACCTGGACTGACCGCCTACCGTGGGTGCTACTAGTCCTATGCACCGCGGTCAAGGAAGACCTCCAGTCCTCGGCAGCAGAGTTAGTCTATGGACAACCGCTTCGCGTCCCAGGCGAATTCCTTCCGGAGGCTACCACGACTTGGTCGGCCGATCAGCAGCAGCTCAACTCTTTCTCTTCCGCTCAGCAGTTCGCCCCACTTCCGGTCAACCAACACGGCGAACTCGCACCTCACGTCCCACCAAATTTACAGCAGGCGCGCTTCGTCTTCGTGTGACACGACGCGCACCGTGGGCCCCTGCGACCCCCGTACGAAGGACCGCACGAGGTACTACAAACCGGGGACAAGGTCTTCAAGCTGCGACTCGGCGACAGGGTCAACACAGTCTCCATCGACCGGCTCAAACCAGCACACACAGAACCAGGGGAACAGGTACCCGTGGCCCGGCCTCCGACTAGAGGCCGTCCCGCCAGCAAGCCAGCACACCCGGCCCCACCAACTAGACCGGCGACCACTCAGAGCCGCTGCGGCAGAACCATCAGACCACCGTCATGACTCGTCAACTCCTCCTAAGCAGATTCTGGGGGGAGCTCTGTGGCGACATGCCACCACTGGACATAATCCGCTCACGGCAGCACGGACAGTTTAAGCAGACGCCCCCAGCCGGGGGCCCTTTCCTCCAGCAACTTATTTCCCGCAGGGACAGGCTGCCGGGAGCACTTCCTGTCTGGGGAGTATTTAAGTGGATGCGCGGGCATTTCCAGTTTCTCTTTGCCATGAGGTTGAATAAAGCAGTTGTATTTTACTAGCTCTGGTCTCGACTCCCACGTTTGCCGCGGTATCTCAGCAACACTATATTTTGCAGAAAATGTTTAATTTATAACTTTTCTCTGTAAGCAAACTTACACAGCTAGCCGTGAAGTGCTCGCTCTCTGTCTAGCTGGTTAACTTGTAGCTGTATTTTGATGCACTATGTACAGGGCTATTTAAAGTGAATGTAAGAGAATGCCTTTCAGTTTGCTAAATGTATATTCACAGTAAGCTGTGTTTCCACGTGTTTTGGTAAGTTACATGCCAAACGTACTGTGTTGCTCAGGCTTACCTAAATTTGTGGATGCATATCAGTTATGTGCTTGTGTACTAATGTGTGCTTCCATTTCTGTATTGTATTCCAGTTTCACAATAAGAATCTTTCAGTAAAGTTTACAAGAAAAGTCAAGCCTTGTGATTTTTATGGGAAGATATCAAGTTGTTAGCTACCTGTCTAGCTCTGCATAGGAACGCGCTGCAAGGGCAGAATAGTGAAAAGACAACAGCACAGCGGGCTCAAGCACAAGAAGATACCACTCAGCTACCATGAGCCTACGCTCAGGAAGACAATATACCATAGAGGACGTCGACCAGCCAACCGAGAAGCATGAGCCTCTTAGAGCAAATGATGCCAAGTCACAGTCCTCTAAAGCATCCTCTAGATCATCTCGGCAGTCCAGCAGACCGTCGTCATCGACAACTTCTGCAGCCGCCAAAGCACATGCCAAGGCAAAAGCTGCCCAGGCTCAATTGTCCTTCGCTGAAAATGAAGCTAGTGTCATGAAGCAGAGAGCTGACCTCGACGCTAGTGTGATGAAGCAGAGAGCTGACCTCGACGCTAGTGTGATGAAGCAGAGAGCTGACCTCGACGCCAGTCTCCACATTCTCCAAAGCCAGAGAGCTGCCGCTGCCGCTGAAGCTCAAGCTGCAGCTTATGAAGAAGGTGAGGAGAATGAAGGCGGGGAGCACAGCCATAAACCATATGTTCCAGAACAGCCCCTCAGTCCAGTGCAAAGTACAAGTGAGTATGTCCAACAACACTCCAAATTGTTCTTCAAGGAAACATCCAGGTATCTCGACACAGAACCAGCTACTCACCACAGTAACAAACAGCCTGTTTTCGGAGACACTGAGCTTAAAAGAGAAGAAACAAGTAAGACTTACCTGCAGAGACTGCCACAGCACTCGGCCAATCCAGCCAAGCAATCCTCACCCGAGCCACAAGGTGCACAAGACCTCGCTAGGTAACCCATCCGCCGAGAATTGTTAAGTTCAGGTCTTCTAGAATTTGATGACCGTCCTGAAAATTATTGGTCATAGAAAGCATCCTTCCTGAGTACCACCAAGGACTTGAATCTGTCAGCCAGAGAAGAACTAGATTTGATGACAAAGTGGCTCGGAGCTGAGTCGTCAGAACAGGCGAGGAGAATTCGCTCAGCGTACGTCCGCAATCCCACAGCAGGCCTCAACCTGGTTTGGCGACATCTCGAAGACTGTTATGGGACACCAGGAGTCATTGAACACGCACTGCTTAAGAAGAATGAGGACTTTCCGAAGTTAACCAACAAAGATAAGTCGAGCTTCGAGAACTGGGTGACATTCTCCTCGAACTGGAGTGTGCTAAGGGAGAAGGTTAACTGACAGGCCTCTCATATTTAAGATCATATGATCATGAGAAATAGGAGCAAGAGTAGGCCAATCGGCCCCTCGAGCCTGCTCCACCATTCAATAAGATCATGGCTGATCTGATCCTAACCTCAAATCTTCTATCACTCTCCATCCACCCGAACCCATGTGATCTCCCGGGAGAGGCGAAAAACCAGATAAAAGACCCAATGGCCAATTTGGGAGAAAAAAATCTGGGAAATTCCTCTCCGACCCATCTAGACGATCGAAATTCTTCCAGGAGATCACTCTGTCCCTATATTTTCTACAGTACTTACCTTCTGTAAAGGCGATCTCCACCCCAGCCAGGAACAGGAATAAAACCATCTCCTGAAATCTAACACAGAATTAGAACACAGTAGGAGCAGAACCAGGCTACACGGCCCCTGGGCCCGCTCCACTACCCACAGGGCCATGACCATTCCGAACCTAGAATCATGTCCAATTTCCTGCCCGCTCCCCGTAACCCTTAATTCCCTTTACTTCTAGGAAACTATCTGTTTCTGTTTTAAATTTATTTAATGATGTCGCTTCCACAGCTTTCTGGGGCAGCAAATTCCACAAACCTACCACCCTCTGAGTGAAGAAGTTTCTCCTCATCTCAGTTTTGAAAGAGCAGCCCCTTATTTTAAGATTATGCCCCCAATTCTAGTTTCACCCATCATTGGGAACGTCCTCACCGCACCCACCCGATCAAGCCCCTTCACAATCTTACAAGTTTCAATAAGATCGCCTCTCATTCTTCTGAACTCCAATGAGTAGAGTCCCAATCTACTCAACCTTTCCTCATATGACCACCCACTCATCCCCGGGATTAACCGAGTGAACCTTCTTTGTACTGACTCGAGAGCAAGTATGTCTTTTCTTAAGTATGGACACCAAAACTGTATGCAGTATTCCAGGTGCGGTCTCACCAATACCTTGTACAACTGCAGTAATACCTCCCTGTTTTTATATTCCATCCCCCTAGCAATAAAAGCCAACATTCCATTGGCCTTCTTGGTCACTTGCTGCACCTGCATAGTAACTTTTTGAGTTTTGTGCACCAGGACCCCCAGATCCCTTTGTACTACAGTACTTTCCAGTTTCTTGCCATTAAGATAAAAACTAGCTCTATGATTTTTCCTGCCAAAGTGCATAACCTCACACTTTCCAGTATTGTATTCCATCTGCCAAATCTCTGCCCATTAATTAGCCTGTCTATGTCCCTTTGCAGGTTTTTTATGTCCTCCTCACTCACTACTTTCCGTCCCATTTTTGTATCATCTGCAAACTTTGATATGTTACACTTGGTCCCCTCCTCCAAATCGTTAATATAGATTGTAAAGAGTTGGGGACCCAGCACTGACCCCTGCGGAACTCCACTAGTTACTGGTTGCCAATCTGAGAATGAACCATTTATCCCAACTCTCTGCTTTCTGTTAGAGAGCCAATCCTCCACCCACGCCAGAATATTACCCCCAATCACGTGATTTATTATCTTGAGCAATAATCTTTTGTGTGGCACCTTGTCAAATGCCTTTTGGAAGTCTAAATACACTACGTCCACTGGTTCCCCTTTATCCACCCTGTATGTTACTTCCTCAAAAAACTCAAGCAAATTTGTCAAACATGACTTCCCCTTCATGAAACCATGCTGAGTTTGTCCTATTAAATTATGTTTATCCAAATGTCCCGTTACTGTCTCCTTAATAATCGACTCTAACATTTTATCAACCACAGATGTTAGGCTAACAGGTCTATAGTTTCCAGCCTTCTGCCTACTACCCTTTTATAAATAAGGGTGTTACATTAGCAGTTTTCCAATCTGCCGGGACCTTTGCTGAGTCCAGGGAGTTTTGGAAAATTATTACCAATGCATCCACAATCCCTACCGCCACTTCCCTCAAGACCCTAGGATGCAAGCCGTCAGATCCAGGGGATTTATCCGCCTTGAGTCCCATTAATTTACCAAGTACCACTTCCTTAGTGATTTTAATCGTATTTAGTTCCCCCCCCCCTAGAGCCCCCTGTTTGTCCAGTGTTGGGATATTCTTCGTGTCCTCTACTGTAAAGACTGATACAAAATAATTGTTCAGTGTTTTTGCCATCTCCATGTTTCCCACCATTAATTTCCCGGTCTCATCCTCTAAGGGACCAACATTTACTTTAGCCACCCTTTTACTTTTTATATAACTATAGCAACTTTTGCTGTCTGTTTTTATATTTTTTGCTAATTTACTTTCATAATCTATCTTCCCTTTCTTAATCAATCTTTTAGTTATTTTTTGCTGCCTTTTAAAGACTTCGCAATCTTCCACCCTCCCACTAGATTTGGCTACCTTATATGCCCTTGTTTTTAGTCGGATACTATCCTTAATTACTTTACTTAGCCACGGATGGCTATGTTTTCTTTTACACCCTTTTTTCTTCAGTGGAATATATATTTTTTGGAAGTTGTAAAATAACTCCTTAAATGTACACCACTGATCATGTACCATCTTACCCTTTAATCTATTTCCCCAGTCCACTCTAATCAATTACGCTCTCATACCTTCATAGTCTCCTTTATTCAAGCTCAGCACGCTTGTTTGAGATCCAACCTTCTCACCCTGTAATTGAATATGTAATTCAACCATGTTATCGTCACTCATTCCAAGGGGATCATTTACTAGGACATTTTTAATTAATCCTGTCTCATTACACAGGACCAAATCTAAGGTTGCTTGCCCCCTGGTCGGTTCAGTTACATACTGCTCAAGAAACCCATCCCTAATACACTCAATGAACTCATCCTCAAGGCTGCTCTGCCCAATTTGATTTGTCCAGTTAATATGATAATTAAAATCCCCCATAATTATAGCTGTTCCCTTATTACAAGCCTCAACTATTTCCTGATTAATACTCCGTCCAACAGAGTTGCAACTGTTCGGAGGCCTATAGACTACACCCACTAGTGTTTTTTCCCCTTATTATTCCTTATCTCCATCCAAACTGTTTCACTATCCTGCTCCTTTGACCCAATATCATTTCTCTGTATTATTGTGATTCCTTCCTTTATTAACATAGCCACCCCACCTCCTCTCCCTTCCTGCCTGTCCTTCCTGATTGTTAAATAACCTGGTATGTTTAATTCCCAGTCATGGTCACCCTGCAGCCATGTTTCTGTAATGGCCACAAGATCATACCCATATGTCGTTATTTGTGCCGTTAACTCATTCATTTTGTTATGAATGCTACATGCATTCAGATAAAAACTTTCAAATATGTTTTGTAACACTTAGTTCCTGTTTTTTCCTTTTTAGTACTTTACTTTTTACTCCATACCTTCTGTCCCTTCCTGACACGTTCTGTTTTTTAATTCCCCCACTGCTACCTAAGTCTATGACCTTCTCTGTTGTCATTTCTATTATTTGCTCTCTAGAAACCTCCCCCCCACTAATTAGTTTAAAGCCCTCTCTACAGCCCTAGTTATATGATTCACCAGGACTCTAGTCCCAGCACTGGCCAAGTGGAGTCCGTCCCAACGGAACAGCTCCCTCCTGTCCCAGTATTGGTGCCAGTGTCCCAAGAAGCAAAACCCATTTCTCCCACACCAGTCTTTGAGCCACGCATTTAACTCTTTAATTTTATTTATCCTAGCCAAATTCGCTCGTGGCTCAGGTAATAACCCAGAGATTATTACCCTTGAGGTTCTGTTTTTTAATTTGACACCTAGCTGCTCATACTCCTTTAACAGAACCGTCTTCCTTGTCCTATCTACGTTGTTTGTACCAACATGGACCACGACAACTGGATCCTCCTCCTCCCACTCCAAGTTTCTTTCCAGCCCAGAAGAGATGTCCTTAACCCTGGCACCGGGCAGGCAACACAGCCTTCGGGACTCCCGCTCTTGAGAGCAGAGAGCCCTATCTATCCCCCTAATGATACTATCCACTACCACTACAACATTTCTTTTTACTCCCTCCACTTGAATGGCCCCCTGTACCACGGTGCTGTGGCCAGGTTGCTCATCCTCCCTGCAGTCCCCGCTCCCGCCCTCACTGGGAGTAAGAACCTCAATGCTGCTTGACAAGAGCAAGGGCTGCGTCTCCTTCAACACTACATCCTGGATCCCTGTACCTTCCTCACTCATAGTCACACCGTCCTGTCCCTGACCACGGACTACATCTGCAGTAATTAACTTCATAGGTGTGACCATCTCCTGAAACATAGAGTCCAGGAACTTCTCCCCCTCCCTGATGTGTCGCAGTGTCTGAAGCTTGGTCTCAAGCTCTTTAACATGGAGCTTGAGTTCCTCTAGCAGCAAACACTTATCGCAAGTGTAATCACCGTGAGCCTCAATGGGGTCCACCAGCTCCCACATTTCGCAACAGTGACACATCACCTGTTCACCCATATCTATGTAATTAATTAAATTTATTATTATTAGTTATGAAGGACCTCTGCCCCGATGAAGATGATACTATTACACCACTATTCAATAGGACTTACCAACTTAAAGGAATAAAAGAGAAGGAAGGAAACCAACCAACCAGCTGATCACCAACCTCCTCCTTGAATACTGTCTGTGGGGCCTGTTTGGTTGACTCGCCTCACTGCTCCGCCTCCGCAGTGCTGTCTAAGCCTGGGAGTGGGGAAAACAGAACAAAAAACACACCGTCACCTCCCACTTGCCCAAACTCTCCCTCTTACCAAACTCTAGCAGCACTCAATGCACAGCACTCCGTGCAAGCACTAGTCCCGCCCCTTTTATTCCCGGAGTCTACTTCGGGGTTAAACTCCCCAACAGTTTAAAATACACTTAAAAATTAAACACACTTCAAATAATTAACTTTTTAACACACTAAAATTCACAAAATACACTGAAATGACTTTACTCCCTCTTACCAAACTCTAGCAGCACTCAATGCACAGCATTTGGATACAGCTCGTGGGGTAAACCCAATAGTGGAAAAGCTCCCCTACAACCTTCAAGAGAAATGGACAGCTAAGGGATCCAAGTACAAGGAGGACTACGGCGTGGCATTTCCCCCCTTCTCTCTCTTCTCCAGGTTCGTCCAACAACAGGCAAAGGTGAGGAATGATCCAAGTTTCACTTTCTCCACCTGCAGCAGTTACGCTCCTTCGAGAACAGAGAAACCCACAAAGTACAGCAACAAGCCTCTGTGAGCGTGCACAAAACAGATGTTCCAACCAAACCCTCAGTCAACCAATCCAGTTCTGCTGGGAATAAAGTGGATGACCCAGATCGTCAGTGTCCAATACACAAGAAGCCCCACCCACTCAAAAAGTGTCAATGCTTTAGAGGCAAGCCTATTGATGAGCGCAAATCATACCTGAAAGAGAATCGCATCTGCTTCAGGTGTTGTGGGTCGACTATGCACATGGCAAAAGACTGCAAGGCGACAATCAAGTGCTTCGAGTGCAACAGTGAAAAACACATCGCAGCCCTGCATCCAGGTCCTCTTCCTCCGACCACCGAGAGTGCTGCGGTTGACAAGGAGGATAGCGGGGAGCAAAGCAAAAGCGCATCTTCTTCAGTCACCTCCAAGTGTACAGAGGTTTGTGGAAATGCAAGCAGCCCACGCTCATGCTCCAAAATCTGCTTGGTTAAAGCATATCCTGCAGGGAGAAAGGAGAAGGCAATCAAGATGTACGCAGTGCTTGATGAGCAAAGTAACAAGTCTCTAGCGAAGACAGAATTCTTCAATCTCTTTGAAGTCAATGCCAGCGCAGCTCCGTACATGCTAAAAACCTGTTCAGGGACAGCAGAGACTAAGGGTAGGAGAGTTGGCAACTTCATGATCGAGTCCATGGATGGGAAACTACAGCTTCCCCTCCCCACCTTAATTGAGTGTGACATGATGCCAGATGATAGGACGGAAATTCCCTCCCCAGAGGTCGCACGCCATCAGCCCCACCTACAGCCAGTTGCCAACAAGATTCCAGCTGTGGACCCGGACGCTCCAATCCTCCTGCTCTTGGGAAGAGACATCTTAAGTGTGCACAAGGTGCATGAGCAAATCAACGGGCCCCACAATGCTCCTCATGCACAGCGGCTTGACCTGGGATGGGTCCTCGTGGGTGGAGTTTGCCTGGGAACAGTCCACAAACCAGCGGATGTCAACGTCTATAAAGCAAACGTGTTGCACAACGGTCGCACATTCTTTCTCAGCCCATGCCCAAACAGGATCCAGGTAAAGGAAGACTACGATGGCATAACGCAGCATCATAGGTCAACCTCCTCTGCCTGTGAGGAAGAGGCAGGCCTCACTGTGAGCACAGACAGCCTAGGATGCTCAGTGTTTGAAAGGTCCAAGGATGATGACAAGCCAGCACTATCCATGGACGACAAAGCTTTCCTAACCATCATGGATGAGGAGGTTTACCAGGACGATGGACACAGCTGGGTGGCACCCTTACCATTTCACTCTCCTAGACGCCGTCTTCCGAGTAACAGGGAACAAGCTATGAAGCGCCTCTGCTCACTCAAGAGAACACTGAAGAAAAGGCTAGAAATGAAGGGCCATTACATAGAATTCATGCAGAAGATGCTGGACAACGACCAAGCCGAGCCTGCTCCACCTCTGGAGGAAGGTAAAGAACACTGGTACCTGCCAACATTCGGTGTGTATCACCCACAAAAGCCAGACCAGTTACGAGTTGTGTTTGATTCAAGTGCTGAATGTGAAGGAGTGTCTCTGAACGATGTACTCCTCAGCAGCCCAGACTTGAACAACAACTTGTTGGGAGTTCTTCTGCAGTTCAGGAAAGAACCTGTAGCCCTGACAGCAGATGTGCAGCCAATGTTTTATTGCTTCGTCGTCCGAGAAGACCACAGGGACTATCTACGCTCCCTCTGGCATGAGGACAACGACATCAACAAGAATGTGGTGGAGTACAGGATGAAGGTCCACGTGTTTGGAAACAGCCCTTCACCTGCTGTGGCCATCTACTGAAATGTGGCGAGCCGCTCAGAAAGGTGAGCAAGAATATGGCTCCGATGCGAAGCATTTTGTTGAGAGACAGTTCTATGTTGACAATGGTCTTACCTCGGTTACCACACCTGAAGAAGCAATAGATCTCCTGACAAGAACCAGAGCGATGTTGGCAGAGTCCAACCTGAGACTACACAAGGTAGCATCGAACAGTGGACAGGTGATGGAAGCCTTCCCTGCAGAGGACCGTGCTAAGGATCTGAAGGATTTGCACCTTGGAGTGGATCCTCTCCCCCTTCAACGGAGCCTGGGGCTCTCCTGGAACCTGGAAACAGACAGCTTCACATTCCTGGTGTCCCGTGAAGAAAGGCCATTCACACGGAGAGGTGTCCTGTCCACAGTCAACAGTTTGTACGACCCTTTGGGGTTCGTAGCTCCCATAACAATGCAAGGAAAAGCATTAGTACGGGAACTCTCATTTGATCAGAGTGAGTGGGATGCTCCACTCCTCCCAGAAAAAGAAGCAAAATGGAACCTATGGAAGGAGTCCTTGAAGGCTCTCGAAGACCTGCACATAGAGAGGTGCTACATTCCAGTCTCGCTGTCATCAACACAGAGAAGAGAGCTGTGCATCTTCTCAGATGCTTCCACAGTAGCAATAGACGCTGTGGCCTACTTGAGAGCAGCTGACACCGATGGGAAATACCATGTGGGATTCGTTATGGGGAAGTCCAAGTTGGCCCCTCGGCCTGCCCACACCATTCCACGTCTCGAGCTTTGTGCAGCTGTGTTGGCTGTTCAGCTGTACGAGTTGATCAGAGACGAGATTGACATCGATGTGGGCGCCGTCAAGTTCTTCACGGACAGCAAGATTGTACTTGGTTACATCCACAACTCCACAAGAAGGTTTTATGTGTATGTTTCCAACTGGGTGACTCGTATCAGACGATCCACTCACCCTGACCAGTGGTGCTATGTCTCCACAGACCTGAACCCTGCAGACCATGCTACCAGGTCTATACCAGCAGCACACCTACAGCAAAGCAGTTGGATCTCGGGCCCCTCTTTCCTGTCTAATGTCAACACAGAGGAGGCTCCTGAGTCCAATCCCTTCACCCTTGTGGAGCCTGAAACTGATACTGAGATTCGGCCTGAAGTTACGACCCTGGTCACCAAAGCCTCAGAATCTCAGTTGGGCTCACAACGCTTCGAGCGATTCTCAAGCTGGAGAACCCTCTGCCGAACCACAGCCCGACTCATTCATGTAGCAGCATCCTTCAAGGGGAATTCGGACAACGTAGAATGCAAAGGATGGAAATGTTCTAAAGAAGCATCCAGCACAAGTGAGCTTTCACAAGCCAAAGGTGTGATCATTTGCTCTGTCCAGCATGATGCCTTCAAGGAGGAATTCAAATGTCTTGAAGAGGGACAGACATTCCCCAAGCAAAGCCCACTTAAAAAGTTCAACCCAGTTACAGATGAAGATGGTTTGCTTCGGGTCGGAGGGCGCATATCATCCGCAGACTTGTCAAGAGAAGAAAAGCACCCTCTGAACATCCCGCGCACCCATCACATTGCCACACTACTCATGAGATACTATCATGAGCAAGTGGCTCACCAAGGACGACACATAACAGAAGGAGCTATCCGAGCAGTCGGATACTGGATAATCGGGAGCAAGCGTTTGGTTTCTTCCGTTATCCACAAGTGTGTTACCTGCCGCAAGCTACGAGGGAGGTTAGAGGACCAAAAGATGGCAGACTTGCCTGCCGACAGACTCATTCCAGAGCCTCCATTCACCAGCATGGGCCTTGACGTCTTTGGGCCATGGACCATCATGATGCGTCGCACAAGAGGAGGCAGTGCAGGCAGCAAGCACTGGGCGGTGCTCTTTACGTGCATGTCTACCAGAGCTGTGCACATTGAGCTGATTGAATCCATGTCAACAGACAGCTTTATCAATGCCCTGAGGAGGTTTTTCTCAATCCGTGGTCCAGCCAAACTTCTCCGCTCCGACAGAGGGACTAACTTCGTGGGTGCCTGTAAGGAGTTGGACATCCACACGGATGATGCAGCAGTAGGAAGTGTCAAAATCTCGACTCCGAGTAAGACTCTTTTTACACTCTATTCCGTCAGAAAAGTAGTCTTTATTTACTTGTACAAGGGGAGAGAATCTCAGGCAAGGGCTGAGGCTTACAACTCCAACCAGCACAAATTCGGACCCTATATTTATACAGTGAAGTAAACAACTCCTGATTGAACACTTCATTATCATACATCAAACCGTTTCATGCACAAGAACAATGAATAAAACATCTTGTCACATTTCTGTACGTTCATAAGTTAATTATTGCCACATACACAAAGACATCTGTTACCGCAAACTTACTCCTATTCCTCTTACATTGTTCAGTTACAGGCTGCACCTTGGGAATGGTTTTGGTACCTAGCACACTCTGTTGTGGCCGTGTTCCAACAGTCTTGCATCAGCTAAACCAACACTTAAACTTTTAACCCATGTCAACTATCCCATCATACTTTGCAAGACTGACACAAAACTATACAGGATATTTTATATTTCCACAGAAGCTACCTCCAAAAGAAAGGATGCACGTGGGTGTTTAACCCCCCGCATTCATCCCACATGGGTGGTTCATGGGAGAGGCTCATCGGTGTTGCCAGGCGTATTCTGGATGCTATGCTGCTTCGGACGGGACCTACTCATCTCACACACGACGTCTTGAGCACTCTCATGGCTGAAGTCATGGCGATCATGAATGCAAGACCCCTGGTGCCAGTGTCCACCGACCCAGACATGCCTGCAGTCCTCACCCCAGCGATGCTCCTGACTCAAAAGATGAGTGCTATTTCAGCCCCCTCTGGAAACTTCGACATGGCTGAGCTGCACAGGAAGCAGTGGAAGCAAGTCCAGTGTCTTGCAGACACTTTTTGGAAGAGATGGAAAGGAGAGTATTTGTCCACCCTACAGAGCCGTAGGAAATGGACAGAAGACAAGCCAAATGTCAAAGTGGGAGATGTTATCTTGCTGAAAGACAGCCAAGCACACAGAAATGAATAACAACAGAAAATGCTGGAAAAGCTCAGCAAGTCAGGCAACATCCGTGGAGAGAAATTTGAGTTGACGTTTCGGGTTTGACCCTTCTTCAAAACTGGAGAGAAAAGGAACTAGATCGAAGGCAGGGCTGCGATCGGACAAAAGAATAAAAGAACCAAAAGAAGTAAAAGAGATTAGAAGCTAGACGAGATGGTAATAGGCTGTGATTAGGTGTAAAGTGTACTGGCAGGGCAAAAGATAGCTGCCAGGTGTGAGAGAGAAACAAAAGGAAAGGGGGGGGGGGGAAAGGAAAGGAGTGGAAAAATATAAGTGAAAATGAAATAGGGGCCGAGGTTATGATCTGAAATTGTTGAACTCGATATTGAGTCCGGAAGGCTGCAGAGTGCCTAATCGGAAGATGAGGTGCTGTTCCTCGAGTTTACGTTGAGCTTCCGTGGAACAGTACAAGAGGCCAAGGATGGTGAGGTCCGAGTGGGAATGGAGCGGTGAATTGAAATGACAGGCGACCGGAAGCTCGGGGTCACCCTTACGGACTGAACGGAGGTGTTCCGCAAAGCGGTCACCCAATCTGCGTTTGGTCTCCCCAAATAGCGCCTGAAGCCATGGAGAAGGCCCGTGAACGAGCGCAGCGCTTCTCCCAGCATGCTTTGAGGGTGCTGGTTAGGGGGTTGGAAAGGTACAAAGAGATCTTGTGCCCGGACAGTGGCAAGAAGGCTCCCAGGAGGCAGCACAGGAGAGCCTGGAGGAAAATCGCCCAGAGGGTGTCAGTCAACAGCGATGTCCCCAGGACTGGTGACCAATGCCGCAAGAAGTACAACGACCTCACTCGGATAGTCAAGGTGAGTACCCTTTCCAGTGTCCTCCTCATCCTTGCATGTGCACCTCACATTATGGGCAAAGGGACCTCAAAGGCCTAATGGCCAGCCCTCCTCCCGCAGCTATGGCACTGGCATGATCCTCAATAGCACTTTCTGCACTTAACACACTGGCCAAGCTATTCGACCATGGGAGGCAGTGCACACAACAACAGGGCACCACACTGGCCAAGCTATTCCACCATGGGAGGCAGTGCACACAAC
Source organism: Somniosus microcephalus (assembly GCF_052327205.1). NCBI lineage: Eukaryota > Metazoa > Chordata > Chondrichthyes > Squaliformes > Somniosidae > Somniosus > Somniosus microcephalus. The sequence goes on from NW_028225179.1 coordinate 110,308,657, forward strand.
AACAGGCCACCACACTGGCCAAGCTATTCCACCATGGGAGGCAGTGCACACAACAACAGGCCACCACAATGTACTTAGAGGCCGTCCTTTCTCTTGCAGGCCAAGATGGCCCGGAATTTGAAGAGCCAGAATGTCACTGGGGGAGGCCGTGCCCAGTTCCAGGAGCTCAGTGAGCTGGAGGAGAGCGTGGCTCGACTCATGCGTGGCCGGGTGGTTGGCCCTGTTGCCATTGGAGATGCCGACCCTGTGCTGCGACCCAATGGTAAGGACGTGACCGTTTGGACCTCTCTCGTTCCCCTAGCGCATCAGATCTACATCCTTTGCCACTGTCCGACCAATGCGCTGAATGCCACCACTCATGCCTCCCTCGCTGACGCCCTGTCCTCACTGTAAAGCTACTCTTGTGCCTTCCTGCTTTCAGCTGGTGAGGAGGAGGTCCCTGAAGCAGAGAGTGCCAGACCCTCGGAAGAGGAGAACAACGAGGATCAACAGGAAGGCGGCACATCGGGGGAAGCATCATCTGCGCCAGGGGATGGCAATGGAGGGGACACGTCTTGCCTGGAGGAGAGCCAGGGGGAAGTGTTGCAGGGGGGTGTAGCTCCTGGGCCCAGTGCCGTCCAGGCACGCGGGAAGGGTCGGACAGAATGGCGGCCTTCTCCCCAGAGGGGGGAAGTGTTGCAGGGGAGGGCAGTTGCTGGGCCCAGTGGCGTCCAGGCACGTGGGAAGGGTCGGCCAGCTCGGCAGCCTTCTCCCCAGAGGGAGAGTCCGGCCTCCAGTCCGGAGACGGACCTCGCCCAGGAGGTGCGCCTCCTTGATCAAATGTCGGTGGATTCGGAGCGGCGCCACAAGGAGTTCATGGGGGTTGTGGGACAGTTGCCTCAGGCCATTGAGTCCCTGGCTCATAGTGTGGCTGCTTTCGGGGAATCACAGGCCAGGGGTGTTGAGCAACTCGCGGCAGCACACGCCAGGGGTGTTGACCAACTCGCGGCAGCACAGGACAGGGTTGTCGAGCCACTTGCGGCAGCACAGGACAGGGGTGTCCACCAACTCACGGCAGCGCAGGACGTGAGTCGCGAGTTCATGAGTGGTGCCGTGCAGACACTCACTGATCTGATGCGGGCACAGACCAGGGCAGTTCGGGCACTCACTTCTGCCACACTCGCTGTGTCGCGGAAGCATCGCCAGGGCACCCGCCGCCCTGCTGCAGCACAGCGGTCTGGCCTCCACCAGATTGCTGCGCTTGCTGCACTGCCAGCCCGGCCGAGTGCCAGTGTCTCTGGCGAACAGTGAGCGCGTGCCATCAGCCAGCTTGCCCCCATTGCTGCAGCCGCCACTGCAACTCCCCCAGCCAAGGTGCGACGAGCTGCTGCAGAGACTGATGCTGCGCAGCCACAGCTGCAGCAGTCAGCAGCCGGCCCCTCCAGGGCCGGACCTTGTCTAGGCCGACCCCCAAGGGCATCTGCCGTCACGCATTCTGCCCCTCAGGAGCCTTCCCCCAGCCTTGCAACACCCACAGGGCCCAGGTTGAGGCGGAGCAACAGGTCGGGCAGGGGCCGCACAAGGCTGCACAAGGACTCGCCCTCTCGGCACACACAGTAGAGTATGGTGGCAACGGTGTTTTTTATATGGGGGTGTTTGTGTTGTGGGGGGGGCTTCTTTTGGTAAGGCCGAGGATGAAGGCCAATTGGATGGGCAAGTTTTGTTATTCCTCCCCAGGTTGTGGGAGTGAGATATTCTTTTCACAGTTTTTTGGGGGGTGTTGTCTGTTTTTCTGTTTCATGTGGGAAGGGCCCTGAGTTTGTTAAATAAAGCTTTTTATTTATTCAGCTTGTCCAGGTGTCATGTTTCCAGTGGTTGTTGCGTTAAGCGGCTGAGGGCTTGCGGAGCGGCTGCATTCAGGTGCGTTCATTGCCACAAGCCATTCCCTGACAGGGGGCCTAGAAGTGTCGTTCAATAAGCCGCCGGTGGACGGCCCTTGGACCTTGTGGCTCCCTCCTGGGCTGGTACTCCTCCTCCTCCTCCTCCTCATGGTCCTCCTGCTCGTCCTCCTGAGGTGGTGGTCCAACGCGAGGTGGCAGTGCCTGAGTCCTGCGGATAGCCAGGTTATGCAGCATGCAGCAAACGACGACGAACTGGGAGACTCTATCCGGCGAATACTGTAGAGATCCGCTGGAGTGATCCAGGCAGCGGAACCGTTGCTTGAGGACGCCAATCGTTTGCGCTATGATGTTCCTTGTGGCTTGATGGCTTTCGTTGTATGCCTCCTCCGCAGGGGTCCTGGGCGCGTGGAGCGGGGTCATGAGCCATGTACACAAAGGGTAGCCCTTGTCCCCAATAAGCCATCCCCTTGGTGGTGGCTGTGCCTCGAACATGTCAGCCACAGTAGTCTGGCGCAGGATAAATGCATCGTGGCTGCTTCCTGGAAAGCGGGCATTGACAGCTAGGATGCGCTGCCTGTGGTCACACACCAGCTGTACATTGAGGGAATGGTAGCCCTTCCGGTTGCGGTAATCCTCAGCATTGTCGATAGGTGCCCGCATAGCCACATGCGTGCAGTCAATGGCGCCCTGCACCATGGGGAAGTCCGCGATCCTGCCAAATCCAACTGCACGCTGCTCCTGCCTCTCTAGGGTCATGGGGAAGGAGGTGAATTGGTGTCTCCTCGCGAAAAGGGCATCGGTGACCTGCCGGATGCAGCGATGCACGGCGAACTGGGAGATGTTCGCTATGTCCCCAGCAGCGGCTTGGAAGGAGCCGCTTGCATAAAAGTTCAGAGCCACCGTGACCTTCACTTCCACCGAGAGAGACGTCCTGCACATCAGCTGCGGACGCAGATCTCGGTGAAGCAGCTGGCAGATCTCTGCAACCACCTCCCTTCTGAAGCGCAGCCTCTTAACACACTGCGCGGCAGTCATGGTGAGATAGGACACCTGCTGCCGGTATTCCCTGAGTGGGTAAGGCCTACGTTGCCGACGCCTGATGGCCCCTCTGCGTCTAGGCATGGCTGGGCCTCTCACACAGCGTCTGCGAGCCCTTCGCACATAATGCTGCAACTGAGGGTTGCCACCCCACACAGCCCCCATAATAAACTTGCAAACAGTGAAATCACAATGAATCAAATTTCCAAGCTCTGGCCAGAAGCCAAAAATACCTCTCCTATGTTGTCCCAAATCAGTAAGCTCTGTTCCTTGGTCTCTGTCCAGAAATCCAAAGCACTAAAGTCATTGCAGCAAAATGGCTGGGCTTTATAGGTCAGTGTAAGTGCCCTTTAATTAGCGCTCCCCGAGGCCCGCAGGGCCTCTGTTGCGTTCCACTTCACAGTTCTTAACAGCGCCACGCCCACATTGGGCGGGCGCCACTGAATTTCCGGTTTGGGGCGCACAAACAGCGTTGCACGACAAAATGACGTCATAAGCTGCACGCGCAGCTGAGCGGGCGCAAACACTTTGCGCCGGCGCTAAATGACAACTGAAGTTGGGCGTAGACGCAGTTCGTCCTGCGCCCCGGCGCTAAGTGCCTAGCGCTGGAAATCTACCCCTCTTATGGCGTTAACGGCTGGCGAACGCAACTGAATTTCTAGGCCTCACTGTCTTAAATATCACCAGGCACACTATATGGTTCTGAATTATAAGAAACATGCACTGTCTGCGTCTTAATAATCAGAAGGACCAACTGTCTGCGTCTGAATTATCAGAAACACCCACTGTCCGGTTCTGAATTATAAGAAGCTCCCACTGTCTCGCTCTGAATTATCAGAAACCCTCATTGTATTGGCCTGAATTAGCAACAGGGCTCGCTGTCTGGGTCTGACCAAGGGGAAGAGCCCACTGTCTGAGTCTGAATTATCAGAACACCCACTGTCTGGGTCTGAATTATCAGAAGGACACATGGACTTTCTCTGAATTATCAGAAGGACCTGTTGTCCGGGACTGAATTATCATAAACATTCACTCTCCTGGTCTGGATCGTCAAAGGATGCATTGTCTGGGACAGGTTTATCAGGAGGCCCATTGTCCGGTCCGAATTATCATAAACACCCTCTGTCTGCCTCTGAATTAACATAAACACCATTGTCTTGGACTGGTTTATCAAAAGACGCACTGTTTGAATCCGAATTATCAGGAGGACCCATTGTCTGACTCAGAATTATCAGAAACAACCACCGTCTGTGTCTGTGTTATCAGAATCACCCACTGTCTGGGTCTCCATCATCAGAAACAACCACTGACTGGGTCTGCATTATCAGAAACACCCACTGTCTGGGTCTGAATGATCAGAAACAACCACTGTCTGGGTCTGCATTATCAGAAACACCCACTGACTGGGTCTGCATTATCAGAAACACCCACTGATAGGGTCTGCATTATCAGAAACACCCACTGACTGGGTCTGCATTATCAGAAACACCCACTGACAGGGTCTGCATTATCAGAAACACCCACTGACTGGGTCTGCATTATCAGAAACACCCACTGACTGGGTCTGCATTATCAGAATCACCCACTGACTGGGTCTGAATTATCAGAATCACCCACTGACAGGGTCTGAATTATCAGAAACACCCACTGTCTGGGTCTCCATCATCAGAAACACCCACTGACTGGGTCTGAATTATCAGAAACACCCACTGTCTGGGTCTCCATCATCAGAAACACCCACTGACAGGGTCTGCATTATCAGAAACACCCACTGACTGGGTCTGCATTATCAGAAACACCCACTGTCTGGGTCTGCATTATCAGAAACACCCACTGACAGGGTCTGCATTATCAGAAACACCCACTGACAGGGTCTGCATTATCAGAAACACCCACTGTCTGGGTCTCCATCATCAGAAACACCCACTGACAGGGTCTGAATTATCAGAAACACCCACTGACTGGGTCTGAATTATCAGAAACACCCACTGTCTGGGTCTGCATTATCAGAAACACCCACTGACTGGGTCTGAGATATCAGAAACACCCACTGTCCGGTTCTGAATTATCAGAAAGTTCCACTGTCTGGGTCTGAATTATCAGAAACACCCACTGTCCGGTTCTGAATTATCAGAAAGTTCCACTGTCTGGGTCTGAATTATCAGAAACAACCACTGTCTGGGAATAAATTATCAAAAAACCCCACTGTCTGCTTCTGACTTATCAGAAACACACACTATCTCATTCTGAATTAAAATATGCACCATTGCCTTGGTCTGAATTAACATAGATACCCACTGCCTGCATCGGAATTATCTGGGTATGTATTGTCATAAACACCCACTATCTGGGACTGAAATATCAGAAGCACACACTGTATTGGTCTGAATTATTAGAAGCTCCCATTGTCTGAGTCTGAAATATCAGAAATTACCATTGGCTGGGCAGTCTTAAATTGGGCTCACTGTCTGGTTCTGACCAAAACGAACGGGCACTGTATGAGTTTGAATTATCAGAAGGATCCACTGTCTGTGTCTGAACTTTCAGTAGCAAAACTGTCTGTGTCTGAACAATCAGAAGGACCCATTTTTTCAGTCTGAATAATCAAAAGGACCCATTTTCTGGTACGGAATAATCAGAAAGACCCAGAGTCTAGATCTAAATTATCAGAAGGACCCACTGCCTGGCACTGAATATTCAGAAGGACCCACTATTTGGGTAAAAAACTATGATAAAATTCACTGTCTGGGTTGAAATATTATAAACACCTACTCTCTAGATCTGCGTTAACAGAGGGAACAACTGTCTGGGTCTGATTTATCCGAAAGACAGACTTTATGGGCCTGAATTATCACTCAGACTTATACTCTGGATCTAAAAAATATAAACACCCAATTTCTGGATCTGAATTACCAGCAGTACTTTCTGTCTGGATCTAAATTAACATAAACATCCACTGATTGTGTCTGAATTATCAGCAGGGCTTACTGTCTGGATCTAAATTAACATAAACACCCACTGTCTGCATCTGAATTATCAGAAACACCCACTGTCCGGTTCTGAGTTATAAGAAGCTCCCACTGTCTCGCTCTGAATGATCAGAAACGCCCATTGTATGAGCCTGAATTAGCAACAGGGCTCGCTGTCTGGGTCTGACCAAGGGGAAGAGGCCATTGTCTGAGTCTGAATTATCAGAACACCCACTGTCTGGGTCTGAATTATCAGAAGGACACATGGACTTTCTCTGAATTATCAGAAGGACCCGCTGTCCGGGACTGAATTATCATAAACACTCACTCTCTTGGTGTGGATTGTCAAAGGACGCATTCTCTGGTACAGGTTTATCAGGAGGATCCACTGTCCGGTCCAAATTATCATAAACACCCACTGTCTGCCTCTGAATTAACATCAACACCATTGTCTTGGACTGGATTATCCATAGTCGCACTGTTTGGCTATGAATTATCAGGAGGACCCATTCTCTGGCTCTGGATTAGCAGAAATAATCACCATCTGGTTCTGTATTATCAGAAACAACCACTGTCTTGGTCTCGATTATCAGAAACAACCACTGTCTGGCTCAGAATTATCAGAAAAAAACACTGTCTGCGATTGAATTATCAGAATCACACACTGTCTGGGTCTGAATTATCAGAAACAACCACTGTTTGGGTCTGAATGATCAGAAACAATCACTGTCTGGGTCTGAATTTTCAGAAGCAACCACTGTCTGTATCTGAATTATCTGAACACCCACTGTCTGGGTCTGATTTATCAGATGGACACATGGACTCTCTCTGAATTATCAGAAGGACTCGCTGTCCGGGACCGAATTATTATAAACACTCTCCCTCTTGGTCTGGATTATCAAAGGATGCATTGTCTGGGACAGGATTATCAGGAGGACCCACTCTCTTTTCCGAATTATCGCAAACACCCTCTGTCTGCCTCTGAATTAACATAAACACCAGTGTCTTTGTTGGAAATATCAAAAGACGCACTGTTTGGATCTGAATTATCAGAAACAACCACTGTCTGGTTCTGAATTATCAGAAACAACCACTGTCTGGCTCTGAGTTGTCAGAAACACCCACTGTCTGGATCTGAATTATCAGAATCACCCACTGTCTCGCCCTGAATTATCAGAAACGCCCGCTGTATGGGCCTGAATTAGCAACAGGGCTCGCTGTCTGGGTCTGACCAAGAGGAAGAGCCCACTGTCTGAGTCTGAATTATCAGAACACCCACTGTCTGGGTCTGAATTATCAGAAGGACCCGCTGTCCAGGACTGAATGATCATAAACAGTCACTCTCTTGTCTGGATTATCAAAGGACGCTTTGTCTGAGACAGGTTTATCAGGAGGACCCACTGACCTGTCCGACTTATCGTAAACACCCTCTGTCTGCCACTGAATTAACATAAACACCATTGTCTTGGTCTGGATTATCAAAAGAAGCAATGTTTGGATCCGAATTATCAGGAGGACCCATTGTCTGGCTCAGAATTATCAGAAACAACCACCGTCTGTGTCTGTGTTAACAGAAACGACCACTGTCTTGGTCTCCATCATCAGAAACAACCACTGTCTGGCTCTGAGTTACCAGAAAAATCCACTGTCTGGGTTTGAATTATCAGAAGTACACACTGTATCGGTCTGAATTATTAGAAGCTCCCAATGTCTGAGTCTGAAATATCAGAAATTCCCATTGGCTGGGCAGTTTTAAATTGGGCTCACTGTCTGGTTCTGACCAAGGCGAACAGCCACTGTATGAGTTTGAATTATCAGAAGGACCCACTGTCTATGTCTGAACTTTCAGTAGCAGAACTGTCTGTGACTGACCGATCAGAAGGACCCACTTTTTCAGTCTGAATAATCAAAAGGACCCATTTTCTGGTATGGAATTATCAGAAAGACCCAGAGTCTAGATCTAAATTATCATAAGGACCCTCTGCCTGGCACTGAATATGCAGAAGGACCCACTATTTGGGTAAAAAATTATGATAAATTTCACTGTCTGGGATGAAATATTATAAACACCCACTCTCTAGATCTGCGTTATCAGAGGGAATAAATGTTTGGGTCTGATTTATCCGAAGGACAGACATTATGGGTCTGATTTATCACTCAGACTTATATTCTGGATCTAATTAATATAAACACCCAATTTCTGGGTCTGAATTATCAGAAGGACAACTGTCTGGCTTTGAATTATCTGTAGGACTCATTGTCTGCGTCTAAATTGAAATAAACACCCACTGTCTGAAATATCACCAGGCACACTATATGGTTCTGAATTATAAGAAACATGCACTGTCTGCATCCTAATAATCACAAGGACCAACTGTCTGCGTCTGAATTATCAGAAACACCCACTGTCCGGTTCTGAATTATAAGAAGCTCCCACTGTCTCGCTCTGAATGATCAGAAAAGCCCATTGTATGAGCCTGAATTAGCAACAGGGCTCGCTGTCTGGGTCTGACCAAGGTGAAGAGCCCACTGTCTGAGTCTGAATTACCAGAACACCCACTGTCTGGGTCTGAATTATCAGAAGCACACATGGACTCTCTCTGAATTATCAGAAGGCCCCGCTGTCTGGGACTGAATTATCATAAACACTCACTCTCTTGGTCTGGATTGTCAAAGGATGCATTGTCTGGGACAGGTCTATCAGGAGGACCCACTGTCCAGTCCAAATGATCGTAAACACCCTCTGTCTGCCTCTGAATTAACATCAACACCATTGTCTTCGACTGGATTATCAAAAGACGCAGTGTTTGGATCTGAATTATCAGGAGGACCCATTGTATGGCTCTGAATTAGCAGAAAATATCACTGTCTGCGATTGAATTATCAGAATCACCCACTGACTGTGTCTGAATTATCAGAAACACCACAGTCAGGGTCTGAATATCAGAAAAACGGACTGTCTGTTCTGAATCATCAAAAACAACGACTGTCTGGGTCTGAATGATCAGAAACAACCATTGTCTGGGTCTGAATGTGTAGAAACAAACACTGTCTGGGTCTGAATTACCAGAAACACCCACAGTCTGAGTCAGAATGACCTGAAAAACCCATCTGGGTCTGAATTATCAGAAATAACCACTGACTGTGACTGAATTATATCAGAAACAACCACTGATTGAGTCTGAATTATCAGAAACAGCCACTGTCCGGTTCTGAATTATCAGAAACACCCACTGACAGGGTCTGAATTATCAGAAACAACCACTGTCTGCGACTGAATGGTCAGAAACAACCACTATCTGGGTTAGATTTATCAGAAACACGCATTATCTGGGTCTGAATTATCAGAAACAACCACGGTCTGGGACTGAATGATCAGAAACAACCACTGTCTTGGTCGGAATTACAGAAACAACCACTGTCTGGGCTAGAATTATCAGAAACTCCCACTATCTGGCTCTGAAATATCAGAAACACCCACCGACTGGCTCTGAATTATCAGAAAAACATACTCAAGCGTATCAATTATCAGGAACAACCACTGACTGGGTCTGCATATTCAGAAACGCACAATGTCCGGCTCTGAATGATCAGAAACACCCACTGTCTGGGTCGGAATTATCAGAAACAATCACTGTCTGGGTTAAAATTATCAGAAACACCCACTATCTGGCTCTGAAATTTCAGAAAAACCCACTGTCTGGATCTGAATTATCAGGAACAACCACTGTTAGGTTCTGAATTTTCAGAAACACCAAGGGCTAGATTTTCAGGGAGCTGTCAGGCGGGGTTTCAGGCGTGTGGGGGGGGGAAGATCCCGACTTTGGGGGTCCCGACACCATCCCACCCAAAACCCCACCCCACGTAAGTTTCAGGGGCGTCGGGTACCCGCCCCGCACTGGGCCCCACCGAAACCAGGCAGGAAGGGATTAGTGCCAATTAACTGCCTGTTAACAGGCAGTTTTTAGACTAATCCCCATTTTGAGGGGTTTCGTGTGGGTTTCCCGATGACTCCAAACCACGCCAAGTAGAGCAAGTGGGCCGTCGGGTTGAATGAGTTGGAGGGGTCGCGATGTCGGTGCTCAGGTGAGTGATGGGTGCATGAGTGTAAAGGTAAGTGTGTTTGGTGTGTCTAAAGTGTGTAAAGAACTTTTACTTACCTGTACTTACCTTAACAGCCTTTCTTCCTGTAGCCGTCGGGAGCGCATCACTCAGCCAGAACTGAAAGCTGAACGGCTGCGATCTGTCAAAAGTGACAGCCTTCAGCTTTTAGTGCTGCTGAGATTTCTAAATGAGTCTGCGCAGAAGGACTCAACTTAGAAATCAGACTGTCAGTGTTTCACAGACTCAAACAGCTGTGAGACACTGATATTTCAACTGTCAAGAAATCTTGACAGATGAAATTGCAGTCTGTGACGTCACCTGTTGCCGGGTGGCCCTTAATTGGCCTGCCGAGCCCGCTAGGTGGGCTCAACAAGGTCAATCAAGGGAAAATCGAGCGGATTGGCCGGACGTCGATGTGAGCGGGTCAAAAACCCAAAAGTGGAAGACACGCCTCTTTCCCGACAGCTTCGGGAAAATTCAGCCCCAACAGTCTGGATCTGATTATCAGAAACACCCACTGACTGGGTCTGATTTATCAGAATCAACCACTGTTTCGGTCTGAGTTATCAGAAACAACCACTCTCTGGGTCTCAATTATCAGAAACAACCACTGTCTGGGTCTGAAGGACAGAAACACTCACTGTCTGGGTCTGAATTATCAGGAATAACTGCTGTCTTGGTCTGAATTATAAGGAACACCAACTGACTGGGTCTAAATGAGTAGAAACAAACTCTGTCTGGGTCTGAGTTATCAGAAATAGCCACTGTCTAGGTCTGAGTGAAACAACCAGAAACACCAACTGCCTGGGTCTGAACAATCAGAAACAACCACTGTCTGGGTGCGAATTATCAGAAATAACCACTGTCTGGGTCTGAATGACTGGAAACAAAAACTGTCTCACTCTGAATTACCAGAAGCACCCACAGTCTGGGTCGGAATGAGCAGAAACACCCGTCTCTGTCTGAATTATCAGAAACAACCACTGTCTGGGTCTGAATTATCAGAAACAACCAGTGTCTGGGTCTGAAATGTCAGAAACAGCCACGGTCTGTTTCTGAATTATCCGAAACAGCCACTGTCTGGGTCTGAGTGAAAAGAAACACCTGCTCTCTGGATCTGAATGATCAGACACGCCCACTGTCTGGGTCTGAATCATCAGGAACAACCACTGTCTGGGTGGGAATTATCAGAGACAACCAACTTCTAGGTCTGAATTATCAGAAAAACATACTATCTGGATCTGAATTATCACGAATAACCATTGTCTGGGTCTGAATTATCAGAAACACCCACTGTCTGGCTCTGAATTATCAGAAACACCCACTGTCTGGGTCTGAATTATCAGAAACAACCACTGTCTGGGTCTGAATTATCAGAAGCACACACTGACTGGCTCTGAATTGTCAGAGAAACACACTATCTGGATCTGAATTATCAGGAACAACCACTGTCTGGCATTGAATTATCAGAAACACCCACTGTCTGGCTTTGAATTATCAGAAACATCCACTATCTGGCTTTGAATTATCAGAAACATCAACTGTCTGGTTCTGAATTAACAGATACAAGCACTGATTGGGGCTGCATTTTCAGAAACACCCATTGTCTGGCTCTGAATTATCAGAAACACCCACTGACTGGGTCTGATTTATCAGAAACAACCACTGTCTGGGTCTGAGTTATCAGAAACAACAACTGTCTGGGTCTCAATTATCAGAACTAACCACTGTCTGGGTCTGAAGGACAGATACACTCACTGTCTGGATCTGTTTTATCAGATATACCCACTTTCTTGGACTGAATTATAAGAAACACCCACTGACGGGGTCTGAAGTATCAGAAACACCACTATTAGGATCTGAATATCAGAAAAACACACTGTCTGGTCTGAATCATAAGAAACAAGTACTGTCTGTGTCTGATTTATCAGAGACACCCACTGTTTGGCTCTGAATTATCAGAAACAACCACTTTCTGGATCTGAGTTATCAGAAACAACCACTGTCTGGGACTGAACTTTCAGAAACAACCATTGCCTGTGTCTGAATTATCAGGACACCCACTGTCTGGGTCTAATTTATCAGAAGGACACATGGACTCTCTCTGAATTATCAGAAGGACTCGCTGTCCGGGACTGAATCATCATAAACACTCACTCTCGTGGTCAGGATTATCAAAGGATGCATTGTCTGGGACAGGATTATCAGGAGGACACACTGTCCAGTCCAAACTATCATAAACAACCTCTGTCTGCCTCTGAATTAACATAAATACCATTGTCTTTGTCGGGAATATCAAAAGATGCACTGTTTGGAATTAATTATCATGAGGACCCATTGTCTGGCTCTGAATTAGCAGAACCAACGACTGTCTGGTTCTGAATTATCAGAAACCACCACCGTCTGGGTCTCAATTATCAGAAGCAACCACTATCTGGCTCTGATTTATCAGAATCACTCACTGTCTGGTTTAAATTTTCAGAAGCACCCACTGTCTGTGTCTGAATTATCAGAAACTCCCACTGTCTGGGTCTCAATTATCAGGCACAACAACACTCTGGGTCTGAAGGACAGAAACACACACTGTCTGGGTCTGAATTATTAGAAACACCCACTGTCTTGGTTTGAATTATAAAAACACCCACTGACTGTGTCTGAATTATCAGAAACACCACTGTCAGGGACTGAATATCAGAAAAACACACTGTCTGTTCTGCATCATCAAAAACAACGACTGTCTGGGTCAGAATGACCAGAAACAACCATTGTCTGGGTCTGAATGTGTAGAAACAACCACTGTCTGGGTCTGAATTTCCAGAAACACCCACAGTCTGGGTCAGAATGACCAGAAACATCCGTCTGGGTCTGAATTATCAGAAATAACCACGGACTGTGACTGCATTATATCAGAATCAACCACTGATTGAGTCTGAATTATCAGAAACAGCCACTGTCCGGTTCTGAATTATCAGAAACACCCACTGTCTGGCTCTGAATTATCAGAAGCACCCACTTTGACAGGGTCTGAGTTATCAGAAACAACCACTGTCTGGGACTGAATGATCAGACACAACCTCTGTCTTGGTCGGAATTACAAGAAACAACCACTGACTGGGCTAGAATTATCAGAAACACCCACTATCTGGCTCTGAAATATCAGAAACATCCACCACTGGCTCTGAATTATCAGAAAAACATCCTCTCTGAGTATGAATTTTCAGGAACAACCACTGTCGGTGTCTGAATATTCAGAAACACACACTGTCTGGCTCTGAATGATCAGAAACATCCACTGTCTGGGTCGGAATTATCAGAAACAACCACAGTCTGGGTTAAAATGATCAGAAACACCTACTATCTGGCTCTGAAATTGCAGAAAAACCCACTTTCTGGATCTGAATTATCAGGAAAAACCACTGTCTGGGTCTGAATTTTCAGAAACACCAACTGTTTGGCTCTAATTATCAGAAACACACACTCTCTGGGTCTCAATTATCAGAAACAACCACTGTCTGGGTCTGCATTATCAGGAATAACTGCTGTCTTGGTCTGAATTATAAGAAACACCAACTGACTGTGTCTGAATGAGTAGAAACATCCTCTGTCTGGGTCTGAGTAATCAGAAACAGCCACTGTCTAGGTCTGAGTGAAACAACCTGAAACACCAACTGCCTGGGTCTGAACCATTAGAAACAACCACTGTTTGGGTGTGAATGAGTAGAAACAACAACTGTCTCGGTCTGAATGATCAGAAACAACCACTGTCTGGCTCTGAATTATCCAAAACATCCACTGTCTGGGTTTGAATTAGTACAATCACCCACTGTCTGGGTCTGAATTATCAGAAACAAGCACTGTCTGTATTCTGCCCTTGCAGCGCATTCCTATGCAGAGCTAGACAGGTAGCTAACAACTTGATATCTTCCCATAAAAATCACAAGGCTTGACTTTTCTTGTAAACTTTACTGAAAGATTCTTATTGTGAAACTGGAATACAATACAGAAATGGAAGCACACATTAGTACACAAGCACATAACTGATATGCATACACAAATTTAGGTAAGCCTGAGCAACACAGTACATTTGGCATGTAACTTACCAAAACATGTGGAAACACAGCTTACTGTGAATATACATTTAGCAAACTGAAAGGCATTCTCTTACATTCACTTTAAATTAGCCCTGTACATAGTGCATCAAAATACAGCTACAAGTGAACCAGCTAGACAGAGAGCGAGCACTTCACGGCTAGCTGTGTAAGTTTGCTTACAGAGAAAAGTTAAAACCAAACATTTTCTGCAAAATATAGTGTACACTAATCATCTATAACATTCTCAAGTACTTACAGACAAATAGTGTCCAAGGCCGGAGCATAGCAAGAAAATAACTTCCCAGACCATGTATCGAGCTGCAAGTCTGTGATATGCAGTAGTTTACTTTACTGCACTTTACTGTGCTTTACTGCACTTTACTGCACTTGCTAGGTACCAAATATCCACTAGGTGGCGGCACACAATGGAAATTGACCCAAATTACTCAAACCCCTGAATTAACTTGAAAACTAACATAAATTCCTAAAGGAAGGCAGCACACTCCCCGCTTGGTACAATTCCATTGTACCACTACAGGTACAAAATAAAACCTAAAGAAAACGTCCTTTGGTTGCAAACATTCTCAGAATCCTTTCTCTAGGTTTCTTCAGAAAGGAGGACTACGATCTCTGAGACTGGCCTCAGAAACACTTTGACAGTCCCCTCCTTGTCAATCTTCACCTCCACCTTGCGGGCCCTCTTGTCCCTGCTCGGCAGAGCTTTGACAACCTGTCCCACTGGCCATTCATTTCTGTGTGATAGCAAAATACTGCAGATGTTGGAAATCCGAAATAACAACAGAAAATGCTGGAAAAACTCAGCAAGTCAGGCAACATCCGTGGAGAGAAATTTGAGTTGACGTTTCGGGTTTGACCCTTCTTCAAAACTGGAGAGAAAAGGAACTAGATCGAAGGCAGGGCTGCGATCGGACAAAAGAATAAAAGAACCAAAAGAAGTAAAAGAGATTAGAAGCTAGACGAGATGGTAATAGGCTGTGATTAGGTGTAAAGTGTACTGGCAGGGCAAAAGATAGCTGCCAGGTGTGAGAGAGAAACAAAAGGAAAGGGGGGGGGGAAAGGAAAGGAGTGGAAAAATATAAGTGAAAATGAAATAGGGGCCGAGGTTATGATCTGAAATTGTTGAACTCGATATTGAGACCGGAAGGCTGCAGAGTGCCTAATCGGAAGATGAGGTGCTGTTCCTCGAGTTTACGTTGAGCTTCCATGGAACAGTACAAGAGGCCAAGGACGGTGAGGTCCGAGTGGGAATGGAGCGGTGAATTGAAATGACAGGCGACCGGAAGCTCGGGGTCACCCTTACGGTCACCAGTCCTGGGGACATCGCTGTTGACTGACACCCTCTGGGCGATTTTCCTCCAGGCTCTCCTGTACTGCCTCCTGGGAGCCTTCTTGCCACTGTCCGGGCACAAGATCTCTTTGTACCTTTCCAACCCCCAGCACCCTCAAAGCATGCTGGGAGAAGCGCTGCGCTCGTTCACGGGCCTTCTCCATGGCTTCAGGCGCTATTTGGGTCCACCAGCAGTGTTCAGGCCTAGCTGCAGGGCTCCACTATCCAGGGCGTGGCTGCAGACAAAGTCGACCCTTCCCCCTTTAAGAGCTGGCTGGCGTCAGGGTGTCTGCTGTCAATCAAAACATGACCGCACCTGCGCTGCGCCCGGCCTCAGCGTTATCAGTCCGCACCGCTGGCTTAGCGCCTGAAGATAGGAGTGCAACGCCAGTTTCAGCGCTCGCCCAAACTCTTGGCCAGATCTACTGAATTTCGGCGAAGTGACCTGCAGTTTCCGGCGGGCGCTAACTTTAGCGACCGCCCGACTTTACCGCCCCAAAAGTGGCTATACTGAATTTCTAGGCCTGAGTGTTTATTTCAATTTAGACCCAGATAATGAGTCGTACAGATAATTCGGAGTCAGACAGTAAGTCCTTCTGATAATTCAGACCCAGACAGTAGGTGTTTTTGTTCATTTAGATCCAGACAGTAAGTACTGCTGGTAATTCAGATCAAGACATTGGGTGTTTATATTAATTTACATCCAGACAATAAGTCAGAGTGATAATTAAGACCCATAAGGTCTGTCCTTCGGATAAATCAGACCCAGACAGCTGTTCCCTCTGCTAACGCAGATCCAGGGAGTGGGTGTTTATAATATTTCATCCCAGACAGTAAAGTTTATCATAATTTTTTACCCAAATATTGGGTCCTTCTGATTATTCAGTGCCAGGCAGTGGGACCTTCTGATAATTTAGATCTAGACTCTGGGATTTTCTGATAATTCCGTACCAGAAAATGGGTCCTGTAATGTATATACCTTTAAGGGGGGAATTACTTTGTACAGCTCATGTATACTGTAGTACCGGCAGTGACCACACCTGTATATAGCACTGAGTAGTAATCTGTACAGGCAGTTCCACTGTGAGCCACGTTGAGTAAACACCTGTTGTACCGTTTCTTCCTGCAGTCTGTGTCTTATTATACCCAGACACAACAGTGGCGACAAGGCAAGTTCGAACCTACCTGCAACTCTGCATCACCTCCCGGGGATTCGTCCCTGGAGATCAGTGGGTTGGAGGTCAAGGCCAGAGACTCGGGCGTCGACTACGGGCAACCGCCCAGTCATCCAGCAGAGACTCGAGAATTGCGGGGCAGTCTGCCAAGAGCCAGGCTTGGCTTTCCAGTCGAGGTGGTCCAGCGAAACGGGCTGGCAACAGGTAGTGCGCAGACCCTTCTCGGACAGCGGCGGGCTAGAGCCCGACCGAGCGGCACAGCAAAGGGCCGAGCAGCGTTGACGGGGGAGAGAGAGAGAGGGCAGAGCGCACAGGGCGCAGCCAGTGTTCAATAGCCGAGCAGCGTCGACGGGGGAGAGAGAGAGAGGGCAGAGCGCACAGGGCGCAGCCAGTGTTCAGGGGCCGAGCAGCGTCGAAGAGAGGGAGAGAGAGACGCGCAGAAACCCGCGAGGCGCCGCCATTGCTACGAGGACTGCCAAGAGTGGCGTTGGCAGCAGCGGGGGAGGAAGGAAAGCGCGGGAGATGCCATTTTAAGCCATTGGGAGACGCCATTTTAAACCACACCCAAAATGTCGAAGAGTGGCAGTATCACCGCATTTGACAATGAGTCGAAGATTGGACTACATATGTCGAATGAATAGAGGTGTACTGCAAGGCAAATGAGGTGTCAGATGACAAGAAAGCGTCGGTATTGTTAAATTTAATGGGTGCAAAGATGTATGGTTTATTACAAAATCTAGTAACCCCAATGAAGCCAATGGATAAGAGTTTTGAAGACATAGTGACGATACTACAGGAACATTTAAACCCCACACCGCTGCTGATAGCAGAAAGATTCAAGTTTCACAAACGGAACCAGCATAAGGATGAAAGCAATGCTGAATAGTTAACAGAACTGCACAAACTATCGAAACACTGCCAGTTTGGAGTGGGACTGGCAGATACCTTAAGGGACAAGTTTGTGTGTGGGCTTCAAAGTGAAGGAACCCAGAAACGGCTTTTATCTGAAAAGGACCTTAGGCTGGAAAAGGCTTTCAGCATTGCGGTATCATATGAAGCAGCAGCACGGGGCGCTGCAGAGATACAACAGAGACCGCAAGACTATGGCACAAACGAAATGTCATATGGAACAGAGAAGTGCTATCGCTGCGGCAGAACAACACATGACCAGAATGATTGCTGGTTCAAAGACAAAGTGTGCAGACAGTGTGGAAAAGTAGGACACATAGCACGAGTCTGCAGGTCGGGAAAGAAAACCAGCAATAAGAAACTGACCAAAGGGAAGCACAAGAAGGTACATAAGATGACGGAGAATAGTTCAGACGAACAAAAGAGTGATAACGACTCCGAAAGCAGGGGACTGAGTTGTCTGAAACTACATAATGTGATCACAACGGAGGATCACTGAACCATTTGGGTCACTCTCAAGATAGCAGGAGTCCAGGTAGAGATGGAATTGGACACAGGATCAGCCCTAACAGTCATTAACCGACGGGACTACGAGCGGCTATTCTCACACATACCCTTGAGAGACACAAAAATTATTTTGAAGACGTACACGGGGCAAAAAGTCTACCCCAAAGGAAAAATAAGGGTGACCGTTATATATAACGGTAAAGAAACACCAAAACTAGACCTGTATGTATTGCAAGATGGAGGACCACCATTACTGGGACGTGAATGGATCTGGAAAAATACAACTGGATTGGCATTCCATACAGGCACTGACTGTGGCTGACAAAAAGGATGATGACGTCACACCTGGGCGACTGTCAAAGATCCTAACTGACGTGAAAGAAGTGTTCCAGCAAGGACTCAGAACACTAAAAGGCATGACAGCGATGATTAAAATTGAAGAAAACGCAAGCCCAAAATTTTTTAAGGCCAGACCGGTACCTTATGCGATCCGCCCAGCCGTCGAAGCAGAGCTGGAGAGTCTGGAACGTTCAGGTGTACTGTCCAAGGTAGACTGGAGCGAGTGGGCTACACCCATCGTCCCTGTGATGAAAAAGTCATTGAGCAGCAGGCCTGGGGAACCAAGGAAGATTCGCATCTGTGGGGACTTTAATGTAACAGTGAACCCTGTCCTTCACACCGTACAATATCCACTTCCGCGGAGTGAAGATATTTTCGCCTCGCTATCTGGAAGGAAACACTTTACTAAGATTGATCTGGCCCAGGCGTATCTGCAAATGGAGGTAAGAAGAAGCATCAAAAAATACCTCACAATCAACACCCAAAAAGGTCTCTACCAATACAACCGGCTGGTATTCGGGGTAGCATCAGCTCCGGCTATTTGGCAGAGGGCAATGGAACAAGTCCTGCAAGGGATCCCAGGGACCCAGGGACCCAGTGTTATTTGGACGACATCCTGGTCACGGGCGAAAATGAAAGTGATCACCTTGCCAACCTGGAGCAGGTGCTCACTAGATTGCAGGAATATAGGCTCCGAGCTAACCGCCCCAAATGCGAGTTTTTTAGAAAACAGATCTCGTATTGTGGCCACGTTATCGATAAAGAGGGGTTACATAAGTCCCCAGAGAAGATTGAGGCAGTAGCCAAGGCTCCAGCACCAGAAAATGTGTCACAACTGAGGTGGTTCCTCAGGCTGGTAAACTACTACCATAAGTTCTTGCCAAATTTGTCTACAATACTACACCCACTGAACACCCTACTGCAAACTGGGGTGCCATGGAAGTGGAGTGACGAATGTAGACGAGCTTTCCAGAAGAGCAAAACACTAATCACATCGAAAGAGGTATTGGCCCATTACAACCCGGCATTACCAATTCGGTTGGCATGTGATGTGTCACCCTACGGCATTGGAGCGGTGCTGTCGTACAAATTCTCGGACGGCTCAGACAGGCCAATAGCCTTTGAGTCATGATCACTAACCTCAGCCGAGCGTAACTACGCCCAGATTGACAGGGAGGCCCTCAGCCTAGTGTGGGAAGTGAAAAAGTTCAAACACTATCTGCACGGCCAGAAATTCACCTTGCTGACTGATCACCAGCCTCTTGACTCCATTTTTAATCCGAAGAAGGGCGTTCCGGTGATGACTGCGCAATGACTACAAAGATGGTCACTTTTTCTAGGGGCGCACCACTATGAGATTGAATATAAGGGCACGAAACAGCATGGAAATGCTGATGGGCTGTCACACCTGCCACTGCCTACTGCGGAGGAAGCACCAGCAGTGGATCCTGTCGAAATATTCCATTCGACTATAGTTGAATAACTACCGGTAACTAACGCTTGTATCGAAAAGGAAACCCGAAATGATCCGACACTGTCTCGGGTATATGATTTGACGGTGAACACATGGCGACTCACTGTTGCCAGCATTCTCGACAAGGAGAGAACAGCTGTCAGTGTGCTGGGGGACCTTGATGTGTGGATCCCCAGTGGTAATTCCACCCAAGTTAAGGGATAGAGTGCTCAATGAGCTTCATCAGGGTCATCTGGGAGGGGTAAAAATGAAAAGCCTAGCCAGGGCTTATGTGTGGTGGCCGGGAATCGATAAACAAATCGAGGACCTGACCAAGAGCTGCTCAGGATGCCAGAGAGTCCAAAATGCACCACCACAGGCCCCTCTACACCCATGGGAGTGGCCCTCATCTCCATGGCAACGGGTGCATATTGATTTTGCTGGTCCTTTCATGGACTCAATGTTTTTAATAGCCATGGATGCACACTCGAAATGGCTTGAGGTCATCAAAATGTCCTCCACCACCACGGAGAAAACTATTGCAGTCCTACGGACTATTTTTGCCAGGAATGGCTTGCCAGAACAGATTTGCTCCGACAGCGGACCACAGTTTGTGTCCGAAGAGTTCCGGAGGTTCTTGAAAAAGAATGGGGTAAGGCATTACACATCCGCCCCGTATCATCCAGCCACAAATGGATTGGCTGAGAGGTTCGTACAAACCTTTAAGAATGCAATAAAGGCTATGTACAATGACAACATTCTGCTGCAGCACAAGGTGGACAATTTCCTGTTCGCCTACCGGAATGCGACACATGCAGTCACCAACCAGGCCCCAGCCATGATGTTCTTTAACCGAAGGTTAAGATCTCGCCTGGATTTGCTCAGACCAAACGTATGAAGAGATGTTGAGAGTAAGCAATTCCAGCAGATCCATGAGAAGCCAACAAGGAGCTTCAATGTAGGGCAACCAGTCTTGGCCCGCGACTACCGAACAGAAAAATGGCAGCCAGGAACGATATGCACACGGCAGGGCCCACTAATGTACACAGTGGACGTTGGGGAGAGCATCGTGAGACGCCATGCTGACCAGATCCTAGAGTCACAGGAACAAGTTCACCCCATGCCTCGCCCATACGTACCTGGTGATGAACCCGACGTACAGGTCGCATCTACCCCAGAAACAGTAGCATCGGAAGCTGATGAACCAACCGACGACAGGGGGCCAGAATCGCCTCCGCACCAAGAGCAAGACACTCGGGAAAGGCGCTATCCAGAAAGGATCAGGAAGCCTCCCCAAAGACTGAATATATAAATAGACTATTTTCAGCTAATGTTGCATGTTAAAAGTGTTAATTGTAATTAGTTTGATATTTAATTGTTAAATGAGTGTTATGGTACTGTTAATCTAAAAGGGGAGGAATTGTAATGTATATACCTTTAAGGGGGGGACTACTTTGTACAGCTCATGTATACTGTAGTACCGGCAGTGACCACACCTGTATATAGCACTGAGTAGTAGTCTGTACAGGCTGTTCCACTGTGAGCCACGTTGAGTAAACACCTGTTGTACCGTTTCTTCCTGCAGTCTGTGTCTTATTATACCCAGACACAACAGGTCCTTTTACATAAGAACATAAGAAATAGGAGCAGGAGTAGGCCAATCGGCCCCTCGAGCCTGCTCCGCCATTCAATAAGATTATGGCTGATCTGATCCTAACCGCCAATCCACTATCACAGAACCATCTCCTGAATCTAACAGAATTAGACACACGAAATAGGAGCAGGATCAGGCTACATGGCCCCTGGGCCTGCTCCGCTACCCACAGGGCCATGACCGATCCGAACCTAGACTCATGTCCAAATTCCTGCCCGCTCCCCGTAACCCTTAATTCCCTTTACTTCTAGGAAACTGTCTATTTCTGTTTTAAATTTATGTAATGATGTAGCTTCTACAGCTTTTTGGGGCAGCATATTCCATGGACCTACCACCCTCTGAGTGAAGTAGTTCCTCCTCATCTCAGTTTTGAAAGAGCAGCCCCTTATTCTAAGACTATGCCCCCTAGTTCTAGTTTCACCCATCATCGGGAACATCCTCCCCGCATCCACCCGATCCAACCCCTTCACAATCTTATATGTTTCAATAAGATCGCCGCTCATTCTTCTGAACTCCAATGAGTAGAGTCCCACTCTACTCAACCTCTCCTCATATGTCCATCCCCTCATCCCCGGGATTAACCGAGTGAACCTTCTTTGTACTGACTCGAGAGCAAGTATGTCCTTTCTTAAGTATGGACACCAAAACTGTACGCAGTATTCCAGGTACGGTCTCACCAATACCTTGTACAACTGAAGCAATACCTCCCTATTTTTATATTCTATCCCCCTAGCAATGAAAGCCAACATTCAATTGGCCTTCTTAATCACTTGCTGCACCTGCATACTAACCTTTTGAGTTTCGTGCACCAGGACCCCCAGATCCCTTTGTACTTCAGTACTTTCCAGTTTCTTGCCATTAAGATAATAACTTGCTCTACGATTTTTCCTGCCAAAGTGCATAACCTCACACTTTCCAGTATTGTATTCCATCTGCCAAATCTCTGCCCATTTACTTAGCCTGTCTATGTCCCCTTGCAGGTTTTTTATGTCTTCCTCACTCACTACTTTCCCTCCCATCTGAGTATCATCTGCAAACTTTGATATGTTACACTCAGTCCCCTCCTCCAAATCGTTAATATAGATTGTAAAGAGTTGGGGACCCAGCACTAACCCCTGCGGAACACCACTAGTTACTGATTGCTAGTCTGAGAATGAACCATTTATCCCAACTCTCTGCCTTCTGTTAGATAGCCAATCCTCTATCCATGCCAGAATATTACCCCCAATCCCGTGATTTTTTATCTTAAGCAATAATCTTTTGTGTGGCACCTTGTCAAATGCCTTTTGGAAGTCTAAATACACTACGTCCACTGGTTCCCCTTTATCCACCCTATATGTTACTTCCTCAAAGAACTCCAGCAAATTTGTCAAACATGACTTCCCCTTCATAAAACCATGCTGACTTTGTCCTATTAAATTATGATTATCCAAATGTCCTGTTACTGTCTCCTTAATAATGGACTCCAAAATTTTACCTACCACAGATGTTAGGCTAACCGGTCTATAGTTTCCAGCCTTCTGTCTACTGCCCTTTTTAAATAAGGGTGCTACATTAGCAGTTTTCCAGTCTGCCGGGACCTTTGCCGAGTCCAGGGAGTTTTGGAAAATTATTACCAATGCATCCACAATCCCTACCGCCATGTCCCTCAAGATCCTGGGATGTAAGCCATCAGGTCCAGGTGATTTACCAGCCTTGAGTCCCATTATTTTACCGAGTACCACTTCCTTAGTGATTTTGATCGTGTTTATCTCCTCCCCCCCTATAGCCCCCTGTTTGTCCAGTGTTGGGATATTCTTAGTGTCCTCTACTGTAAAGACTGATACAAAATATTCATTCAGTGTTTTGCCATCTCCATATTTCCCACCATTAATTTCCCGGTCTCATTCTCTAAGGGACCAACATTTACTTTAGCCACCCTTTTTCTTTTTATATAACTATAAAAACTCTTACTATCTGTTTATATATTTTTTGCTAATTTACTTTCAAAATCTATCTTCCCTTTCTTAATCAATCTTTTTGTTATTTTTTGCTGTCTTTTAAAGTTTTCCCAATCCTCTATCCTCCCACTAGATTTGGCTACCTTATATGCCCTTGCTTTTAGTCGAATACTATCCTTAATTTCTTTACTTAGCCACGGATGGCTGTCTTTTCTTTTACACCCTTTTCTTCTCAGTGGAATATATATTTTTTGGAAGTTGTAAAATAACTCCTTAAATGTACACCACTGATCATGTATCGTCTTACCCTTTAATCTATTTTCCCAATCCACTCTACTCAATTCCGCTCTCATACCTTCATAGTCTCCTTTATTCAAGCTTAGCATGCTTGTTTGAGATCCAACCTTCTCACCCTCTAATTGAATATGGAATTCTACCATGTTATGGTCACTCATTCCAAGGGGATCCTTTACTCGGACATTTTTAATTAATCCTGTCTCATTACACAGGACCAGATCTAAGGTTGCTTGCCCCCTGGTCGGTTCAGTTACATACTGCTCAAGAAACCCATCCCTAATACACTCAATGAACTCATCCTCAAGGCAGCCCTGCCCAATTTGAATTGTCCAATTAATATGATAGTTAAAATTCCCCATAATTATAGATGCTCCCTTATTACAAGCCTCAACTATTTCCTGATTGATACTCCGTCCAACAGAGTTGCAACTGTTCGGAGGCCTATAGGCTACGCCCACTAATGTTTTTTTCCCCTTATTATTCCTTATCTCCACCCAAACTGTTTCATTATCCTGATCTTTTGACCCAATATCATTTATCTGTATTACAGTGATTCCTTCCTTTATTAACATAGTCACCCCACCTCCCCTTCCTTCCTGCCTGTCCTTCCTGATCGTTAAATAACCTGGTATGTTTAATTCCCAGGCATTGTCACCCTGCAGCCATGTTTCTGTAATGGCCACAAGATCATACCCATATGTAGTTATTTGTGCCATTAACTCATCTATTTTGTTACGAATGCTACTTGCATTCAGATAGTGAACTTTCAAATATGTTTTGTGACACTTAGTTCCTGCTTTTGCCCTTTTTATTACTTTACCTTTTACTCCATACCTTCTGCCCCTTCCTGACACGCTCTGGTTTTTAATTACCCCCACTGCTACCTAAGTCTATGACCTTCTCTGTTGTCATTTTTATTATTTGCTCTCTAGGAACCTCCCCCCCACTAGTTAGTTTAAAGCCCTCTCTACATCCCTAGTTATATGATCCGCTAGGACTCTAGTCCCAGCACTGGCCAAGTGAAGCCCATCCCAATGGAACAGCTCCCTCCTGCCCCAGTAAGGTGCCAGTGTCCCAGGCAGCAAAACCCATTTCTCCCACACCAGTCTTTGAGCCACGCATTTAACTCTCTAATTTTATTTGTCCGAGCCAAATTCACTCGTGGCTCAGGTAATAATCCAGAGATTATTACCCTTGAGGTTCTGTTTTTTAATTTGACCCCTAGCTGCTCATACTCCTTTAACAGAACCGGCTTCCTAGTCCTATCTACGTCATTTGTACCAACATGGACCACGACGACTGGATCCACCCCCTCCCACTGCTAGTTTCTTTCCAGCCCAGAGGAGATGTCCTTAACCCTGGCACCGGGTAGGCAACACAGCCTACGGGACTCTCGCTCTTGGCTGCAGAGAACTCTATCTATCCCCCTAATAATACTATCCCCTATCACTACAACATTTCTATTTACTCCCCCCTCTTGAATGGCCCCCCGTTCCACGGTGCTGTGGCCAGGTTGCTCATCCTCCCTGCAGTCCCTGCTCCTGTCCCCACAGGGAGTAAGAACCTCGAACCTGTTGGACAAGAGCAAGGGCTGCGGCTCCTCCAACACTACCTCCTGGATCCCCGTACCTGCATCGCTCGTAGTCACACCGTCCTGTCCCTGACCATGGGCTACATCTGAATTAATTAACTTCATAGGTGTGACCACCTCCTGATACACAGAGTCCAGGTACTTCTCCCCCTCCCTGATGTGTCGCAGTGTCTGAAGCTCAGACTCCAGCTCATCAACACGGAGCTGGAGATCATGTAGCAGCAGACACTTGTCACAGATGTAATCACCGTGAGCCTCAATGGGGTCCACCGGCTCCCACATCTCGCAACAGTAACACATCACCTGCTCCATTCTATGCAATTAATTACATTTTTTTATTGTTAGTTATGGACACCCTCTGCCCGATTATAGATGCTAGTATCCCCTTTAATTAATTGGATTTAAATTGAATCACTCCCTCTAATTACACCAGTTAAATGGTTTACCAACTGTCCCCACTACACCACAGAGACCCTAGAAAAAAAAACCCGCAGAATTTAAGCTTGTAATGAAAAGGAGAAAGAAAGAAATAGTCACCAACCAATCCAACCAATCACTTACCTGCTTCCTGGTGACGTCACACTTGGATTACTTATTACCTCGCTCCTCTGCTGTTGAATTGGTCGGGCCTCGGTTCGCTGAATCAGCCGCCTCTCCCCAACTGCAGCCGGTATTTGAATTCTCCTCAGGTGCTTCCTCGCATGTCCGCTCTGGTCATGCCTCGGTTCGCTGAATCAGCCCCCTCTCCCCAACTGCAGCCGGTATTTGAATTCTCCTCAGGTGCTTCCTCGCATGTCCGCTCTGGTCGAGCCTCGGTTCGCTGAATCAGCCCCCTCTCCCCAACTGTCGCCGGTATTTGAATTCTCCTCAGGTGCTTCCTCGCAGGTCCGCTCTGGTCGGGCCTCGGTTCGCTGAATCAGCCCCCTCTCCCCAACTGCAGCCGGTATTTGAATTCTCCTCAGGTGCTTCTTCGCAGGTCCGCTCTGGTAGAGCCTCGGTTCGCTGAATCAGCCCCCTCTCCCCAACTGTCGCCGGTATTTGAATTCTCCTCAGGTGCTTCTTCGCAGGTCCGCTCTGGTCGGGCCTCGGTTCGCTGAATCAGCCGCCTCTCCCCAACTGCCGCCGGTATTTGAATTCTCCTCAGGTGCTTCCTCGCAGGTCCGCTCTGGTCGAGCCTCAGTTCGCTGAATCAGCCGCCTCTCCCCAACTGCCGCCGGTATTTGAATTCTCCTCAGGTGCTTCCTCGCAGGTCCGCTCTGGTCGAGCCTCGGTTCGCTGAATCAGCCGCCGCTCCCCAACTGCCGCCGGTATTTGAATTCTCCTCAGGTGCTTCCTCGCAGGTCCGCTCTGGTTGAGCCTCGGTTCGCTGAATCAGCCGCCTCTCCCCAACTGCCGCCGGTATTTGAATTCTCCTCAGGTGCTTCTTCGCAGGTCCGCTCTGGTCGGGCCTCGGTTCGCTGAATCAGCCGCCTCTCCCCAACTGCCGCCGGTATTTCACTTCTCCTCAGGTGCTTCCTCGCAGCTCCGCTCTGGTCGAGCCTCGGTTCGCTGAATCAGCCGCCTCTCCCCAACTGCCGCCGGTATTTGAATTCTCCTCAGGTGCTTCCTCGCAGGTCCGCTTTGGTCGGGCCTCGGTTCGCTGAATCAGCCGCCTCTCCCCAACTGCCGCCGGTATTTGAATTCTCCTCAGGTGCTTCCTCGCAGGTCCGCTCTGGTCGGGCCTCGGTTCGCTGAATCAGCCGCCTCTCCCCAACTGCCGCCGGTATTTAAATTATCCTCAGGTGCTTCCTCGCAGGTCCGCTCTGGTTGGGCCTGGGTTCGCTGAATCAGCCGCCTCTCCCCAACTGCCGCCGGTATTTGACTTCTCCTCAGGTGCTTCCTCGCAGATCCGCTCTGGTCGAGCCTCGGTTCGCTGAATCAGCCGCCGCTCCCCAACTGTCGCCGGTATTTGAATTCTCCTCAGGTGCTTCCTCGCAGGTCCGCTGTGGTCGGGCCTCGGTTCGCTGAATCAGCCGCCTCTCCCCAACTGCCGCCGGTATTTGAATTCTCCTCAGCTGCTTCCTCGCAGGTCCGCTCTGGTCGGGCCTCGGTTCGCTGAACCAGACAGTGGTTGCTCCAGATAAATTAGAGCCAGACGTTGGATGTTTCTGATAATTCTGACCCAGACTGTGGTTGTTCCTGATAATTCAAACCCAGAGAGTGGGTGTTTCTGATCATTCAGACCCAGACAGTGTGTGTTTCTGATAATTGAGACCCAGACAGTGGTTGTTTCTGATCATTCAGATTCAGACAGTGGGAGTTTCTGATAATTCAGACCAAGACAGTGGGTGTTTCTGATAATTCAGACCCAGACAATGGTTGTTTCTGATAATTCAAACCCAGACAGTGGGTGTAACTTATAATTCAGAGCCAGGCAGTGGTTGCTTCTGATAATTGAGACCCCAACTGTGGTAGTTTCTGATAATTCAGTACCAGACAGTGGTTGTTTCTGATAATTCAGAGCCAGACAATGGGTCCTCCTGATAATTCAGATCCAAACAGTGCGTCTTTTGATAATCCAGACAAAGACAATGGTGTTTATGTTAATTCAGAGGCAGACAGAGGGTGTTTTCGATAATTCGGACCGGACAGTGGGTCCTCCTGATAAGTCTGTCCCAGACAATGCATCCTTTGATAATCCAGAGCAATAGAGTGAGCGTTTATAATAATTCCCTCCAAGACAGCGAGTTCATCTGATAATTCAGAGAGTGTCCATGTGTCCTGCTGATAAATCAGACCCAGACAGTGGGTGTTCTGATAATTCAGACACAGGCAGTGAGTGTTTCTGAAAATTCAGACCCAGACAGTGGTTGTTCCAGATAATTCAGACCCAGACAGTGGGTGTTTCTGAAAATTCAGACCCAGACCGTTGTTGTTTCTGATAATTCAGACCCAGATAGTGGGTGTTTCTGATATTTCTAACCCAGACAGAGGTTGTTACTGATCATTTAGTCCCAGACAGTGGTTCTTTCTGATAATTCAGACCCAGAAGTGGTTGTTTCTGATGATTAAGGCCCAGACAGTGTGAGTTTCTGATAATTTGGACCCAGACAATGGTGCTTCTGATAATTCACACCCAGACAGTGCTTGTTTCTGATAATTCACACCGAGGCTCTGCTTGTTTCTGATTATTCAGACACAGACAGTGGTTGTTTCTGATGATTCAGGCCAGACAGTGTGTTTTTCTGATATTCTGTCCCTGACAGTGGTTTTTCTGATAATTCCGACCCCGTCAGTGGGTGTTTCCTATAATTCAGACCAAGACAGTGGGTATTTCTGATAGTTCAGACCCAGACAGTGAGTGTTTCTGTCCTTCAGACCCAGATTGTTGATGTTTCTGATAATTCAGAGCCAGAGGGTGGGTGTTTCTGATAATTCAGCCCCAGAGATTGGTTGTTTCTGAAAATTCAGGCCCAGACAGTGGGTGATTCTGCTAATTCAAACCCAGACAGTGGTGTTTCTGATAATTCAGACCCAGACAGTGGGTGATTCTGATGAATCAGACGCAGACAGTGGGGGTTTCTGATAATTCGGACCCAGACAGTGGTGCTTCTGATAATTCACATCCAGACAGTGATTGTTTCTGATAATTCAGACACAGACAGTGGGTGATTCTGCTAATTCAAACCCAGACAGCGGGTGGTAGAAAATGTGGTAGAGAAAAAGCGGGGAATTATAGACAGGTAACCTGACATCGGTAGTGGGGAAAATGCTAGAATCTATTATAAAAGATGTAATAGCAGAGCACTTGCTAAGCTGTGACAGGATCGGACAAAGTCAACATGGATTTACAAAAGGTAAATCATGCTTGACTAATCGACTGGAATTTTTTGAGGATGTAACTGGTAAAATAGATAAGGGAGAACCAGTGGATGTGGTGTATTTGGACTTTCAGAAGGCTTTCGATAAGGTCCCACATGAGAGATTAGCGTGCAAAATTAAGGCACATGGGATTGGGGGCAAGGTATTGACTTGAATAGAGAACTGGTTGGCGGACAGAAAGCAATGAGTTGGAATAAACGGGTCATTTTCCGAGTGGCAGGCAGTGACTAGTGGGGTACTGCAAGGATAGGTCCTAGGACCCCAGCTGTTCACAATATATATTAATGATCTGGACAAGGGAATTGGATGTAATATCTCCAAATTTGCAGACGACACAAAGCTGGGTGGGAGGGTAAGCTGTGAGGAGGATGTCGTGAAACTCCAGTACGATTTGGACAGATTGGGTGATTGGGCAGAAACATGGCAAATGCACCATAATGTGGATAAATGTGAGGTTATCCACTTTGGTGGCAAAAACAGGAAGGCAGATTATTATTTGAATGGCAATAGATTGGGAGAAGGGGAAGTGCAACGAGACCTGGGTGTTCTTGTGCACCAGTCGCTGAAGGTAAGCATGCAGGTGCAGCAGGCGGTTAAGAAGGTAAATGGTATGTTGGCCTTGGTAGCAAGAGGGTTCGAGTACAGGAACAAGGATGTCTTGCTACAGTTGTACAGGGCCTTGGTGAGACCGCACCTTGAGTGTTGTGTGCAGTATTGGTCGCCTTACCTGAGGAACGATGTTCTTGCCATGGAAGGAGTGCAGCGAAGATTCACCAGGCTGATACCTGGGATGGCAGGAATGACGTATGAGGAGAGATTGTGTCGATTGGGCTTATACTCACTGGAGTTTAGAAGATTGAGAGGGGATCTCATCGAAACCTATAAAATTCTGTCAGGCCTGGACAGACTAGATGCAGGAAGGATGTTTCTGATGGCCGGGGAGTCCAGAACCAGGGGTCATAGTCTAAGGATAAGGGGTAAGCCATTTAGGACTGAAATGAGGAGGAATTTCTTCACCCAGAGAGTGGTGAACCTGTGGAATTCTCTGCCACAGAGGGCAGTGGAGGCCAGTTCATTCAATATATTCAAGAAAGAGTTGGATATATTTCTTAAGGCTAAAGGGATCAAGGGATATGGGGAGAAGGCAGGGACAGGATACTGAATTTGGATGATCAGCCATGATCTCATTGAATGGCGGAGCAGGCTCGAAGGGCCAAATGGCCTACTCCTGCTCCTATCTTCTATGTTTCTATGTTTCGGATAATTCAGAGCCAGACAGTGGTTGTTTCTGATAATTCAGAGCCAGTCAATGGGTCCTCCTGATAATTCGGATCCAAACAGTGCGTCTTTTGATAATCCAGACAAAGACAATGGTGTTTATGTTAATTCAGAGGCAGACAGAGGGTGTTTACGATAATTCAGACCGGAGAGTGGGTCCTCCTGATAATCCTGTCCCAGACAATGCGTCCTTTGATAATCCAGACTAAGAGAGTGAGTGTTTATGATAATTCAGTCCCGGACAGCGCGTCCTTCTCATATTTCAGAGTCCATGTGTCCTGCTGATAAATCAAACCCAGACAGTGGGTGTTCTGATAATTCAGACAAAGACAGTGGGTGTTTCTGCGAATTCAGACCCAGAGAGGGGTTGCTTCTGATAATTCAGTCCCAGACAGTGGTTGCTTCTGATAATTGAGACCCAGTCAGTGGGTGTTTCTTATTTTCATACCAAGACAGTGGTTATTTCTGATAATTCAGACCCAGAAACTGAGTGTTTCTGTCCATTAAACCCAGACAGTGGTTGTTCCTGAAAATTGAGACCCAGACAGTGGGTGTTTCTGATAACTCAGACCCAATCAGTGGTTCTTTCTGATAAATCAGACCCAGTCAGTGTGTTTCTGATAATTCAGACCCAGACAGTGTTTTCTTCTGATAATTCAGAGTCAGACAGTGGGTGTTTCTGAAAATTCAGACCCAGACATTGGTTCTTCTGATAATTCAGACCCATTCAGTAGTTTTTTCTTATAATTCAGGCCAAGACAGTGTGTTTCTGATAAATCAGAGCCAGAGGGTGGGTGTTTCTGATAATTCTGACCCAGACATTGGTTGTTTCTGATAATTCAGACCCAGACAGTTGGTGATTCTGCTAATTCAAACCCAGACAGTGGGTGTTTCTGAAAATTCAGAGACAGAAAGTGGTTGTTTCTGATAATTCAGAGCCAGACAATGGATCCTCCTGATTGTAGTGTATGTAACCGTCTACCTTTAAGAGACTATTGTATGTAACCGTTCACCTTTAAGAGAACTATTTTAGGTGTGGCACTACTTGTTTGGCTTCTGTATACGGTAATACCGACGGTGACCACACCGGTATATAAGTGCTGTGGCATGATGTATAGGGCAGATTCGCCCTGACCTTCGAATAGTAAAGTCCTGTTGTATGTTACTCCTGAAGTCTGTGTCGTAATTAACTGCACAACCCACAGACTTTACAGTGGCGACGAGTCCGATCGTACCCTGCGGCAACAATAATTTCAAAGCAACGAAAGAGCGTCGAAAAGAGGCAACCGCCCTCGTCATTCGGCTGGGAGAAAACTCAAGGCTGCAGCAATAGAAAGGAGGAAGACTTTAGCGACAAAAACTTCCATCAGCAACAGGCACTGACTGTCCCTTCTGCCACGGTGACTGTGAGTAAGGGAAAGTGAAAAGAATAGCCGGAGGATAAGGGCTGGGCACTCGACCACGGTCGAGGGGGAAAAGGAGCCGGACAAAAAGTCGGGTCCAACGGCGTCGTGAGAGACAACGACCGGCGGGAAAAGCCGGGCGGTGACCGAAACCACAAAGCGCTGCGACCGGGAGCGTAGGCGCAGGAAGAGAGAAACTCAGCTGCAGCCGGGGAGAGAAGCACCGGACTGCGAGAGGGCTGGGAGGCGCGATTGGGGTCCGAGCGAGCGGGAGAGGCAGAGCCGACCAAGAGAGACTGCGCGAGAGCCAGTCCAGCGGCTGAACTGTCCTCCGTCAACGGGGTGTAACCAGCACCAGTAGAGCCGAGCGAGCGGGAGAGAGGCAGAGCCGAGCAAGGGGAACTGTGCGAGAGCCAGTCCAGCGGCTGAACTGTCCTCCGTCAACGGGGTGTACCCAGCGCCGGTAGAGCCGAGCGAGCAGGAGAGAGACAGAGCCGAGCAAGGGGAACTGTGCGAGAGCCAGCCCAGCGGCTGAACCTGTTCGCCGTCAACGGGGTACCCAGAGCCGGTCGCCCTGCCATAAAAAAAAAAAAAAAGGGAAAGCCTTGAAGCCGACGCGCAGGCTGTGAACCTGAAAGCCAGCGGCCGTCGCCCGTGGGGAAAGTGTACCCCTCCCGCCAGGTTAGTATGCAGGTGCAGCAAATGATTAAGAAGGCCAATGGAATGTTGGCTTTCATTGCTAGGGGGATAGAATATAAAAATAGGGAGGTATTGCTTCAGTTGTACAAGGTATTGGTGAGACCGCACCTGGAATACTGCATACAGTTTTGGTGTCCATACTTAAGAAAGGACATACTTGCTCTCGAGTCAGTACAAAGAAGGTTCACTCGATTAATCCCGGGGATGAGGGGATGGACATATGAGGAGAGGTTGAGTAGATTGGGACTCTACTCATTGGAGTTCAGAAGAATGAGAGGCGATCTTATTGAAACATATAAGACTATGAAGGGGTTGGATCGGGTGGATGCAGGGAGGATGTTCCAGATGATGGGTGAAACTAGAACTAGGGGGCATAGTCTTAGAATAAGGGGCTGCTCTTTCAAAACTGAGATGAGGAGGAACTACTTCACTCAGAGGGTGGTAGGTCCATGGAATATGCTGCCCCAAAAAGCTGTCGAAGCTACATCATTGCATAACTTTAAAACAGAAATAGACAGTTTCCTAGTAGAAAAGGGAATTAAGGGTTACGGGGAGCGGGCAGGAATTTGGACATGAGTCTAGGTTCGGATAGGTCATGGCCCTGTGGGTAGCGGAGCGGGCCCAGGGGCCGTGTAGCCTGATCCTGCTCCTGTTTTCGTGTGTCTAATGCTGTTAGATTCAGGAGATAGTCCTGTCATAGTGGATTGGCGGTTAGGATCAGATCAGCCATGATCTTATTGAATGGCGGAGCAGGCTCGAGGGGCCAATTGGCCTACTCCTGCTCCTATTTCTTATGTTCGTATGTTCTTATGAAGCTGCCATTAGGCGGGGAAGAAGACAGAAGCGGGAAACCGCCATTGAAGTGGGCGGGGAGAGAAGATAAGAGCGGGAAACCGCCATTTTCGCGGGAAAACCGCCATCTTAGAAAAAAAAAAGAAATAATAATTTAAAGAAATACTTGTGCTGTTCCCAAAGAGAGGACGATGCCTAAGCGTGGTAACATCAATGATTTTAATTCCGAAGTAGAAGACTGGGCCACGTACGTGGAACGCATTGAGATCTATTGTGAGGCCAATAAAATAGAAGAAGATGACAAAGCTATAACCTTGCTGAACTCGATGGGCGCAAAGACATACGGGCTCTTGAAGCATCTACTAGCACCAGCTAAACCGGCGGATCAGACTTTCAATGATATTGTGGCTGCCCTGAAGGACCACTTGAACCCTACACCGTTGATGTTGGCTGAACGATTCAAATTCTATGCGAGAACGCAACGGAAAGACGAAAGCAACGCGGAATACTTGGTTGAACTGCGGAGGCTAGCGAAAGACTGTCAGTTTAGGGACAACCTGGAAGAGGCACTGAGAGACAAATTCGTGTGCGGAATGTTGAAGGAAGAAACACAAAAACGACTGCTTGAAGAGAACGATCTTCCACTTGATAAGGCTGTCCTTATCGCAGCATCAAGCGAAGCCGCAGTGAAAGGAACTGCGGAAATGCAGCTAAAGGCAGCGGCACTCAGGGTACAACAAATTACTTCGGGTACAACGAAATGCTATCGTTGTGGAAAGACAACACACGACCAGAACCAATATAACAACAGAAAATGCTGGAAAAACTCAGCAGGTCAGGCAACATCTGTGGAGAGAAATTTGAGTTGACGTTTCGGGTTTGACCCTTCTTCAAAACTGGAGAGAAAAGGAACTAGATCGAAGGCAGGGCTGCGATCGGACAAAAGAATAAAAGAACCAAAAGAAGTAAAAGAGATTAGAAGCTAGACGAGATGGTAATAGGCTGGGATTAGGTGTAAAGTGTACTGGCAGGGCAAAAGATAGCTGCCAGGTGTGAGAGAGAAACAAAAGGAAAGGGGGGGGGGGAAGGAAAGGAGTGGAAAAATATAAGTAAAAATGAAATAGGGGCCGAGGTTATGATCTGAAATTGTTGAACTCGATATTGAGACCGGAAGGCTGCAGAGTGGTTTAAGAACCAGGAATGTAGGAAATGTGGCAAACTGGGTCACATAGCTAAGGTATGCCGGTCAGGGAAGAAGACCAACAACCAAAGGACCAACAACCAAAGGAAGCCATCACAGGAAAAGTACAACAAGGTACACAAGGTGGCTGAGAAGAGTTCAGACGAACAGAATTCAGACTCAGACCCAAACGGCCAGGAGCTGGGTAGTCTGAGAATTCACAATGTGAGTAAGGAAGCTGACCTACAAACTATCTGGGTCATGCTAAAAATAGCTGGAATCCAAGTGAAAATGGAGTTGGACACTGGATCAGCTCTATCAGTCATAAATCGAAGGGATTACCACCGGCTATTCTCACATATACCCTTAAGAGATACCAAGTTCGTATTGCAGACATACACGGGGCATAAAGTATACCCCATGGGAAAGATAAGAGTCAAAGTGAGAGATAGGGGTAAAGAACACCCAAGAATGAACTTATACGTACTACATGAGGGAGGACCACCACTTCTAGGACGGGAGTGGATCAAGAAAATAGACATGGAATGGCACTATCTAAAAGCCATAACGAGTGAGGACTCGGTGCAGACAATCAGCTCAGATTCTGAAACGGATGACGATAAGACCAACCCAAATATGAAAGACAAGGCTGAAATGGACTTGCCGACAAAGGTTGGAAAAACGAAGGCATGCATAAAGGCTTATGCTCCAGAGAAGAACAAAGTTTCAGAACAGAACTCCACCGAACAACGACAACCTAGTTCGACAGAAAATTCTGAGCCTGTTC
Organism: Somniosus microcephalus; assembly: GCF_052327205.1. Lineage (NCBI taxonomy): Eukaryota > Metazoa > Chordata > Chondrichthyes > Squaliformes > Somniosidae > Somniosus > Somniosus microcephalus. The sequence goes on from NW_028225179.1 coordinate 110,343,952, forward strand.
AAGTTACGGACATATCCATGACGGAAGAACACCGAGCTCGGACTCAAACTTATTTCAAATTACGACAACAATTAGAACAATTGAGTTACCGTCTCGTACAAGAGATGAAAACAATGAAAAAGTTCTATGACACCGAATGGGAGAATCTGGAAAGACAACAGAAGCAGCTAGCTCAAGCAGAGAGCGACCATAGAGCCATCGTGACCAATTACCGATCACATCTCCCTTATGCTGTTCAGGAGTTAGAATATTTGCAGGAAGAAGCAAATGAAGAGGAATCTTCAGGAAGCCAGGATTTTATTCCAGCTCTTCTCTACGACTCCTTACAAGCAGAGTGTGAGAAGTTGAAAGAACAGTATGAACAGGCCCAGGCTACAATTCTGGAAGGGGTTAACTCGGCAACCTCCGAAAAGCTAGTTTCAGTGGAAGCATATGAGCAACTGAAGGTTGAACATGAGCAAGAAGTCCAAAGGCTGCAGGAAATTCTTGATGAGCTCAAGGCCAAGACAGACTCATCGGTAGAAGTTCCATCCATAGATGAGAAATTAGAGGTGAAAGACATGGCAGAACCTGAAAGACAAGATGTACAAGAACTCATAAAAATATTAAAGGAAACCCAAGACAAATATGGGGCGGCAATGACCGAGATTCAACAACTTGAAGAACAGATTCAACTGGGAATCCGTTCAGTGGAAGAAAAGGGAACTGTAAGAAACACAGAGACTGTAAGAATGGCCTCTGAACATGAGCTAGAGAGCATCAAGGCGCAACTTCTCCGAGCGCTGGAAGCCAAAGTACAAGAGGAAAAGAAGGTGAAAGCATTGGAGGAAAAGGTGGATGAAATGGAGAAGACTCTGACCCACAGTCATAGAGTCATAGAGTCATAGAGTTTTACAGCACAGAAAGAGGCCCTTCGGCCCATCGTGTCTGCGCCGCCCATCCCTCCCTGTCCAGTCTAATCCCATTTTCCAGCATTTGGTCCATAGCCTTGTATGCAATGGCATTTCAAGTGCTCATCCAAATGCTTCTTGAATGTTGTGAGGGTTCCTGCCTCTACCACCCTTTCAGGCAGTGAGTTCCAGCTTCCAACCACCCTCTGGGTGAAAAAGTTCCTCCTCAAATCCCCCCTAAATCTCCTGCCCCTTACCCTGAATCTGTGCCCCCTTGTTATTGACCCCCCTGCTCCAAGGAAAACAACCCCAGCCTGTCCAGCCTCTCTTCATAGCTGAGGCGCTCCATCCCAGGTAACATCCTGGTGAATCTTCTCTGCACCCTCTCCAAAGCAATCACATCCTTCCTATAGTGAGGTGACCAGAACTGCACACAGTACTCCAGCTGTGGCCTCACCAGCGTTTTGTACAGCTCCATCATAACCTCCCTGCTCTTATATTCTATGCCTCTGCTAATGAAGGCAAGTATCCCATAAGCCTTTTTAACCACCTTAGCTACCTGTTCCGCTGCCTTCAGGGAATTATGTACATGTACACCAAGGTCCCTCTGACCCTCTGTACTTCCTAGGGTCCTACCACTCATTGTGTATTCCCTTGCCTTATTTGTCCGTCCAAAATGCATCACCTCGCACTTTTCCGGGTTAAATTCCATTTGCCACTTTTCCGCCCATCTGACCAACCCGTTAATATTGTCCTGTAGCCTGAGGCTTTCCTCCTCGCAATTTACCACCCCACCAATTTTCGTGTCATCCGCGAACTTACTGATCATACCCTTTACATTCTCATCCAAATCATTAATGTAGATCACAAACAGCAAGGGACCCAGCACCGATCCCTGAGGTACCCCACTGGACACAGGCTTCCAGTCACAAAAGCAACCTTCGACCATCACCCTCTGCCTCCTGCCACTCAGCCAGTTTAGGATCCAACGCGCCAAGGCCCCCTGGATCCCATGGGCTCTTACCTTCTTGACCAGTCTCCTATGCGGGACCTTGTCAAAAGCTTTACTGAAGTCCATGTAAACCACATCCACAGCATTTCCCTCATCCACACACCTAGTCACCCCCTCGAAAAATTCAATCAGATTGGTCAGACATGATTTACCCTTGACAAAGCCATGCTGACTATCCCCGATTAATCCTTGCCTCTCCAAGTGGAGACAAATTTTGTCCCTCAGAATTTTTTCCAATAATTTCCCTACCACAGATGTTAGGCTCACTGGCCTGTAATTCCCTGGTTTATCCCTGCTACCCTTCTTGAATAATGGTACTACATTAGCTGTTCTCCAGTCCTCTGGTACATCCCCTGTGGCCACAGTGTTCCCGTGGAAGAGTTAACGGTCAGCCAACTCCTTCATATGCTGAAGGACAAGACTCTACAATGGGAACAATCTGAACACGAGCTTCAATCTTCAAAGGGAAGGAGTTCGGAGCTCTCAAAAGTTATGGAAATAGCTGAGGTTGCAACACAGATTTTACAGGGATGCCAAAAGTACGCTGAATCACGTCAATGTGAACAGCAGAATGTTGAAACAGCTGCTCCAGTAGAAGGATTGAATAGCCTGATCAATCAATCCCCGAGGGAAGGGGAAGTATTGAAATCACAAACGAGGTCATTAGTGAAGGATTGGTAGGAAACCCAGGAAGAGCGGGATGAATATGAACGCATGAAGAAGTCTCTTCAGGAAAGATGTCTAGGGAGGGAACAACAGTCGGCTAACGTCCAGTTGGGTACGGAAGAAGTAGCAGGCCCTCTCGCTAGACTAGCTCAGGACGACACCGAATATTACCATGACCTGTTGAGTGACACTGAATATTACGAGGATCTGGTCTGCCCAGCTTGTGATGAAAACTCCCAAAGTGCAGAAATCAGGATGAAGCACTTAAAGTCTAAGGAACATAGAGAGATGGTGGCGCTACAGCTGGCAGCTGATAAGGGAGCCCCGAGAGTCTCCAAGAAGCAGAAAAGAAAAGGAAGAAGCAGAAGATGATAACCATCAAAATCATTATCACTCCTACCAGATCATGCACGTGGGCCCTACAAAGGGAGATAAATCAGTTGGAAAGTAAGGAAAATTACCAAGGCAATACAGCTGTTTGTAAAAGTCAGCATTGCTGGTTCAGCAGGACGGGAGTTCAAGCTGTTACGTCAAGGGGAAGACTAGTGGAGGAGTCACGCTAGCAATGTGAACCGGCTACACCACAGCGATGTTGTTCGGACCGAGTCAAGACTAGAGACTGAATCTATACACTGTTCCCACAGAGACTGAACCTGTGAACTGTTTCCCACAGAGACTATATCTGTAAATTGTTTACCTGAAGTTGAATATATATATGTTAATGAGAAATAGTATGTTGTAAGCTAAAAAGGGAGGATTGTAGTGTATGTAACCGTCTACCTTTAAGAGACTATTGTATGTAACCGTTCACCTTTAAGAGAACTATTTTAGGTGTGGCACTACTTGTTTGGCTTCTGTATACGGTAATACCGACGGTGACCACACCGGTATATAAGTGCTGTGGCATGATGTATAGGGCAGATTCGCCCTGACCTTCGAATAGTAAAGTCCTGTTGTATGTTACTCCTGAAGTCTGTGTCGTAATTAACTGCACAACCCACAGACTTTACACTGATAATTCGGATCCAAACAGTGCGTCTTTTGATAATCCAGACAAAGACAATGTTGTTTATGTTAATTCAGAGGCAGACAGAGGGTGTTTACGATAATTCGGACTGGACAGTAGGTCCTCCTGATAATCCTGTCCCAGACAATTTGTCCTTTGATAATCCAGATGGAGAGACTGAATGTTTATGATAATTCAGTCCCGAACAGTGAGTCCTTCTCATAATTCAGAGAGTCCATGTGTCCTGCTGATAAATCAGAACCAGACAGTGGGTGTTCTGATAATTCAGACAAAGACAGTGGTTGTTTCTGCAAATTCAGACACAGACAGTGGTTGTCTCTGATAATTCAGACCCAGTCAGTGGGTGTATCTTATAATTCAGACCAAGACAATGGTTATTTCTTATTATTCAGACCAAGACAGTGAGTGTTTCTGTCCTTCAACGCCAGACGGTAGTTGTTTCTGACAATTGCGACCCAGACAGTAGGTGTTTCTGATAAATCAGACCCAGTCAGTGGGTGTTTCTGATAATTCAGAGACAGACAGTTGGTGTTTCTGAAAATTCAGACCCAGTCAGTGGTTGTTTCTGGTAATTCCGACCCAGACGATGGTTGTCTCTGATCATTCAGTCCCAGACAGTGGATGTTTCTGATAATTAAGATCCAGTCAGTCGGTGTTTCTGATCATTCAGAGACAGACAGTGGGTGTTTCTGATAATTCAGACCCAGACAGTGGGTGTTTCTGATAATTCAGACCCTGACAGTGGTGCTTCTGATAATTCAGACCCAGTCAGTCGGTGTATCTTATAATTCTGACCAAGACATTGGGTATTTCTGATAATTCAGACCCGGACAGTGAGTGTATCTGTGCTTCAGACCCAGAGTGTTGTTGTTTCTGATAATTGAGACCCAGACAGTGAGTGTTTCTTATAACACAGACCTTGACAGTGATTGTTTCTGATAAATCAGATGCAGTCAGTGGGTGTTTCTGATAATTCAGCGCCAGGCAGTGGGTGTTTCTGAAAATTGAGAACCAGACAGTGGTTGTTCCTGATAATTCAGATTCAGACAGAGTGTTTTTCTGATAATCCAGAGCCAGATGGTGGGTGTTTCTGATCATTCAGACCCAGACAGTGGATGATTCTGCTTATTCAAACCCAGACAGTGGGTGTTTCTGATAATTCAGAGCCGGACAGTGGTTGTTTCTGATAATTCAGAGCCAGACAATGGGTCCTCCTGATAATTCGGGTCCAAACTGTGCACCTTTTGATATTCCAGACAAAGTCAATGGTGTTTATGTTAATTCAGAGGCAGACAGAGGGTGTTTTCGATAATTCGGATGGAGAGTGGGTCCTTTTTAAACTCCTGTCCCAGAGATTGGGTCCTTTGATAATCCAGACCAAGAGAGTGAGCGTTTATAATAATTCCCTCCAAGACAGCGAGTCCTTCTGATAATTCAGCGAGAATCCAAGTGTCCTGCTGATAAATCAGACACAGGCAGTGGGTGTTCTGATAATTCAGACAGAGACAGTGGTTGTTTCTGATAATGCAGACCCTGTCAGTGGGTGTTTCTGATAATGCAGACCCTGTCAGTGGGTGTTTCTGATAATGCAGACCCTGTCAGTGGGTGTTTCTGATATTGCAGACCCTGTCAGTGGGTGTTTCTGATAATGCAGACCCTGTCAGTGGGTGTTTCTGATAATGCAGACCCTGTCAGTGGGTGTTTCTGATAATGCAGACCCTGTCAGTGGGTGTTTCTGATAATGCAGACCCTGTCAGTGGGTGTTTCTGATAATGCAGACCCTGTCAGTGGGTGTTTCTGATAATGCAGACCCTGTCAGTGGGTGTTTCTGATAATGCAGACCCTGTCAGTGGGTGTTTCTGATAATGCAGACCCTGTCAGTGGGTGTTTCTGATAATGCAGACCCTGTCAGTGGGTGTTTCTGATAATGCAGACCCTGTCAGTGGGTGTTTCTGATAATGCAGACCCTGTCAGTGGGTGTTTCTGATAATGCAGACCCTGTCAGTGGGTGTTTCTGATAATGCAGACCCTGTCAGTGGGTGTTTCTGATAATGCAGACCCTGTCAGTGGGTGTTTCTGATAATGCAGACCCTGTCAGTGGGTGTTTCTGATAATGCAGACCCTGTCAGTGGGTGTTTCTGATAATGCAGACCCTGTCAGTGGGTGTTTCTGATAATGCAGACCCTGTCAGTGGGTGTTTCTGATAATGCAGACCCTGTCAGTGGGTGTTTCTGATAATGCAGACCCTGTCAGTGGGTGTTTCTGATAATGCAGACCCTGTCAGTGGGTGTTTCTGATAATGCAGACCCTGTCAGTGGGTGTTTCTGATAATTCAGACCCTGTCAGTGGGTGTTTCTGATAATGCAGACCCTGTCAGTGGGTGTTTCTGATAATGCAGACCCTGTCAGTGGGTGTTTCTGATAATGCAGACCCTGTCAGTGGGTGTTTCTGATAATGCAGACCCTGTCAGTGGGTGTTTCTGATAATGCAGACCCTGTCAGTGGGTGTTTCTGATAATGCAGACCCTGTCAGTGGGTGTTTCTGATAATGCAGACCCTGTCAGTGGGTGTTTCTGATAATTCAGACCCTGTCAGTGGGTGTTTCTGATAATGCAGACCCTGTCAGTGGGTGTTTCTGATAATGCAGACCCTGTCAGTGGGTGTTTCTGATAATGCAGACCCTGTCAGTGGGTGTTTCTGATAATTCAGACCCAGTCAGTGGGTGTTTCTGATAATGCAGACCCTGTCAGTGGGTGTTTCTGATAATGCAGACCCTGTCAGTGGGTGTTTCTGATAATGCAGACCCTGTCAGTGGGTGTTTCTGATAATGCAGACCCTGTCAGTGGGTGTTTCTGATAATGCAGACCCTGTCAGTGGGTGTTTCTGATAAGTCAGACCCTGTCAGTGGGTGTTTCTGATAATGCAGACCCTGTCAGTGGGTGTTTCTGATAATGCAGACCCTGTCAGTGGGTGTTTCTGATAATGCAGACCCTGTCAGTGGGTGTTTCTGATAATTCAGAGCCAGACAGTGGGTGCTTCTGAATATTCAGGCACAGACAGTGGTTGTTTCTGATAAATGATACCCAGAGAGTGGGAGTTACTGTTCACCCTGACCCAAATAGTGGTTGTTTTTGATAAATCAGACCCAGTCAGTGTGTGTTTCTGATAGAACAGACCCAGTCAGTGGGTGTTTCTGATAATTCAGTGCCAGACAGTGGTTGGTTCTGATAATTCAGACCCAGACAGTGGTTGTTCCTGACAATTAAGATCCAGACATTGGGTGTTTCTGATAATTCAGAGCCAGACAGTGGGTGTTTCTGATAATTCAAAACCGGACAGTGGCTGTTTCTGATAATTCAGACTCCGAAAGTGGTTGTTTCTGTAAATTACTTCCCAGACAGTGATTATTTCTGATAATTCAGACCCAGCCGGGTGTTTCTGGTCATTCTGACCCAGACTGTGGGTGTTTCTGGTAATTCAGACCTAGACAGTGGTTATTTCTACACATTCAGTCCCAGACAATGGTGGTTTCTGATCATTCAGACTGAGACAGTGGTTGTTTCTGATGATTCAGACCCAGTCAGTGGGCGTTTCTGATATTTCAGATCCAGACATTGGGTGTTTCTGATAATTCATACTAGACAGTGTGTTTTTCTGATATTCAGACCCTGACAGTGGTGTTTCTGATAATTCAGACACAGTCAGTTGGTGTTTCTTATTATTCAATCCAAGACAGTGGGTATTTCTGATAATTCAGACCCAGACAGTCAGTATTTCTGTCCTTCAGACCCAGAGTGTTGTTGTTTCTGATAATTGAGACCCAGACAGTGGGTGTTTTTTTATAACTCAGACCCAGACAGTGGTTGTTTCTGATAAATCAGACCCAGTCAGTGGACATTCTGATATTTGAGAGCCAGACAGTGAGTGTTTCTGAAAAATGAGACGCAGACAGTGGTTGTTCCTGAAAATTCAGATCCAGACATAGTGTTTTTCTGATAATTCAGACACGGAGGGTGAGTGTTTATGATAAATTCACACCGGGACAGTGGTTGATTCTGTTAATTCACACCCAGACAGCGGTTGTTTCTGATAGTTCAGACCCAGATAGTGGGTGTTTCTGATAATTCAATCCCAGACAGTGGTTGTTGCTGATAATTCAGACCCTGTTAGTGGGTGTTTTGGATAATTCAGACCCAGACAGTAGTTGTTTCTGGTAATTCAGACCCAGACTGTGGTTGTTCCTGATAATTCAGACCCAGACAGTGAGTGTTTCTTGTCATTCAGAGCCAGAGAGTGGGTGTTTCTGGTAATTGAGACCCAGACAGTGTTTGTTTCTGATCATTCAGACCCAGACAGTGGGAGTTTCTGAAAATTCATACCCAGACAGTGGTTGTTCCTGATAATTCAGATCCAGACAGTGGGAGTTTCAGATATTTCAGACCCAGATAGTGGGTGTTTCTGGTAATTCTAACCCAGACAGTGGTTGTTTCTGTTAATTCAGACCCAGATAGTGGGTGTTTCTGGTAATTCTAACCCAGACAGTGGTTGTTTCTGTTAATTCAGACCCAGATAGTGGGTGTTTCTGGTAATTCTAACCAGACAGTGGTTGTTTCTACACATTCAGACCCAGACAATGGTGGTTTCTGATCATTCAGACCCAGACAGTGGTTGTTTCTGATGATTCAGACCCAGGCAGTGGGCGTTTCTGATATTTCAGATCCAGACATTGGATGTTTCTGATAATTCAGACTCAGACAGTATTTTTTTCTGATGATTCATACCAGACAGTGTGTTTTTCTGATATTCAGACACTGACAGTGGTGTTTCTGATAATTGAGACCCAGACAGTGGGTGTTTTTTTATAACTCAGACCCAGACAGTGGTTGTTTCTGATAAATCAGACCCAGTCAGTGGACTTTCTGATATTTGAGAGCCAGACAGTGAGTGTTTCTGAAAAATGAGATGCAGACAGTGGTTGTTCCTGAAAATTCAGATCCAGACATAGTGTTTTTCTGATAATTCAGACCCAGAGGGTGAGTGTTTATGATAAATTCACACCGAGACAGTGGTTGATTCTGTTAATTCACACCCAGACAGAGGTTGTTTCTGATAGTTCAGACCCAGATAGTGGGTGTTTCTGTTAATTCAATCCCAGACAGTGGTTGTTGCTGATAATTCAGACCCTGTTAGTGGGTGTTTCTGATAATTCAGACCCAGACAGTAGCTGTTTCTGATAATTCAGACCCAGACAGTGGGTGCTTCTTGTCATTCAGAGCCAGAGAGTGGGTGTTTCTGGTAATTGAGACCCAGACAGTGTTTGTTTCTGATCATTCAGACCCAGACAGTGGGAGTTTCTAATAATTCAGACAGAGACAGTGGTTGCTTCTGATATTTCACACCCAGACAGTGATGTTTTCATAATTCATCCCAGGCGGTGCTTGTTTCTGATAATTCAGACCCAGACTGTGGTTGTTCCTGATAATTCAGACCCAGACAGTGGGTGCTTCTTGTCATTCAGAGCCAGACAGTGGATGTTTCTGGTAATTGAGACCCAGACAGTGTTTGTTTCTGATAATTCAAATCCAGACAGTGAGTGTTTCTGATAATTCAGACACAGACAGTGGTTGTTTCTAAAAATTCAGACCCAGACTGTTGTTGTTTCTCATAATTCAGACCCAGACAGTGGGAGTTTCTGAAAATTCATACCCAGACAGTGGTTGTTCCTGATAATTCAGATCCAGACAGTGGGAGTTTCAGATATTTCAGAGCTAGATAGTGGGTGTTTCTGATCATTTTAACCCAGACAGTGGTTGTTTCTGATAATTCTGACTCAGACAGTGGGTCTTTCTCATTATTCAGAGCCAGACAGTGGGTGTTTCTGAGTATTCAGACCCAGACAGTGGTTGTTCGCGATAATTCATACCCAGAGAAGGCGTTTTTCTGAAAATTCAGAGCCAGTCGGTGGGTGTTTCTGATAATTCAGAGCCAGATATTGGGTGTTTCTGATAATTCTAACCAAGACATTGGTTGTTTCTGGTAATTCTGACCATGACAGTGGTTGTTTCTGATCATTCAGTCCCAGAGTGTGGTTGTTTCTGATAATTCAGATTCTGTCAGTGGTTGTTTCTTATAAATCAGACCAAGGCAGTGGTTATTTCTGATAATTCAGACCCAGTTAGTGTGTGTTTCTGATACATCAGACCCAGGCAGTGGTTGTTTCTGATAATTCAGAGCTGGACAGTTGGTGTTTCTGATAATTCAGACCCAGACAGTGGTTGTTCCTGATACTTCAGAACAAGATAGTTGGAGTTTCTGATAATTCTAAACCAGACAGTGGTCGTTTCTGATAATTCCGTTCCAGACAGCGAGTGTTTCTTGTCACTCAGACCGAGACAGTGGCTGTTTCTGATAATTCAATACTGGGCAGTGGCTGTTTCTGATAATTCAGACCAAGACAATGGTTGTTTCTGATAATTCAGACCCAGTCAGTGGGTGTTTCTTATAAATCAGACCAAGACAGTGGGTATTTCTGATAATTCAGACCCAGATAGTGGGTGTTACTGATAATTCTAACCCAGACAGTGGCTGTTTCTGATAATTCAGACCCAGTCAGTGGGTGTTTCTTATAAGTCAGAACAAGGCAGTGGTTATTTCTGAACGTTCAGACCCAGGCAGTGAATGTTTCTGATAATTGAGACCCAGAGAGTGGGAGTTACTGATGACTCAGACACAAAGAGTGTTTGTTTTTGATCAGACCAGGAGAGCACCGAGGCGGCAGTATAAAAGGAGGAGCGAGGCGAGGCCCGACCAGACCGGACCAGGAGAGCACCGAGGCGGCAGTATAAAAGGAGGGGCGAGGCGAGGCCCGACCAACTCAGCAGCGGGGAGAGATGTAAAAAGTAATCAGAGTGTGACGTCACCAGGGAGCAGGTAAGTGATTGGTTGGTGAGTATTTCTCTATTTTTTAAACTTTAACTCTGTGGTTCATAGTTGCTAAGGTCTTTCTGGTGTAGCGGGGACTGTTGGTAAACCATACAAGCGCCCAAGAGTTTATCTTTAATTGGTGGTAGTGAATTAATTTAAAATAATTAAAGGGTAAGTCATGTCAGGACAGCCCAGCCCCGTGTTATGCTCCTCTTGCTCTATGTGGGAATTCAGGGACGCTGCCTGTGTCCCTGATGACCATGTGTGCCAGAAATGCATCCAGCTGCAGCTACTAGCAGACCGCATTGCGGCGCTGGAGCTGCAGATGGATGGGCTTTGGAGCATTCACGATGCTGAGAGGGTCATGGATAACATGTTTAGTGAGTTGGTCACACCGCAGGTAAGGGCTGCACAGGCAGAAGGGAAATGGGTGACCATCAGGCAGAGCAGTAGAGGCAGGCAGGTAGTGCAGGGGACCCCTGTGGCCATCCCCCTCTCAAACAGGTATACTGTTTTGGATACTGTTGAGGGGGATGACTTACCAGAGGAAGGCAGCAGCAGCCAACTTCCTGGCACCAGGGGTGCTTCTGCTGCTCAGGAAGGGAGGAAAAAGAGTGGGAGAGCAATAGTGGTAGGGGATTCTATCGTAAGGGGAACAGATAGGTGTTTCTGTGGCCGTAGACATGACTCCAGGATGGTTTGTTGCCTCCCTGGTGCCAGGGTCAAGGATGTCACTGAACAGCTGCAGGGCATTCTGAAGGGGAAGGGTGAACAGTCAGAGGTCGTGGTTCACATTGGGGTCAATGACATGGGTAGGAAGAGGGATGAGGTCCTGCAGCAAGAATTTAGGGAGCTAGGTAGCAGAGTAAAGAGCAGGACCTCAAAGGTTGTAATCTCTGGATTACTCCCGGTGCCACGTGCTAGTGAGTATAGGAATAGAAGGATAGAGCAGATGAATGCATGGCTAAAGAGTTGGTGCAGAAGGGAGGGCTTTAGTTTCCTGGATCACTGGGCCTGCATCTGGGGAAGGTGGGACTTGTACAAGTCGGACGGGTTGCACCTGAACCAGAGTGGGACAAATATCCTTGCGGGGAGGTTTGCTAGCACTGTTCGGGGGGGTTTAAACTAAAATGGCAGGGGGTTGGGAACCTGAGCAGGGAGACAGAGGAAAGGAAAACAGGGATAAAAGCAAAAGATAGGAAGGAGAAAAACAAAAGTGGCAGTCAGAGAAATCAACGGTTTAAATCAAACGTGGCCACAGTAAATAATAATTCTAATAGGTCTAAGAGCGTTAAAAAAACAAGCCTAAAGGCTTTAGAAATTGGTTTGGGGCGCCAAAGTGGCGCAAAAGTCACCTGAGCGCAGGATTTAGAGCAGCGTTCGAGGCTTTAGCGATCGTCAGATATTCAGTTTCATTGCTCCTCGAGGGACACGGGGCGAGGCTCGAGGCGCTCCGTGTCCCTCTTAGGGCGCTGAAACTGAATATCGCAGCGCAACATACCGCAGCACCACACGCTGCGGCATGGCACGCGGTGGTACTGCAGGCCTTCCTCCCACTGTTAAAGGGGAGGTGCCTGCAACAGCGCGATCCCCGCTCGCGAGTGCCGGCAAATGAGCCCGGCACCAAGGAGAAGTGCCAGGCTCTCGGGAAACAGCCGGCAATGCCGCGGGGGGGTGGTTAGGAGGTCGGGGACGGAGGTGCTGGCAGGCGGCCGCCGAAAAGGCGGCCGCCCCGCACGTCCACCTTAACTTGCGCCGCTGCTGGCACAGTAAGGCCCCGTGAACCGGGCGCGGGTAGCGAGCGGTGCAACTGCGGCGTTCGCTACCAAATATCGCGGTGGCGGCGCAGCGCAAATGCCTAACGCCACCATTAGCGCCCCTGCTGAATATCGCGGGAGACGCAGCCAGTGGCGTTACAGCCACTGACTGCCTCTTTAGGCGCTAACAGGTGGCACTACTCACCCAATTTCTCCATTGTGTCTTAATGCGAGGAGCATTTGTTATAAGGTGGATGAATTGGCTGCGCAAATAGAGGTAAACGAATATGATTTGGTTGGGATTACGGAAACGTGGCTCAAGGATGGCCAAGACTGGGAACTCAACATCCAGGGGTATTCGATATTCAGGAAAGATAGGCATAAAGGAAAGGGAGGTGGGGTAGCATTACTGGTTAAAGAAGGGATTAATACAATTGTAATGAAGGATATTAGCTCTGATGATGTGGAATCTGTATGGGTAGAATTGAGAAATAGTAAGGGGAAAAAAACATTAGTGGGAGTGGTACATAGACCTCCAAACAGTAAGGCAGAGGTTGGGGATGGCATTAAAAGGGAAATTAAAGAAGCGTGCAATAAGGGCACAGTAGTCATCATGGGTGACTTTAATCTACATATAGATTGGGCCAACCAAATTAGTAACAATAATGTGGAGGAGGAATTCCTAGAGTGTTTACGAGATGGTTTCCTGGACCAATATGTCGAGGAACCAACCAGAGATCAGGCCATCTTAGACTGGGTATTATGTAACGAGAAAGGATTAATTAGCAATCTTGTTGTACGAGGCCCCTTGGGTCGGAGCGATCATAATATGATCGAATTACATAGAAACATAGAAACATAGAAGATAGGAGCAGGAGTAGGCCATTCGGCCCTTCGAGCCTGCTCCGCCATTCAACGAGATCATGGCTGATCATCCAAACCCTAGCACCCGGTCCCTACACCGACAGCCATCCCACCCAAGCCCTATCCCCGTAACCCCGTAACCCCACGTATTTAATCCCCCCTAACACTAAGGGCCAATTTTTTTATCATGGCCAATCAACCTAACCCGCACATCTTTGGACTGTGGGAGGAAACCGGAGTACCCGGAGGAAACCCACGCAAATTCTTCATTAAGATGGAGAATGAAGTAGTTGACTCAGAGACTAGGGTCCTCAATTTAAATAAAGGAAACTACGATGGTCTGAGGAGCGAGTTGGGTAGGATTGATTGGGGAATGGCACTCAAAGGGTTGACGGTGGATAGGCAATGGCAAACATTCAAAGACCGAATGGAAGAGCTACAGAATTTGTTCATCCCAGTTTGGCATCAAAGTAAAACAAAAAGGTGACCCAACCGTGGCAAACAATGGAAATTAGGGATAGCATAAGATCCAAGGAGAGGACATATAAATTGGTCAGAAAAAGCAATAATCCTGAGGATTGGGAGCAGTTTAGGATTCAACAAAGGAGGACAAAGGGATTAATTATGAAAGGGAAAATAGAATATGAGAGTAATCTATCAGGGAACATAAAAACTGACTGTAAAAGCTTTTATTGATATGTGAAGAGAAAAAGATTGGTGAAGTCAAGCGTAGGTCCCTTGCAGTCAGAATCAGGGGAAATTATAATGGGAAACAAAGAAATGGCAGACCAACTAAATACATACTTTGGTTCTGTCTTCACAAAGGAGGACACAAATAACCTCCCAGAGGTGCCGGGGAACATAGGGTCTGATGAAAGGGTGGAATTGAAAGAAATCAGTATTTGTAGGGAAATGGTGTTAGGGAAATTGATGGGACTGAAGGCCGATAAATCCCCAGGGCCTGATAATCTACATCCCAGGGTACTTAAGGAAGTGGCCCTAGAAATAGTAGATGCATTGCTGGTCATCTTCCAGAACTCGATAGACTCTGGAACAGTACCCATGGATTGGAGGGCAGCTAATGTTACCCCACTATTCAAAAAAGGTGGTAGAGAAAATGCGGGGAATTATAGACCGGTAAGCCTGACATTGGTAGTGGGGAAGATGCTAGAGTCTATTATAAAAGATGTAGTAGCAGAGCACTTGGAAAGCAGTGACAGGATCGGACAAAGTCAACATGGATTTACAAAAGGTAAATCATGCTTGACTAATCGACTGGAATTTTTTGAGGATGTAACTGGTAAAATAGATAAGGGAGAACCAGTGGATGTGGTGTATTTGGACTTTCAGAAGGCTTTCGATAAGGTTCCACGTAAGAGATTAGCATGCAAAATTAAGGCACATGGGATTGAGGGCAAGGTATTGACTTGGATAGAGAACTGGTTGGCGGACAGAAAGCAAAGAGTTGGAATAAACAGGTCGCTTTCCGAGTGGCAGGCAGTGAATAGTGGGGTACCGCAAGGATCGGTCCTTGGACCCCAGCTGTTCACAATATATATTAATGATCTGGACGAGGGAATTGGATGTAATATCTCCAAATTTGCGGACGACACAAAGCTGGGTGGGAGGGTAAGCTGTGAGGAGGATGTCGTGAAACTCCAGTACGATTTGGACAGATTGGGTGATTGGGCAGAAACATGGCAAATGCACCATAATGTGGATAAATGTGAGGTTATCCACTTTGGTGGCAAAAACAGGAAGGCAGATTATTAATTGAATGGCAATAGATTGGGAGAAGGGGAAGTGCAAAGAGACCTGGGTGTTCTTGTGCACCAGTCGCTGAAGGTAAGCATGCAGGTGCAGCAGGCGGTTAAGAAGGTAAATGGTATGTTGGCCTTTGTAGCAAGAGGGTTCGAGTACAGGAACAAGGATGTCTTGCTACAGTTGTACAGGGCCTTGGTGAGACCGCACCTTGAGTGTTGTGTGCAGTATTGGTCGCCTTACCTGAGGAACGATGTTCTTGCCATGGAAGGGGTGCAGCGAAGATTCACCAGGCTGATACCTGGGATGGCAGGAATGACGTATGAGGAGAGATTGTGTCGATTGGGCTTATACTCACTGGAGTTTAGAAGATTGAGAGGGGATCTCATCGAAACCTATAAAATTCTGTCAGGCCTGGACAGACTAGATGCAGGAAGGATGTTTCTGATGGCCGGGGAGTCCAGAACCCGGGGTCAGGGGTAAGCCATTTAGGACTGAAATGAGGAGGAATTTCTTCACCCAGAGAGTGGTGAACCTGTGGAATTCTCTGCCACAGAGGGCGGTGGAGGCCAGTTCATTAAATATATTCAAGAAAGATTTGGATGTACTTCTTAAGGCTAAAGGGATCAAGAGATATGGGGAGAAGGCAGGGACAGGGTACTGAATTTGAATGATCAGCCATGATCTCATTGAATGGCGGAGCAGGCTCGAAGGGCCGAATGGCCTACTCCTGCTCCTATCTTCTATGTTTCTATGTTTCTAAAGCAGACACAGACAGTGTGTTTTTCTGATAATTCTGTGTCAGACTGTGGGTTTTTCTGAAAATTCAGACACAGGCAGTGGTTGCTTCTGATAATTCAGACCCAGACAGTGGGTGTTTCTGATAATTCTAACCCAGACAGTGGTTGTTTCTGATAATTCAGTCCCAGACAGTGGTTGTGTCAGATAATTCAGACCCAGATAGTGGGTGTTTCTGATAATTCTATCCCAGACAGTGGTTGTTTCTTATCATTCAGTCCCAGACAGTGGCTGTTTCTGATGATTCAGACCCAGACAGTGGTTATTTCTGATGATACAGACCCAGACAGTGGTCGTTTCTGATAATTCCGTTCCAGACAGCGAGTGTTTCTTGTCACTCAGATCCAGACAGTGGCTGTTGCTGATAATTCAGAACCAGGCAGTGGCTGGTTCTGATAATTCAGACCCAGTCAGTGGGTGTTTCTTATAAATCAGATTAAGACAGTGGTTATTTCTGATAATTCAGACCCAGACTGTGAATGTGTCTGTCCTTCAGACCCAGACAGTGGGTGTTTCTGATAATTCAGTGCCAGACAGTGGGTGTTTCTGATAATGCAGAACCGGACAGTGGCTGTTTCTGATAATTCTGACTCCGAAAGTGGTTGTTTCTGTAAATTAAGTCCCAGACAGTGGTTATTTCTGATAATTCAGATCCAGACGGGTGATTCTGGTCATTCTGACCCAGACTGTGGGTGTTTCTGGTAATTCAGGCCCAGACAGTGGTTGTTTCTACACATTCAGACCCAGACAATGGTGGTTTCTAATCATTCAGACCCAGACAGTTGTTGTTTCTGATGATTCACACCCAGGCAGTGGGCGTTTCTGATATTTCAGATCCAGACATTGGGTGTTTCTGATAATTCAAACCAGACAGTGTGTTTTTCTGATATTCAGACCCTGACAGTGGTGTTTCTGATAATTCAGACCAAGACAGTGGGTGTTTCTGATAATTCAGACCCAGTCAGTGAGTGTTTCTGTCCTTCAGAACCAGAGTGTTGTTGTTTCTGATAATTGAGACCCAGACAGTGGGTGTTTTTTTCTAACTCAGACCCAGACAGTGGTTGTTTCTGATAAATCAGACCCAGTCAGTGGGTGTTTCTGATAATTCAGATCCAGACATAGTGTTTTTCTGAAAATTCAGTGCCAGAGGGTGAGTGTTTCTGATAATTCACACACAGACAGTGGTTGTTTCTGTCAAGTCAAACACAGTCAGTGGTTGTTTCTGATAATTCAGAGCCAGACAGTGGGTGTTTCTAAAAATTCAGACCCAGCCAATATTTGTTTCTGATAATTCAGACCAGACAGTGGATGTTTCTTGTCCTTCAGAGCCAGACAGTGGTTGTTTCTGGTAATTGAGACCCAGACAGTGTTTGTTTCTGATCATTCAGACCTAGACAGTGGGAGTTTCTAATAATTCAGACATAGACAGTGGTTGCTTCTGATAATTCACACCCAGACAGTGATTTTTTCTTATAATTCACTCCAAGGCGGTGCTTATTTCTGATAATTCAATCCCAGACAGTGAGTGCTTCTGATAATTCAGACACAGACGGTGCTTGTTTCTGAAAATTCAGACCCAGACAGAGGTTGTTTCTGATAATTCAGACACAGACAGTGGTTGTTTCTGAGAAGTCAGACCCAGACAGTGGGTTTTTCTGAGAAGTCAGACCCAGACAGTGGGTTTTTCTGAAAATTCAGAACCAGACAATCGTTGTTTCTGGTAATTCAAAGCCAGACAATGGGTCCTCCTGATAATTCAGATCCAAACAGTGCGTCTTTTGATATTCCCGACAAAGACAATGGTGTTTAAGTTAATTCAGAGGCAGACAGAGGGTGTTTACGATAGTTCGGACCGGGCAGTGTGTCCTCCTAATAATCCTGTCGCAGACAATGCGTCCTTTGATAATCCAGACCAAGAGAGTGAGTGTTTATGCTAATTCAGTACCGGACAGCGAGTCCTTCTGATAATTCAGAGAGTGTCCATGTGTTCTGATAAATCAAACCCAGACAGTGGGTGTCCTGATAATTCGGACACAGACAGTGGTTGTTTCTGGAAGTTCAGACCCAGACAGTGGTTGTTTCCGATAACTCAGACCCAGAAGTGGTTATTTCTGATAATTCAGAGACAAACAGTGGGTGTTTCTGATAAATCAGACACAGACAGTGCTTGTTTCTTATGATTAAGACCAGACAGTGTGTTTTTCTGATATTCAGATACTAACAGTGGTGTTTCAGATAAATCAGACCCAGTCAGTGGGTGTTTCTTATAATTCAGTCCAAGACAGTGGGTATTTCTGATAATACAGACTCAGACAGTGAGTGTTTCTGTCTTTCAGACTCAGACAGTGGTTGTTTCTTATAATTGAGACCCAGAGAGTGTGTGTTTCTGATAACTCAGACCCAGACAGTGGGTGTTTCTGTTATTTCAGAGCCAGACAGTGGGTGTTTCTGAAAAATCAGACCCAGACAGTGCTTGTATCTGTTAATTCAGAACCAGTCAGTTGATGTTTCTGATACTTCAAAGCCAGATAGTGGATGTTTCTGATATTTCAAAGCCAGACAGTGGGTGTTTCTGAAGATTCAGACCCAGACAGTGCTGGTATCTGTTAATTCAGAGCCAGACAGTTGATGTTTCTGATAATTCAAAGCCAGATAGTGGATATTTCTGATAATTCAATGCCAGACACTGGTTGTTCCTGATAATTCAGATTCGGATAATGTGTTTCTCTGATAATTCAGGGCAAGTCGGTGTGTGTTTCTGTCCTTCAGACCCAGACAGTGGTTGTTTCTAATAGTTGAGACCCAGACAGTGGGTGTTCCTGATATCTCAGACGCAGACAGTGTTTTATTCTGATAATTACAAGCCTAGTCAGTGGGTGGTTCTGATAATTCAGAGCCAGTCGGTGGGTGTTTCTGATAATTCAGACCCAGACAGTGGTTGTTCCTGATATTTCAGATCCAGTCATAGCGTTTTTCTGATAATTCAGAGCCAGAGGGTGAGTGTTTCTGATAATTCACACCCAGACAGTGGTTGTTTCTGTTAATTCAGACCCAGGCAGTGGTTGTTTCTGATAATTCAGAGCTAGACAGTTGGTGTTTCTGAAAATTCAGACCCAGGCAGTAGTTGTTTCTGATAATTCAGGCACAGACTGTGGTTGTTCCTTATAATTCAGATCCAGATAGTGTGTTTTTCTGATAATTCAGAGCCAGAAGTTGGTTGTTTCTGATAATTCCGACCCAGACAGTGGTTGTTCCTGATGATTCAGACCCAAACAGTGGGCGTTTCTGATAATTCAGAGTCAGACAGCGGGTGTTTCTTTTCACTCAGACCCAGACAGTGGCTGTTTCTGATAATTCAGAAATGGACAGTGATGGTTTCTGATAATTCATACCCAGACACCGGTTGTTTCTGATAATTCAGCCCAGAAAGTGGTTGTTTAGAGAAATCAGACTGAGCCGGGTGATTCTGGTCATTCCGACCCAGACTGTGGGTGTTTCTGGTAACTCAAATCCAGACAGTTGTTGTTTCTACTCCTTCAGACCCAGAGAGTGGTTATTTCTGATAGTTCTGATCCAGACAGTGGTTGTTTCTGATGGTTCAGTCCCAGACAGTTGGTGTTTCTTGTTGTTACACTCGGACCCAGACAGTGGCAGATTCTGATAATTCAGACCCAGGCAGTGGTTGTTTCTACTCATTCAGACCCAGTCAGTGGGTGTTTCTGATAATTCAGAGTCAGACGGTGGGTGTTTCTGAATGATCAGACCCAAACAGTGGTTGTTTCTGATAATTCAGACCCAGACAGTAGTTGTTTCTGATAATTCAGACCCAGACAGTGGTCGTTTCTGATAATTCAGACCCTGACAGTAGTTGTTTCTGATGATTCAGACCCAAACAGTGGTTGTTTCTGATAATTCAGAGTCAGACGGTGGGTGTTTCTGAATGATCAGACCCAAACAGTGGTTGTTTCTGATAATTCAGACCCTGACAGTAGTTGTTTCTGATAATTCAGACCCAAACAGTGGTTGTTTCTGATAATTCAGACCCAGACAGTAGTTGTTTCTGATAATTCAGACCCAAACAGTGGTTGTTTCTGATAATTCAGACCCTGACAGTAGTTGTTTCTGATAATTCAGACGCAGTCAGTGGGTGTTTCTGATAATTCAGACCCAGACAGTAGTTGTTTCTGATAATTCAGACCCAGACAGTGGTCGTTTCTGATAATTCTATTCCTGACAACGAGTGTTGCTTGTCACTCAGACACTGACAGTGGCTGTTTCTGTCAATTCAGAGCCAGGCAGTGGCTGGTTCTAATAATTCAGACCCAGTCAGTGGGTGTTTCTTATAAATCAGATGAAGACAGTGGTTATTTCTGATATTTCAGACCCAGACATTGACTGTGTCTGTCCTTCAGACCCAGATAGTGGTTGTTTCTGATAATTGAGGCCCAGAGAGTGGGAGTTACTGATCACTCAGACCCAAACAGTGGTTGTTTTTGATAAATCAGACCCAGTCAGTGTGTGTTTCTGATAATTCAGTGTCTGACGGTGGGTGTTTCTGAATGTTCAGACGCAAACAGTGGTTGTTTCTGATAATTCAGACCCTGATAGTGGGTGTTTCTGATAATTCTAACCCAGACAGTGGATGTTTCTGATAATTCTAATCCAGACAGTGGTTGTTTCTGAACATTCAGTCCCAGACAGTGGTTTTTCCTGATAATTCAGACACAGACAGTGGTTGTTTCTGATAATTCTAACCCAGACAGTGGTTGTTTCTGAGCATTCAGTCCCAGACAGTGGATGTTTCTGATAATTGAGACCCAGAGAGTGGGAGTTACTAATGACTCAGACACAAAGAGTGGTTGTTTTTGATAAAGCAGTCCCAGACAGTGTGTTTTTGTGATAATTCTGCATCAGACTGTCGGTTTCTCTGAAAATTCAGGCACAAACAGTGGTTGTATGATAATTCAGTCCCAGACAGTGGGTGTTTCTGATCATTCTAAACCAGACAGTGGTTGTTTCTGATCATTCAGTCCAAGACAGTGGTTGTTTCTGATAATTCAGACCCAGACAGTAGGTGTTCTGATAATTCTAACACAGACAGTGGTTGTTTCTTATCATTCAGTCAGAGACAGTGGCTGTTTCTGATGATTCAGACCCAGACAGTGGTTATTTCTGATGACACAGACCCAGACAGTGGTCGTTTCTGATAATTCCGTTCCAGACAGCGTGTGTTTCTTGTCACTCAGACCCAGACAGTGGCTGTTTCTGATAATTCAGAACAGGGCAGTGGCTGCTTCTGATAATTCAGACCCAGTCAGTGGGTGTTTCTTATAAATCAGACTAAGACAGTGGTTATTTCTGATAATCCAGACCCAGAGAGTGGGAGTTACTGATCACTCACACCCAAACAGTGGTTGTTTTTGATAAATCAGACCCAGTCAGTGTGTGTTTCTGTTAATTCAGGGTCAGACGGTGGGTGTTTTGGAATGTTCAGACCCAAACAGTGGTTGTTTCTGATCATTCAGACCCTGATAGTGGGTGTTTCTGATAATTCTAACCCAGACAGTGGATTTTTCTGATAATTGTAACCCAGACAGTGGTTGTTTCTGAACATTCATCCCAGACAGTGGTTGTTTCTGATAATTCAGACCCAGACTGTGAATGTGTCTGTCCTTCAGACCCAGACAGTGGTTGTTTCTGATAATTGAGACCAAGAGAGTGGGAGTTACTGATCACTCACACCCAAACAGTGGTTGTTTTTGATAAATCAGACCCAGTCAGTGTGTGTTTCTGATAATTCAGGGTCAGATGGTGGGTGTTTCTGAATGTTCAGACCCAAACAGCGGTTGTTTCTGATCATTCAGACCCTGATAGTGGGTGTTTCTGATAATTCTAACCCAAACAGTGGATGTTTCTGCAAATTCCGACCAAGACAGTGGTTATTTCTGATAATTCAGACCCAGACAGTGGTTGTTTCTAATGAATCAGACGCAGACAGTGGGAGTTTCTGATAATTCGGAACCAGACAGTGGATGTTTCTGATAATTCACATCGAGACAGTGGTTGTTTCTGAGCATTCAGTCCCAGACAGTGGTTGTTTCTGATAATTGTGACCCAGAGAGTGGGAGTTACTGATGACTCAGATACAAAGAGTGGTTGTTTTTGATAAAGCAGTCCCAGACAGTTGGTTTTTCTGATAATTCTGTGTCAGACTGTTGGTTTCTCTGAAAATTCAGACACAGACAGTGGTTGTTTCTGATAATTCTAACCCAGACAGTGGTTGTTTCTTATCATTCAGTCACAGACATTTGTTGTTTCTGATGATTCAGCCCCAGACAGTGCTAATTTCTGATGATACAGACCCAGACAGTGGTCGTTTCTGATAATTCCGTTCCAGACAGCGTCTGCTTCTTGTCACTCAGACCCAGACAGTGGCTGTTTCTGATAATTCAGAACAGTGCAGTGGCTGGTTCTGATAATTGAGACCCAGTCAGTGGGTGTTTCTTATAAATCAGACTAAGACAGTGGTTATTTCTGATAATTCAGACCCAGACAGTGAATGTGTCTGTCCTTCAGACAGTGGTCGTTTCTGATAATTCCGTTCCAGACAGCGTGTGTTTCTTGTCACTCAGTCCCAGAGCGTGGTTGTTTCTGATGAATCAGACGCAGGCAGTGGGAGTTACTGATGATTCGGACCCAGACATTGGTGCTTCTGATAATTCACATCCAGACAGTGCTTGTTTCTGATAATTCAGACCCAGACACTGGGTGATTCTGCTAATTCAAACCCAGACAGTGGGTGTTTCGGATAATTCAGACCCAGACAGTGGTTGTTTCTGATGAATCAGACGCAGACAGTGGGAGTTTCTGATAATTCGGACCCAGACGATGGAGCTTCTGAAAATTCACACCCAGACAGTGCTTGCTTCTGATAATTCAGACCCAGACAATGGGTGATTCTGCTAATTCAAACCCAGACAGTGAGTGTTTCGGATAATTCAGACAAAGACAGTGGTTGTTTCTGCAAATTCAGACCCAGACAATGGTTGTTTCTGAAAATTTACTCCCAGACAGTGGTTGTTTCTGATCATTCACACCCAGTCAGTGGGTGTTTCTTATAATTCAAACCAAGACAGTGGTTATTTCTGATAATTCAGACCCAGACAGTGAATGTTTCTGTCCTTTAAACCCAATCAGTGGTTGTCTCTGATAAATCAGACCAAGTCAGTGGGTGTTTCTGATAATTCAGTGCCAGGCAGTGGGTGTTTCTGATAATTCAGACCCAGACAGTGGTTGTTCCTGATAATTAAGATCCAGACAGTGGGTGTTTCTGATAATTCAGTGCCAGACAGTGGGTGTTTCTGATAATGCAGAACTGGACAGAGGCTGTTTTTGATAATTCAGACTCCGACAGTGGTTGTTTCTGTAAATTAAGTCCCAGACAGTGGTTATTTCTGATAATTCAGATCCAGACGGGTGCTTCTGGTCATCCTGATCCAGACTGTGAGTGTTTCTGGTAATTCAGACCCAGACAGTGGTTGTTTCTACACATTCAGACCCAGACAATGGTGGTTTCTAATCATTCAGACCCAGACAGTGGTTGTTTCTGATGAGTCAGACCCAGGCAGTGGGCGTTTCTGACATTTCAGATCTAGACATTGGCTTTTTCTGATAATTCAGTCCCAGACAGTGGGTGTTCTGATAATTCTAACCCAGACAGTGGTTGTTTCTGATAATTCAGACCCAGACAGTAGGTGTTCTGATAATTCTAACCCAGACAGTGGTTGTTTCTTATCATTCAGTCAGAGACAGTGGTTGTTTCTGATGATTCAGACCCAGACAGTGGTTATTTCTGATGATACAGACCCAGACAGTGGTCGTTTCTGATAATTCCGTTCCATACAGCGTGTGTTTCTTGTCACTCAGACCCAGAGAGTGGCTGGTTCTGATAATTCAGACCCAGTCAGTGGGTGTTTCTTATAAATCAGACTAAGACAGTGGTTATTTCTGATAATTCAGACCCAGACAGTGAATGTGTCTGTCCTTCAGATGCAGACAGTGGTTGTTTTGATAATTGAGACCCAGAGAGTGGGGGTTACTGATCACTCACACCCAAACAGTGGTTGTTTTTGATAAATCAGACCCAGTCAGTGTGTGTTTCTGATAATTCAGGGTCAGACGGTGGGTGTTTTGGAATGTTCAGATCCAAACAGTGGTTGTTTCTGATCATTCAGACCCTGATAGTGGGTGTTTCTGATAATTCTAACCCAGGCAGTGGATTTTTCTGATAATTGTAACCCAGACAGTGGTTGTTTCTGAACATTCATCCCAGACAGTGGTTGTTTCTGATAATTCAGACCCAGACAGTAGTTGTTTCTGATGATTCAGACCCAGACAGTGGTCGTTTCTGATAATTCTGTTCCTGACAGCGAGTGTTTATTGTCACTCAGACCCAGGCAGTGGCTGTTTCTGACAATTCAGTCCCAAACAGTGGTTGTTTCTGATAAATCAGACCCAGTCAGTGTGTGTTTCTGATAATTCAGGGTCAGATGGTGGGTGTTTCTGAATGTTCAGACCCAAACAGCGATTGTTTCTGATCATTCAGACCCTGATAGTGGGTGTTTCTGATAATTCTAACCCAGACAGTGGATGTTTCTGCAAATTCCGACCAAGACAGTGGTTATTTCTGAAAGTTCAGACCCAGACAGTGGTTGTTTCTGATGAATCAGACGCAGACAGTGGGAGTTTCTGAGCATTCAGTCCCAGACAGTGGATGTTTCTGATAATTCACATCGAGACAGTGGTTGTTTCTGAGCATTCAGTCCCAGACAGTGGTTGTTTTTGATAATTGTGACCCAGAGAGTGGGAGTCACTGAGGACTCAGACATAAAGAGTGGTTGTTTTTGATAAAGCAGTCTCAGACAGTTGGTTTTTCTGATAATTCTGTGTCAGACTGTTGGTTTCTCTGAAAATTCAGACACAGACAGTGGTTGTTTCTGATAATTGAGACCAAGAGAGTGGGAGTTACTGATCACTCACACCCAAACAGTGGTTGTTTTTGATAAATCAGACCCAGTCAGTGTGTGTTTCTGATAATTCAGGGTCAGATGGTGGGTGTTTCTGAATGTTCAGACCCAAACAGCGGTTGTTTCTGATCATTCAGACCCTGATAGTGGGTGTTTCTGATAATTCTAACCCAAACAGTGGATGTTTCTGCAAATTCCGACCAAGACAGTGGTTATTTCTGATAATTCAGACCCAGACAGTGGTTGTTTCTAATGAATCAGACGCAGACAGTGGGAGTTTCTGATAATTCGGAACCAGACAGTGGATGTTTCTGATAATTCACATCGAGACAGTGGTTGTTTCTGAGCATTCAGTCCCAGACAGTGGTTGTTTCTGATAATTGTGACCCAGAGAGTGGGAGTTACTGATGACTCAGATACAAAGAGTGGTTGTTTTTGATAAAGCAGTCCCAGACAGTTGGTTTTTCTGATAATTCTGTGTCAGACTGTTGGTTTCTCTGAAAATTCAGACACAGACAGTGGTTGTTTCTGATAATTCTAACCCAGACAGTGGTTGTTTCTTATCATTCAGTCACAGACATTTGTTGTTTCTGATGATTCAGCCCCAGACAGTGCTAATTTCTGATGATACAGACCCAGACAGTGGTCGTTTCTGATAATTCCGTTCCAGACAGCGTCTGCTTCTTGTCACTCAGACCCAGACAGTGGCTGTTTCTGATAATTCAGAACAGTGCAGTGGCTGGTTCTGATAATTGAGACCCAGTCAGTGGGTGTTTCTTATAAATCAGACTAAGACAGTGGTTATTTCTGATAATTCAGACCCAGACAGTGAATGTGTCTGTCCTTCAGACAGTGGTCGTTTCTGATAATTCCGTTCCAGACAGCGTGTGTTTCTTGTCACTCAGTCCCAGAGCGTGGTTGTTTCTGATGAATCAGACGCAGGCAGTGGGAGTTACTGATGATTCGGACCCAGACATTGGTGCTTCTGATAATTCACATCCAGACAGTGCTTGTTTCTGATAATTCAGACCCAGACACTGGGTGATTCTGCTAATTCAAACCCAGACAGTGGGTGTTTCGGATAATTCAGACCCAGACAGTGGTTGTTTCTGATGAATCAGACGCAGACAGTGGGAGTTTCTGATAATTCGGACCCAGACGATGGAGCTTCTGAAAATTCACACCCAGACAGTGCTTGCTTCTGATAATTCAGACCCAGACAATGGGTGATTCTGCTAATTCAAACCCAGACAGTGAGTGTTTCGGATAATTCAGACAAAGACAGTGGTTGTTTCTGCAAATTCAGACCCAGACAATGGTTGTTTCTGAAAATTTACTCCCAGACAGTGGTTGTTTCTGATCATTCACACCCAGTCAGTGGGTGTTTCTTATAATTCAAACCAAGACAGTGGTTATTTCTGATAATTCAGACCCAGACAGTGAATGTTTCTGTCCTTTAAACCCAATCAGTGGTTGTCTCTGATAAATCAGACCAAGTCAGTGGGTGTTTCTGATAATTCAGTGCCAGGCAGTGGGTGTTTCTGATAATTCAGACCCAGACAGTGGTTGTTCCTGATAATTAAGATCCAGACAGTGGGTGTTTCTGATAATTCAGTGCCAGACAGTGGGTGTTTCTGATAATGCAGAACTGGACAGAGGCTGTTTTTGATAATTCAGACTCCGACAGTGGTTGTTTCTGTAAATTAAGTCCCAGACAGTGGTTATTTCTGATAATTCAGATCCAGACGGGTGCTTCTGGTCATCCTGATCCAGACTGTGAGTGTTTCTGGTAATTCAGACCCAGACAGTGGTTGTTTCTACACATTCAGACCCAGACAATGGTGGTTTCTAATCATTCAGACCCAGACAGTGGTTGTTTCTGATGAGTCAGACCCAGGCAGTGGGCGTTTCTGACATTTCAGATCTAGACATTGGCTTTTTCTGATAATTCAGTCCCAGACAGTGGGTGTTCTGATAATTCTAACCCAGACAGTGGTTGTTTCTGATAATTCAGACCCAGACAGTAGGTGTTCTGATAATTCTAACCCAGACAGTGGTTGTTTCTTATCATTCAGTCAGAGACAGTGGTTGTTTCTGATGATTCAGACCCAGACAGTGGTTATTTCTGATGATACAGACCCAGACAGTGGTCGTTTCTGATAATTCCATTCCAGACAGCGTGTGTTTCTTGTCACTCAGACCCAGAGAGTGGCTGGTTCTGATAATTCAGACCCAGTCAGTGGGTGTTTCTTATAAATCAGACTAAGACAGTGGTTATTTCTGATAATTCAGACCCAGACAGTGAATGTGTCTGTCCTTCAGATGCAGACAGTGGTTGTTTTGATAATTGAGACCCAGAGAGTGGGGGTTACTGATCACTCACACCCAAACAGTGGTTGTTTTTGATAAATCAGACCCAGTCAGTGTGTGTTTCTGATAATTCAGGGTCAGACGGTGGGTGTTTTGGAATGTTCAGATCCAAACAGTGGTTGTTTCTGATCATTCAGACCCTGATAGTGGGTGTTTCTGATAATTCTAACCCAGACAGTGGATTTTTCTGATAATTGTAACCCAGACAGTGGTTGTTTCTGAACATTCATCCCAGACAGTGGTTGTTTCTGATAATTCAGACCCAGACAGTAGTTGTTTCTGATGATTCAGACCCAGACAGTGGTCGTTTCTGATAATTCTGTTCCTGACAGCGAGTGTTTATTGTCACTCAGACCCAGGCAGTGGCTGTTTCTGACAATTCAGTCCCAAACAGTGGTTGTTTCTGATAAATCAGACCCAGTCAGTGTGTGTTTCTGATAATTCAGGGTCAGATGGTGGGTGTTTCTGAATGTTCAGACCCAAACAGCGATTGTTTCTGATCATTCAGACCCTGATAGTGGGTGTTTCTGATAATTCTAACCCAGACAGTGGATGTTTCTGCAAATTCCGACCAAGACAGTGGTTATTTCTGAAAGTTCAGACCCAGACAGTGGTTGTTTCTGATGAATCAGACGCAGACAGTGGGAGTTTCTGAGCATTCAGTCCCAGACAGTGGATGTTTCTGATAATTCACATCGAGACAGTGGTTGTTTCTGAGCATTCAGTCCCAGACAGTGGTTGTTTCTGATAATTGTGACCCAGAGAGTGGGAGTTACTGAGGACTCAGACATAAAGAGTGGTTGTTTTTGATAAAGCAGTCTCAGACAGTTGGTTTTTCTGATAATTCTGTGTCAGACTGTTGGTTTCTCTGAAAATTCAGACACAGACAGTGGTTGTTTCTGATAATTCTAACCCAGACAGTGGTTGTTTCTTATCATTCAGTCACAGACATTTGTTGTTTCTGATGATTCAGACCCAGACAGTGCTAATTTCTGATGATACAGACCCAGACAGTAGTCGTTTCTGATAATTCCGTTCCAGACAGCGTCTGCTTCTTGTCATTCAGACCCAGACAGTGGCTGTTTCTGATAATTCAGAACAGTGCAGTGGCTGGTTCTGATAATTGAGACCCAGTCAGTGGGTGTTTCTTATAAATCAGACTAAGACAGTGGTTATCTCTGATAATTCAGACCCAGACAGTGAATGTGTCTGTCCTTCAGACAGTGGTCGTTTCTGATAATTCCGTTCCAGACAGCGTGTGTTTCTTGTCACTCAGACCCAGACCATGGTTGTTTCTGATGAATCAGACGCAGACAGTGGGAGTTTCTGGTGATTCGGACCCAGACAGTGGTGCTTCTGATAATTCACATCCAGACAGTGCTTGTTTCTGATCATTCAGACCCAGACAGTGGGTGGTCCTGCTAATTCAAACCCAGACAGTGGGTGTTTTGGATAATTCAGAGCCAGACAGTGGTAGTTTCTGTTAATTCAGACCCAGACAGTGAATATGTCAGTCCTTCAGACACAGTCAGTCATTGTTTCAGATAATTGAGACCCAGAGAGTGGGAGTTACTGATCACTCACACCCAAACAGTGGTTGTTTTTGATAAATCAGACCCAGACAGTGTGTGTTTCTGATAATTCAGGGTCAGAGGTGGGTGCTTCTGAATGTTCAGACCCAAACAGTGGTTGTTTCTGATCATTCAGACCCTGATGGTGGGTGTTTCTGATAATTCTAACCCCGACAGTTTCTGAATGTTCAGACCCAAACAGTGGTTGTTTCTGATCATTCGGACCCTGATGGTGGGTGTTTCTGATAATTCTAACCTAGACAGTGGATGTTTCTGATAATTCAGACCCAGACAGTGGTTGTTTCTACACATTCAGACCCAGACAATGGTGGTTTCTAATCATTCAGACCCAGACAGTGGTTGCTTCTGATGAGTCAGACCCAGGCAGTGGGCGTTTCTGACATTTCAGATCTTGACATTGGCTTTTTCTGATAATTCAGACCAGACAGTGTTTTTTTCTGATGATTCCAACCAGACAGTGTATTTTTCTGATATTCAGACCCTGACAGTGGTGTTTCAGATAATTCAGACACAGTCAGTGGGTGTTTCTTATAATTCAGACCAAGACAGTGGGTATTTCTGATAATTCAGACCCAGGCAGTGAGTGTTTCTGTCCTTCAGACCCAGGGTGTTGTTGTTTCTGATAATTGAGACCCAGACAGTGGGTGTTTTATTCTAACTCAGACCCAGACAGTGGCTGTTTCTGATAAATCAGACCAAGTCAGTGGGAGTTTCTGATAATTGGGTGCCAGACAGTGCTTGTTTCTGATAATTCAGACCCAGACTTTGGTTGTGTCTGTTAATTCCGAACCAGACAATGTTTGTTTCTGATCATTTAATCCCAGACAGTGTTTTTTTCTGATAAATCAGACCCAGACAGTGGTTGTTTCTGTTAATTCAGTCCCAGACAGTGCTTGTTTCTGATAATTCAGTCCCAGACTTTGGTTGTGTCTGTTAATTCCGAACCAGACAATGTTTGTTTCTGATCATTTAATCCCAGACAGTGTTTTTTTCTGATATATCAGACCCAGTCAGTGGTTGTTTCTGATAATTCAGAGCCAGACAGTGGGTGTTTCTGAAAATTCAGACCCAGACAATAGTTGTTTCTGATATTTCAGACCCAGACTGTGGTTGTTCCTGATAATTCAGTCCCAGACAGTGGGTGCTTCTTGTTCTTCAGAGCCAGACAGTGGTTGTTTCTGGTAACTGAGACCCAGACAGTGCTTTTTTCTGATCATTCAGACCTAGACAGTGGGAGTTTCTAATAGTTCAGACATAGACAGTGGTTGCTTCTGATAATTCACACCCAGACAGTGATTTTTTCTTATAATTCACTCCCAGATGGTGCTTGTTTCTGATAATTCAAACCCAGACAGTGGGTGATCCTTCTAATTCAAACCAGACAGTGGGTGATTCCGATCATTCAGAGCCAGACAATGGGTCCTCCTGATAATTCAGATCCAAACAGTGCGTCTTTTGATATTCCCGACAAAGACAATGGTGTTTTTGTTAATTCTGAGGCAGACAGGGTGTTTACGATAGTTCGGACCGGACAGTGGGTCCTCCTGATAATCCTGTCCCAGGCAATGCATCCTTTGATAATCCAGACCAAGAGAGTGAGTGTTTATGATAATTTGGTACCGGACAGCGAGTCCTTCTGATAATTCAGAGAGAGTCCATGTGTCCTTCTGATAAATCAGACCCAGACAGTGGGTGTCCTGATAATTCAGACACAGACAGTGGTTGTTTCTCAAAGTTCAGACTCAGACAGTGGTTGTTTCCGATAGCTCAGACCCAGAAAGTGGTTAGTTCTGATAATTCAGACCCAGTCAGTGGGTGTTTCTCATAATTCAGTCCAAGACAGTGGGTATTTCTGATAATACAGACCCAGACAGTGAGTGTTTCTGTCCTTCAGATCCAGACAGTGGTTGTTCCTTATAATTCAGAGCCAGATAGTGTGTTTTTCTGATCATTCAGAGCCAGAAGTTGGTTGTTTCTGATAATTCCGACCCAGACAGTGGTTGTTCCTGATGATTCAGACCCAAACAGTGGGCATTTCTGATAATTCAGAGTCAGACAGCGGGTGTTTCTTGTCACTCAGACCCAGACAGTGGCTGTTTCTGTTAATTCAGAAATGGACAGTGGCTGTTTCTGATAATTCAGACCCAGACACCGGTTGTTTCTGATAATTCAGACCCAGAAAGTGGTTGTTTAGATAAATCAGACTGTGCTGGGTGATTCTGGTCATTCCGACCCAGACTGTGGGTGTTTCTGGTAACTCAGATCCAGACAGTTGTTGTTTCTACTCCTTCAGACCCAGAGAGTGGTTATTTCTGATAATTCTGACCCAGACAGTAGTTGTTTCTGATGGTTCAGTCCCAGGCAGTTGGTGTTTCTTGTTGTTTCACTCAGACCCAGACAGTGGCAGTTTCTGATAATTCAGACCCAGACAGTGTTTGTTTCTACTCATTCAGACCCAGTCAGTGGGTGTTTCTGATAATTCAGAGTCAGACGGTGGGTGTTTCTTAATGTTCAGACCCAAACAGTGGTTGTTTCTGATAATTCAGACCCTGATAGTAGGTGTTTCTGATAATTCTAACCCAGACAGTGCATGTTTCTGATAATTCTAACCCAGACAGTGGTTGTTCCTGAACATTCATCTCAGACAGTGTTTGTTTCTGATAGTTCAGACCCAGACAGTAGTTGTTTCTGATTATTCAGACCCAGACAGTGGTCGTTTCTGATAATTCTGTTCCTGACAGCGAGTGTTTATTGTCACTCAGAGCCAGACAGTGGCTGTTTCTGATAATTCAGAACCGGGCTGTGGCTGGTTCTAATAATTCAGACCCAGTCAGTGGGTGTTTCTTATAAATCAGACCAAGACAGTGGTTACTTCTGATATTTCAGACCCAGACATTGAATGTTTCTGTCCTTCAGACCCAGATAGTGGTTGTTTCTGATAATTGAGACCCAGAGAGTGGGAGTTACTGACCACTCACACCCAAACAGTGGTTGTTTTTGATAAATCAGACCCAGTCAGTGTGTGTTTCTGATAATTTAGTGTCAGACGGTGGGTGTTTCTGATCATTCTAACCCACATAGTGGGTGTTTCTGATAATTCTAACCCAGACAGTGGATGTTTCTGTTAATTCAGACCCAGGCAGTGGTTGTTTCTGATGAATCGGACGCAGACAGTGGGAGTTACTGATAATTCGGAACCAGACAGTGGATATTTCTGATAATTCACATCCAGACAGTGGTTGTTTCTGAGCATTCAGTACCAGACAGTGGTTGTTTCTGATAATTGAGACCCAGAGAGTGGGAGTTTCTGATGACTCAGACACAAAGAGTAGTTGTTTTTGATAAAGCAGTCCCAGACAGTTGGTTTTTCTGATAATTCTGTGTCAGACTGTTGGTTCCTCTGAAAATTCAGACACAGACAGTGGTTGTATCTGATAATTCTAACCCAGACAGTGGTTGTTTCTGATCATTCAGTCCAAGACAGTGGTTGTTTCTGATCATTCAGTCCAAGACAGTGGTTGTTTCTGATAATTCAGACCCAGACAGTGGGTGTTTCTGATAATTCTAACCCAGACAGTGGTTGTTTCTTATCATTCAGTCACAGACAGTGGTTGTTTCTGATGATTCAGACCCAGACAGTGGTTATTTCTGATGATACAGACCCAGACAGTGGTCGTTTCTGATAATTCCTTCCCAGGCAGCGTGTGTTTCTTGTCACTCAGACCCAGACATTGGCTGTTTCTGATAATTCAGAACCGGACAGTGGCTGGTTCTGATAATTCAGACCCAGTCAGTGGGTGTTTCTTATAAATCAGACTAAGACAGTGGTTATTTCTGATAATTCAGACCCAGACAGTGAATGTGTCTGTCCTTCAGACACAGGCAGTCATTGTTTCAGATAATTGAGACCCAGAGAGTGGGAGTTACTGATCACTCACACCCAAACAGTGGGTGTTTTTGATAAATCAGACCCAGTCAGTGTGTGTTTCTGATAATTCAGGGTCAGAGGTGGGTGTTTCTGAATGTTCAGACCCAAACAGTGGTTGTTTCTGATCATTCAGACCCTGATGGTGGGTGTTTCTGATAATTCTAACCCAGTCAGTGGATGTTTCTGATAATTCTAACCCAGACAGTGGTTGTTTCTGAACATTCAGTCCCAGACAGTGGTTGTTTCTGATAATTGAGACCCAGGCTGTGCTGCCTTCCTTTAGGAATTTATGTTAGTTTTCCAGTTAATTCAGGGGTTTGAGTAATTTGGGTCGATTTCCATTGTGTGCCACCACCTAGTGGATGTTTGGTACCTAGCAAGTGCAGTAACGCACAGTAAAGTGAAGTAAAGCACAGTAAAGTGCAGTAAAGTAAACTACTGTATATCACAGACTTGCAGCTCAACACATGGTCTGAGAAGTTATTTTCTTGCTATGCTCCGGCCTTGGACACTATGGCCTAGAAATTGGGTTGGGGCGCCAAAGTGGCGCAAAATTCGCCTGAGCGCAGGATTTAGCGCAGCGATCGGAGTGATACCGATCGCCAGAAATTCAGTTTCAGGGCCCCTCGAGGGAGACGGGGCGAGGCTCAAGGCACTCTGCGTCCCTCTTAGGGCGCAGAAACTGATTATCGCAGCGCAACGTGCCGCAGCGCCACATGCTGCGGCACGGCACGCTGCGGTACTGCAGGCCTTCCTCCCACTGTTAAGGGGGAGGTGCCTGCAACAGCGCGATCCCCGCTCGCGAGTGCCGGCAAATGAGCCCGGTACCAAGGAGAAGTGCCGGGCTCTCGGGAAACAGCTGGCAATGCCGCGGAGGAGGGGTTAGGAGGCCGGGGACGGAGGTGCTGGCAGGCGGCCGCCAAAAAAGCGTCCGCCCCGCACCTCCACCTTAACTTGTGCCGCTGCCGGCACAGTAAGGCCCCGTGAACCGGGCACGGGTAGCGAGCGGTGCAACTGCGGCCTTCGCTACCAAATATCGTGAACGGGGCATGAATGGGGCGCTGCACACACCGATGACGTCATCGGTGGCGGCACAGCGCAAATGCGTAACGCCACCATTAGCGCCCCTACTGAATATCGCGGGAGATGCAGCCAGTGGCGCTACAGCCACTGACTGCCTCTTTAGGCGCTAACAGGTGGTGCTACTCACCCAATTTCTCCCCCTATTTGCCTGTAAGTACTTGAGAATGTTATAGATGATTAGTGTACACTATATTTTGCAGAAAATGTTTAGTTTGTAACTTTTCTCTGTATGCAAACTTACACAGCTAGCCGTGAAGTGCTCGCTCTCTGTCTAGCTGGTTCACTTGTAGCTGTATTTTGATGCACTATGTACAGGGCTAATTTAAAGTGAATGTAAGAGAATGCCTTTCAGTTTGCTAAATGTATATTCACAGTAAGCTGTGTTTCCACGTGTTTTGGTAAGTTACATGCCAAATGTACTGTGTTGCTCAGGCTTACCTAAATTTGTGGATGCATATCAGTTATGTGCTTGTGTACTAATGTGTGCTTCCATTTCTGTATTGTATTCCAGTTTCACAATAAGAATCTTTCACTAAAGTTTACAAGAAAAGTCAAGCCTTGTGATTTTTATGGGAAGATATCAAGTTGTTAGCTACCTGTCTAGCTCTGCATAGGAACGCGCTGCAAGGGCAGAATAGTGAAAAGACAACAGCACAGCGGGCTCAAGCACAAGAAGATACCACTCAGCTACCATGAGCCTACGCTCAGGAAGACAATATACCATAGAGGACGTCGACCAGCCAATCGAGAAGCATGAGCCTCTTCGAGCAAATGATGCCAAGTCACAGTCCTCTAAAGCATCCTCTAGATCATCTCGGCAGTCCAGCAGGCTGTCGTCATCGACAGCTTCTGCAGCCGCCAAAGCACATGCCAAGGCAAAAGCTGCCCAGGCTCAATTGTCCTTCGCTGAAAACGAAGCTAGTGTGATGAAGCAGAGAGCTGACCTCGACACTCGTGTGATGAAGCAGAGAGCTGACCTCGACGCTAGTGTGATGAAGCAGAGAGCTGACCTCGAAGCCAGTCTCCACATTCTCCAAAGCCAGAGAGCTGCCGATGCCGCTGAAGCTGAAGCTTATGAAGAAGGTGAGGAGAATGAAGGCGGGGAGCACAGCCATGAACCATATGTTCCAGAACAGCCCCTCAGTCCAGTGCAAAGTACAAGTGAGTATGTCCAACAACACTCCAAATTGTTCTTCAAGGAAACATCCAGGTATCTCGACGCAGAACCAGCTACTCACCACAGTAACAAACAGCCTGTTTTCGGAGACACTGAGCTTAAAAGAGAAGAAACAAGTAAGACTTACCTGCAGAGACCTCCACAGCACTCGGCCAATCCAGCCAAGCAGTCCTCACCCGAGCCACAAGGTGCACAAGACCTCGCTAGGTAACCCATCCGCCGAGAATTGTTAAGTTCAGGCATTCTAGAATTTGATGACCATCCTGAAAATTATTGGTCATGGAACGCGTCCTTCCTGAGTACCACCAAGGACTTGAATCTGTCAGCCAGAGAAGAACTAGATTTGATGACAAAGTGGCTCGGAGCTGAGTCGTCAGAACAGGTGAGGCGAATTCGCTCAGCGCACGTCTGCAATCCCACAGCAGGCCTCAACCTGGTTTGGCGACATCTCGAAGGCTGTTATGGGACACCAGAAGTCATTGAACATGCACTGCTTAAGAAGATTGAGGACTTTCCGAAGTTAACCAACAAAGATAATGTTGAGCTTCGAGAACTGGGTGACATTCTCCTCGAACTGGAGTGTGCTAAGGGAGAAGGTTACCTGACAGGCCTCTCGTATTTGATACAACTCGTGGGGTAAACCCAATAGTGGAAAAGCTCCCCTACAACATTCAAGAGAAATGGATAGCTAAGGGATCCAAGTACAAGGAGGACTACGGAGTGGCATTTCCCCCCTTCTCTCTCTTCTCCAGGTTCGTCCAACAACAGGCAAAGGTGAGGAATGATCCAAGTTTCACTTTCTCCACTTCCAGCAGTTACGCTCCTTCGAGAACAGCGAAACACACAAAGTACAGCAACAAAGCCTCTGTGAGCGTGCACAAAACAAATGTTCCAGCCGAACCCTCAGTCAACCAATCCAGTTCTGCTGGGAATAAAGTGGATGACCCAGATCGTCAGTGTCCAATACACAAGATGCCCCACCCACTCAAAAAGTGTCGAAGCTTTAGAGGCAAGCCTATTGATGAGCGCAAATTATACCTGAAAGAGAATCGCATCTGCTTCAGGTGTTGTGGGTCGACTATGCACATGGCAAAAGACTGCAAGGCGACAATCAAGTGCTTCTAGTGCAACAGTGAAAAACACATCGCAGCCCTGCATCCAGGTCCTCTTCCTTCGACCACCGAGAGTGCTGCGGTTGACAAGGAGGATAGCGGGGAGCAAAGCGAAAGCGCATCTTCTTCAGTCACCTCCAAGTCTACAGAGGTTTGTGGAAATGCAAGCAGCCCACGCTCATGCTCCAAAATCTGCTTGGTTAAAGCATATCCTGCAGGGAGAAAGGAGAAGGCAATCAAGATGTACGCAGTGCTTGATGAGCAAAGTAACAAGTCTCTAGTGAAGACAGAATTCTTCAATCTCTTTGAAGTCAATGCCAGCACAGCTCCGTACACGCTAAAAACCTGTTCAGGGACAGCAGAGACTACGGGTAGGAGAGTTGGCAACTTCATGATCGAGTCCATGGATGGGAAACTACAGCTTCCCCTCCCCACCTTAATCGAGTGTGACATGATGCCAGATGATAGGACGGAAATTCCCTCCCCAGAGGTCGCACGCCATCAGCCCCACCTACAGCCAGTTGCCAACAAGATTCCAGCTGTGGACCCGGACGCTCCAATCCTCCTGCTCTTGGGAAGAGACATCTTAAGGGTGCACAAGGTGTGTGAGCAAATCAACGGGCCCCACAATGCTCCTTATATGCTGCGGCTTGACCTGGGATGGGTCCCCGTGGGTGGAGTTTGCCTGGGAACAGTCCACAAACCAGCGGATGTCAATGTCTATAAAGCAAACGTGTTGCACTACGGTCGCACATCCTTTCTCAGCCCATGCCCAAACAGGATCCAGGTAAAGGAAGACTACGATGGCATGAGGCAGCATCATAGGTCAACCTCCCCTGCCTGTGAGGAAGAGGCAGGCCTCACTGTGAGCACAGACAGCCTAGGATGCTCAGTGTTTGAAAGGTCCAAGGATGATGACAAGCCAGCACTATCCATGGACGACAAAGCTTTCCTAACCATCATGGTTGAGGAGGTTTACCAGGACGATGGACACAGCTGGGTGGCACCCTTACCATTTCACTCCCCTAGACGCCGTCTTCCGAGTAACAGGGAACAAGCTATGAAGCGCCTCTGCTCACTCAGGAGAACACTGGAGAAAAGGCTGGAAATGAAGGGCCATTACATCGAGTTCATGCAGAAGATGCTGGACAGCGACCAAGCCGAGCCTGCTCCACCTCTGGAGGAAGGTAAAGAACACTGGTACCTGCCAACATTCAGTGTGTATCACCCACAAAAGGCAGACCAGTTACGAGTTGTGTTCGATTCAAGTGCTGAATGTAAAGGAGTGTCTCTGAACGATGTACTCCTCAGCGGCTCAGACTTGAACAACACCTTGTTGGGAGTTCTTCTGCAGTTCAGGAAAGAACCTGTAGCCCTGACAGCAGATGTGCAGCAAATGTTTTATTGCTTTGTCGTCCGAGAAGACCACAGGGACTATCTACGCTACCTCTGGCATGAGGACAATGACATCAACAAGAATGTGGTGGAGTACAGGATGAAGGTCCACGTGTTTGGAAACAGCCCTTCACCTGCTGTGGCCATCTACTGCATGAGGCGAGCCGCTCAGAAAGGTGAGCAAGAATATGGCTCCGATGCGAAGCATTTTGTTGAGAGACAGTTCTATGTTGACGATGGTCTTACCTCGGTTACCACACCTGAAGAAGCAATAGATCTCCTGACAAGAACCAGAGCGATGTTGGCAGAGTCCAACCTGAGACTACACAAGGTAGCATCGAACAGTGGACAGGTGATGGAAGCCTTCCCTGCAGAGGACCGTGCTAAGGATCTGAAGGATTTGCACCTTGGAGTGGATCCTCTCCCCCTTCAACGGAGCCTGGGGCTCTCCTGGAACCTGGAAACAGACAGCTTCACATACCTGGTGTCCCGTGAACAAAGGCCAATCACACGGAGAGGTATCCTGTCCACAGTCAACAGTTTGTACGACCCTTTGGGGTTCGTAGCTCCCATAACAATGCAAGGAAAAGCATTAGTACGGGAACTCTCATCTGATCAGAGTGAGTGGGATGCTCCACTCATCCCAGAAAAAGAAGCAAAATGGAACCTATGGAAGGAGTCCTAGAAGGCTCTCGAAGACCTGCACATAGAGAGGTGCTACATTCCAGTCTCGCTGTCATCAACACAGAGAAGAGAGCTGTGCATCTTCTCAGACGCTTCCACAGTAGCAATAGGAGCTGTGGCCTACTTGAGAGCAGCTGACACCGACGGGAAATACCATGTGGGATTCGTTATGGGGAAGTCCAAGTTGGCCCCTCGGCCTGCCCACACCATTCCATGTCTCGAGCTTTGTGCAGCTGTGTTGGCTGTTCAGCTGTACGAGTTGATCAGAGACGAGATTGACATCGATGTGGGCGCCGTCAAGTTCTTCACGGACAGCAAGATTGTACTTGGTTACATCCACAACTCCACAAGAAGGTTTTATGTGTATGTTTCCAACCAGGTGACTCGTATCAGACGATCCACTCACCCTGACCAGTGGTGCTACGTCCCCACGGACCTGAACTCTGCAGACCATGCTACCAGGTCTATACCAGCAGCACATCTACAGCAAAGCAGTTGGTTCTCGGGCCCCTCTTTCCTGTCTAATGTCAACACAGAGGAGACTCCTGAGTCCAATCCCTTCACCCTTGTGGAGCCTGAAGCTGATACTGAGATTCGGCCTGAAGTTACGACCCTGGTCACCAAAGCCTCAGAATCTCAGTTGGGCTCACAACGCTTCGAGCGATTCTCAAGCTGGAGAACACACTGCTGAACCACAGCCCGACTCATTCATGTAGCAGCTTCCTTCAAGGGAAATTCGGACAACGTAGAATGCAAAGGATGGAAATGTTCTACAGAAGTATCCAGCACAAGTGAGCTTTCACAAGCCAAAGGTGTGATCATTCGCTCTGTCCAGCATGATGTCTTCAAGGAGGAATTCAAATGTGTTGAAGAGGGACAGACATTCCCCAAGCAAAGCCCACTTAAAAAGCTCAACCAAGTTACAGATGAAGATGGTTTGCTTTGGGTCGGAGGGTGCATATCATCCGCAGAATTGTCAAGAGAAGAAAAGCACCCTCTGATCATCCCGCGCACCCATCACATTGCCACACTACTCGTGAGATACTATCATGAGCAAGTGGCTCACCAAGGACGACACATAACAGAAGGAGCTATCCGAGCAGCCGGATACTGGATAATCGGGAGCAAGCGTTTGGTTTCTTCCGTTATCCACAAGTGTGTTACCTGCCGCAAGCTACGAGGGAGGTTAGAGGACCAAAAGACGGCAGACTTGCCCGCTGACAGACTCACTCCAGAGCCTCCATTCACCAGCGTGGGCCTTGACGTCTTTGGGCCATGGACCATCATGACGCGTCGCACAAGAGGAGGCAGTGCAGGCAGCAAGCGCTGGGTGGTGCTCTTTACGTGCATGTCTACCAGAGATGTGCACATTGAGCTGATCGAATCCATGTCAACAGACAGCTTTATCAATGCCCTGAGGAGGTTTTTCTCAATCCGTGGTGCAGCCAAACTTCTCCGCTCCGACAGAGGGACTAACTTCGTGGGTGCCTGTAAGGAGCTGGACATCCACACGGATGATGCAGCGGTAGGAAGCTACCTCCAAAAGAAAGGATGCACGTGGGTGTTTAACCCCCCGCATTCATCCCACATGGGTGGTTCATGGGAGAGGCTCATCGGTGTTGCCAGGCGTATTCTAGATGCTATGCTGCTTCAGATGGGACCTACTCATCTCACACATGATGTCTTGAGCATTCTCATGGCTGAAGTCATGGCGATCATGAATGCAAGACCCCTGATGCCGGTGTCCACCGACCCAGACATGCCTGCAGTCCTCACCCCAGCGATGCTCCTGACT
Organism: Somniosus microcephalus; assembly: GCF_052327205.1. NCBI lineage: Eukaryota > Metazoa > Chordata > Chondrichthyes > Squaliformes > Somniosidae > Somniosus > Somniosus microcephalus. The sequence continues at coordinate 110,383,812 of NW_028225179.1, forward strand.
CAAAAGATGAGTGCTATTTCAGCCCCCTCTGGAAACTTCGACATGGCTGAGCTGCACGGGAAGCAGTGGAAGCAAGTCCAGTGTCTTGCAGACACTTTTTGGAAGAGATGGAGAGGAGAGTATTTGTCCACCCTACAGAGCCGTAGGAAATGGACAGAAGACAAGCCAAATGTCAATGTGGGAGATGTTGTCTTGCTGAAAGACAGCCAAGCACACAGAAATGAATGGCCAGTGGGACTGGTTGTCAAAACTCTGCTGAGCAGGGACAAGAGGGCCCGCAAGGTGGAGGTGAAGATTGTCAAGGAGGGGACTGTCAAAGTGTTTCTGAGGCCAGTCTCAGAGATCATAGTCCTCCTTTCTGAAGAAACCTAGAGAAAGGATTCTGAGTATGTTTGCAGCCAAAGGACGTTTTCTTTATGTTTTATTTTGTATCTGTAGTGGTACAATGGAATTGTACCAAGCGGGGAGTGTGCTGCCTTCCTTTAGGAATTTATGTTAGTTATCCAGTTAATTCAGGGGTTTGAGTAATTTGAGTCGATTTCCATTGTGTGCCGCCACCTAGTGGATATTTGGTACCTAGCAAGTGCAGTAACGCGCAGTAAAGTGCAGTAAAGCACAGTAAAGTAAACTACTGTATATCACAGACTTGCAGCTTGACACATGGTCTGGGAAGTTATTTTCTTGCTATGCTCCGGCCTTGGACACTATTTGTCTGTAAGTACTTGAGAATGTTATAGATGATTAGTGTACACTATATTTTGCAGAAAATGTTTAGTTTTAACTTTTCTCTGTAAGCAAACTTACACAGCTAGCCGTGAAGTGCTCGCTCTCTGTATCTAGCTGGTTAACTTGTAGCTGTATTTTGATGCACTATGTACAGGGCTAATTTAAAGTGAATGTAAGAGAATGCCTTTCAGTTTGCTAAATGTATATTCGCTGTGTTTCCACGTGTTTTGGTAAGTTACATGCCAAATGTACTGTGTTGCTCAGGCTTACCTAAATTTGTGTATGCATATCAGTTATGTGCTTGTGTACTAATGTGTGCTTCCATTTCTGTATTGTATTCCAGTTTCACAATAAGAATCTTTCAGTAAAGTTTACAAGAAAAGTCAAGCCTTGTGATTTTTATGGGAAGATATCAAGTTGTTAGCTACCTGTCTAGCTCTGCATAGGAATGCGCTGCAAGGGCAGAATACAGACAGTGCTTGTTTCTGATAATTCAGACCCAGACAGTGGGTGATTCTGCTAATTCAAACCCTGACAGTGGATGTTTCGGATAATTCAGAGCCAGATAGTGTGTTTCTCTGATAATTCAGAGTCTGACGGTGGGTGTTTCTGAATGTTCAGACCCAAACAGTGGTTGTTCTGATAATTCAGACCCTGATGGTGGGTGTTTCTGATAATTCTACCCCAGACAGTGGATGTTTCTGATAATTCTAACCCAGACTGTGGTTGTTTCTGAACATTCATCCCAGACAGTGGTTGTTTCTGATAATTCAGACCCAGACAGTTGTTGTTTCTGATGATTCAGACCCAGAGAGTGGTCATTTCTGATAATTCTGTTCCTGACAGTGAGTGTTTCTTGTGACTTAGACCCAGACAGTGGCTGTTTCTGATAATTCAGAACTGGGCAGTGGCTGGTTCTTAGAATTCAGACCCAGTCAGTGGGTGTATCTTATAAATCAGACCAAGACAGTGGTTATTTCTGATAATTCTGACCCAGACAGTGAATGTTTCTGTCCTTCAGACCCAGACAGTGGTTGTTTCTGATAATTGAGACCCAGAGAGTGGGAGTTACTGATCACTCAGACCCAAACAGTGGTTGTTTTTGATAAATCAGACCCAGTCAGTGTGTGTTTCTGATAATTCAGTGTCAGACGGTGGGAGTTTCTGAATGTTCAGACCCAAACACTGGTTGTTTCTGATAATTCAGACCCTGATAGTGGGTGTTTCTGATAGTTCTAACCCAGACAGTGGATGTTTCTGATAATTCTAACACAGACAGTGGTTGTTTTTGAACATTCAGTCCCAGACAGTGGTTGTTTCTGATTAATCAGACGAAGACAGTGGGAGTTTCTGATGAATCAGACGCAGAGATTGGGAGTTTCTGATAATTCAGACCCAGACAGTGGTGCTTCTGATAATTCACAGCCAGACAGTGCTTGTTTCTGATAAGTCAGACCCAGACAGTGTGTGATTCTGCTAATTCAAACCCAGACAGTTGGTGTTTCAGATAATTCAGAGCCAGACAGTGGTTGTTTCTGATAATTCAGATCCAAGCATTGCGTCTTTCGATAATCCAGACAAAATCAATGGTGTTTATGTTAATTAAGAGGCAGACAGAGTGTGTTTACAATAATTCGGACCGGAGAGTGGGTCCTCCAGATAACCCTGTCCCAGACAATGCGTCCTTTGATAATCCAGACCAAGAGAGTGAATGTTTATGATAATTCAGCCCCGGACAGCGAGTCCTTCTCATAATTCAGAGGTCCATGGGTCCTGCTGATAAATCAGACCCAGACAGTGGTTGTTCTGATAATTCAGATAAAGATAGTGGTTGTTTCTGCAAATTCAGACCCAGACAGGGGTTGTTTCTGATAATTCACTCCCAGAGAGTGGTTGTTTCTGATCATTCAGACCCAGTCAGTGGGTGTTTTCTTATAATTCAAACCAAGACGGTGGTTATTTCTGATAATTCAGAGCCAGAGAGTGAGTGTTTCTGTCCTTCAAACCCAGATAGTGGTTGTTTCTGAATATTGCAACCCAGACAGTGGGTGCTTCTGATAACTCATACCCAATCAATGGTTGTTTCTGATACATCAGATCCAGTCAGTGGGTGTTTCTGATAAATCAGTGCCAGACAGTGGGTGTTTCTGATAATTCAGACCCAGACAGTGGTTGTTCCTAATAATTCAGAGCCAGACAGTGGGTGTTTCTGATAATGCAGAACTGGACAGTGGCTGTTTCTGATAATTCAGACTCCGACCGTGGTTGTTTCTGTAAATTAAGTCACAGACAGTGGTTATTTCTGACAATTCAGACCCAGACAGTGTGTTTCTGGTCATTCTGACACAGACTATGGGTGTTTCTGGTAAATCAGACCCAGACAGTGGTTGTTTCTACACATTCAGACCCAGACAATGGTGGTTTCTGATCATTCAGACCCAGACAGTGGTTGTTTCTGATGATTCAGACCCAGACAGTGGTTGTTTCTGATGATTCAGACCCAGGCAGTGGGCTTTTCTGATATTTCAGATCCAGACTGTAGAATTCGCAAAATTGAACATTGTCCTATAAGGGTCTATTGGCAGAAAAGGCCTTAACTTTTAAAGGCTGTTTTAAAAGAAGCCCAGAAAAAGGGACACACAAAATGGCCGCCAGACCCCGTGACCAGCTTTTGGGACATTTTAAAATGGTTCCTGCAGTCCCCAGACAGCTTTTGTGGATTCAGCCCACAGTAGGTTCTGGAAGGCAGTTTCAGGGAAAACGAAACCAGACAGAGCCCCATACATATAGATTGGATGCAGATCCGATCAGATCGGCCTGTAGATAAAGGCCATCTAAATGTTTACCCAGACATAGGGGAACAGATTCAAGTTCGAAGAGGGACATTAAAGACAATACAGGGTCGTTCCAGACCAGAGATGGCAGTTACCGGCCATCCCGAAGATACTTTAAAAACAAAGTCTACCCCGCTGTGCTACAAGCCCGCCAAAAGTTAAACAAAGACTAACCTTGATTTGGTGGGAGATAAGGGCCTTCATGAAAAAGGATAACTGGAGTTCCGGGGTAGCCATTGGTAGCTTTTTGGAGCTTTTGCAGCATTTGCAGCTTTCGGGGCGCTTCTTAGCCTTGGGAAGGCTTGACATCGGAGAAGGTGGTTCGAAGAAGAAGAAGACGAGACCCGGGGTAGTCATTGGGAGATCATCGACAAAAATCCCGGGCCGTTGACGAGAAGAAGAGAGGACGAAACGCCCCACAGCGTCGTGTGTAGGAGCACGGAGGAAAAATAGCTGCGGGTGAAATGATGGTCAGCGCGTCTTGCTGAAGAGAAGGAGCCATCAGCTTGAGCAGCCTGCTGCTCCTACAGCCCAACGACCACGTGGAGACAGGACGCCTGAGAGGACCAAAACGCAGACTTCAAAATCTCTATGTTTCTAACTGGGATTGGTGAGCATGTGTCTGGCCCCTCATAATCTAATCTAGCTAGGTTTAGGGGATGGGCTTTTAGGGGATAATTAACAATGAGTTGTTGTCCCTCGATGTTCCGTGTGTTTCCCTATTTCAGGATGAACCTTGTAAAACTTAATATGCCTGTAGATATGTTGGTTAGTACTGTATTATGATTTGTTTTTCCCTCCCATGTACCTTATTGGCTTATATTTAATTTTCCTCCATGCAATAAAATTTCATTTTCATCTCATTAAACTTGGTCTATAGAGTATTCTCTGCATTGCAGTTCCTGCCTCAAAGTCCAGTGTATAGAACCTAAGGGATGAGTGGGTCGAACCACTCGGTGTATTACTGTGCAAGAGAGCGAGGCCTCTAGAGTGAGAGAGAGAGACCTCGGCGATCGGAAAACCCCTTACAAGACATTGGGTGTTTCTGATAAATCAGACGCAAACAGTGCCTGTTTCTGATGATTCAAAGCAGACAGTGTGTTTTTCTGATATTCAGGCCCTGACAGTGGTATTTCTGATAATTCAGACTCAGTCAGTGGGTGGTTCTTATAATTCAGACCAAGACAGTGGGTATTTCTGATAATTCAGACCCAGACAGTGAGTGTTACTGTCCTTCAGACCTAGAGTGTTGTTGTTTCTGATAATTGAGACCCAGACAGTGGGTGTTTTATTCCAACTCAGACCCAGACAGTGGTTGTTTCTGATAATTGAGAGCCAGACAGTGAGTGTTTCTGAAAACTGAGACCCAGACAGTGCTTGTTCCTGATAATTCAGATCCAGACATAGTGTTTTTCTGGTAATTCAGACCCAGAGAGAAGGTGTTCTGATAATTCAGACACAGACAGCGGTTGTTTCTGATTAATCAGACCCAGTCAGTGGCTGTTTCTGATAATTGAGAGCCAGACAGTGAGTGTTTCTGAAAACTGAGACCCAGGCAGTGGATGTTCCTGATAATTCAGATCCAGACATAGGGGCAGAAATTCGGATCGGGGGCTTGCCGCGCGTGCAAGCCCCCGATCTGCACTTACCCGACGCGCCTGCCGTTCACCTCCAGGGACGCCTGGAATTCCTTTTTGAAACAGAAGAATCCCGGGCAGCGTCTGACGTCACGCCGCCCAGGAGTGCAGCCAGCGTGAAGCCTGTAGCGCGCTGTGCGACTAAGACACGCCCCTTGAGGTCTCAGTTTAATAGGACACGCCCCCAATGTTTCTCACAAGCTGCAAAGCATTTTTACATGGAGAGCAGCATTTCAAATAGGATTTTGGTATATTTATGAAGCTTTTGGTAACTTTTATAAACTTTTAAAAACGTTTACATTATTTTGAAGAATCTGAAGTAGTTTTAAACAGAATTAAAGCAATTTAAAGACTTTTAAAAGCCCTGAAAGAATTTTTTTCATTCCATTTATTTATTTAGCAACGTCGTCGTCATACGTGTCTTCACACTGTTCCCTTTGGGGAACTGTATGAAGTGGTGGAAGGATTTATGGCCGTGATTAACGCTCCTTCCGTGACAGTAACCATCTTTGTACCAGCCATTAGGGTGGTTAGCCCTATGGCGGGAGGGTTTTACGGGCTCCCACAAGCTATACGAGGAGGGGGGGCCACCCACACCCACGGACGCAAATATCCCACTGGATGTCAACCCAGAATTTTGAGCCGGAGCTCCGACTCCACTTGCCGGGACTGTCTGGAGCGGGGTTCAAAACCCTACCCAGTCTGGCACAGCAGCGGGGATCCTACCGCTACGCCAAAGGCCCACTCCGATTAGCAACGTGAAATGGCTGGAATGAGCACAATTCACGGCATTAAAAGAACTCACAATTGAACTGATGATGACCTCAGCAATCTCCTCAACGAGGTGGAGGCGCAGCGCCTGCTCATCATTGGTAATGAGAAGTCCAAGGCGCCGCAAAAAGGACAGATGATAGCTTGGTCTTTCAAGTGGCAGCATAGGGCTCCAGTCACGGGGAGGGAAAAGGCGCAGGAAACGTATGGGTGTCACCTTTTGCGCGGAGTGGGCCTTTTGCGTAGCGGTAAGCATCCCCACCGCTGGGCCAGAAGGAGTAGGGTTTCGAACCCCGCTCCAGACAGTCCCGGCAAGTGGAGTCGGAGCTCCAACTATAAATTCTGGGTGGACATCCAGCGGGATACTTGCGTCCGCGGGTGTGGGTGGCCCCCCCCTCAGATGGGTTGTGGGAGCCCGTAAAACCCTCACGCCATAGGACTAACCACCCTAATGGCTGGTATGAAGATGGTTATGGTCACGGAAGGAGCGTTAACATGGCCAGAAATCCTTCCACCACTTCATACAGTTCCCGAAAGAAAGGGAACAGTGTGAGTTTACGTACGGCGATGACCTCTTGTGCAATGCACCTCCTTGGACCCTCAGTCGCAGATGCGAGGGGGCAAATCGTGCAATTGTTAAATTTTTCATTTTATTGACATGTAAAATGTTGGCCCAGTAATTCCGTTCCAAACGCATGAGTACGGTTGGGGTACTCACGCTTCTGGCCGGAGGAAATGCCGGTTTTCAGCATGCACAGCGCATGCGGGGAAAACCGGCATTTCCTGTCCTCTGAACGAAGGGGTTCAGAGGCAGAATGCGTGCGACTGCACAGGCAGCGCATGCGCAGTAAAATTCGCCGCTTTCATCCATGCTTTCAGTGAGGTTAAGTCCTTACAACTTACACATGAAAAAAGCATGAGTACAGTTGCTCCAGAGGCTGCGGAGGAAGATATATTTTATCGTGGAGCTTCTGAAAGGCAATATTTTTGTTTGGGAAAGGGAGGAAAGTTATTTTAAGAAATGTTGAGGTAAGTTTTAAAGTTTATTTTTGTTTTTTAAAATGGGTTTTCAGTACTGTAGGTAGAAGGAGCAATTGTGGCTATGTGAATTGAATTTGCTGTGTTTATTAAATGTGAAAATGACTCCAACATTTGTAAGAAAGAAACTTTTCATCAGTAATATATTCTTTTAAGTAATTATGTATGTATGTCTGTATATGTTCCTTTGCGTATATGTATGTATGTATATATTCCTTTACTTATGTGTATGAATGTATGTATTTAATTATGACTTTCAGAGAAAGTAACTTATTGGAAAATCATAATTAAATACATATACACATAAGTAAAGGAATATATACATACATACATATACGTAAAGGAATATATACGGACATACATACATAATTACTTAAAAGAATATATTACTGATGAAAAGTTTCTTTCTTAAAAATGTTGGAAATGTTACATTTTTTAGAACAGTCATTTTCACATTTAATAAACACAGCAAATTCAATTCACACAGCCACAATAGCTCCTTCTACCTACAGTACTGAAAACCCATAAAAAAAAAAATTAAACTTTAAAACTTACCTCAGCATTTCTTAAAATAACTTTCCTCCCTTTCCCAAACAAAAAGATTGCCTTTCAGAAGCTCCACGATAAAATATATCTTCCTCCGCAGCCTCTGGAGCAACTTTACACATGCTTTCTTCATGTGTAAGTTGTAAGGACTTAATCTCACTGAATCCATGAATGAAATCGACGAAGTTCACTGCGCACGCGCTGCCAGTGCAGTCGCACGCGCTGTGCCTCTGAACCCCTTCGTTCAGAGGACAGGAATTGCCGGCTTTCCCCGCATGCGCTGTGCATGCTGAAAACCGTCATTTCCTTCAGCCAGACGCGTGAGTGCCCCGACCGTACTCACGCGTTTTGAACGGGATTACTGGGCCATAGTGTTTTTCTGATAATTCAGACACAGACAGTGGGTGTCATGATAAATCAGACCCAGAAAGTGGTTATTTCTGATAATTCAGAGCCAAGCAGTGGGATTTTCTGATAAATCAGACACAGACAGTGCTTGTTTCTTATGATTTAGACCAGACAGTGTGTTTTTCTGATATTCAGATACTAACAGTTGTGTTTCTGATATTTCAGACCCAGTCAGTGGGTGTTTCTTATAATTCAGTCCAAGACAGTGGGTATTTCTGATAATACAGACCCAGACAGTGAGTATTTCTGTTCTTCAGATCCAGACAGTGGATGTTTCTGATGATTGAGACCCAGACAGTGGGTGTTTCTGATAACTCAGACCCAGACAGTGGTTGTATCTGTTAATTCAGAACCAGACAGTTCATGTTTCTGATACTGCAAAGCCAGAAAGTGTAAGTTTCTGATAATTCAAAGCTAGACAGTGGGTGTCTCTAATAATTCAAAGCCAGATAGTGGATATTTCTGATAATTCAAAGCCAGACAGTGGTTGTTCCTGATAATTCAGAGCCAGTCATTGGGTGTTTCTGTCCTTCAGACCCAGAGAGTGGTTGTTAATAATAATTCAGACCCAAACAGTGGGTGTTTCTGATAAATCAGACACAGACAGTGCTTGTTTCTTATGATTCAGAGCAGACAGTGTGTTTTTCTGATATTCAGACCCTGACAGTGATGTTTCTGATAATTCAGACACAGTCAGTGGGTGTTTCTTATAATTCAGTCCGAGACAGTGGGGATTTCTGATAATACAGACCCAGACAGTGAGTGTTTCTGTGCTTCAGACCGAGACAGTGGCTTTTCTGATAACTGAGACACAGGCAGTGGGTGTTTCTGATAACTGAGACCCAGAGAGTGGTTGTTCCTGATAATTCAGATCCAGACCATGGTTGTTTCGGATAATTCAAACCCAGTCAGTGGTTTTTTCTGATAATTCAGACCCAGAGGGTGAGTGTTTCTGATAATTCACACCCAGACAGTGGTTGTTTCTGTTAATTCAGACCCAGACCATGGTTGTTTCGGATAATTCAAACCCAGTCAGTGTTTTTTTCTGATAATTCAGAGCCAGACAGTAGTTTTTTCTGATAAATCAGATCCAGACTTTGGTAGTTCCTGATATTACAGACCCAGACAGGGGGTGTTTCTTGTCATTCAGAGCCAGACAGTGGGTGTTTTTGGTAATTGAGACCCAGACAGTGGTTGTTTCTGAACATTCAGACCAGAGTGTGAGTTTCTAATAATTCAGACATAGACAGTGATTGCTTCTGATAATTCACAACCAGACAATGATTTTTTCTTATAATTCTCTCCCAGGTGGTGCGTGTTTCTGATAATTCAAACCCAGACAGTGAGTGTTTCTGATAATTCAGACACAGACAGTGGTTGTTTTGGAAAATTCAAACCCAGCAGAGGTTGTTTCTGATATTCCATACCCAGACATTGGGTGTTTCTGATAATTCAGAGCCAGATAGTGGGTGTTTCTGAAAATTCAGACCCAGACAGTGGTTGTTCCTAATTATTCAGACCCAGACAGTGGGTGTTTCTGATTATACAGATCCAGACAGCGGGTGTTTCTTTTCACTCAGACCCAGACATTGGCTGTTTCTGATAATTCAGAGCCAGATAATGGGTGTTTCTGCCCTTCAGACCCAGACAGCGGTTGTTTCTGAACATTGAGACCCAGAGAATGGGTGTTTCTGATAACTCAGACCCAAACAGTGTATGTTTCTGATAAATCAGACCCAGTCAGTGGTTGTTCCTGATAATTCAGGTCCAGACAGTGGGTGTTTCTGATATTTCAGAGCCAGATAGTGGGTGTTTCTGATAATTTTAACCCAGAAAGCGGTTTTTTCTGATAATTCCGACCCAGACAGTGGATGTTTCTGAATATTCAGACCCAGACAGTGGTTGTTCCTGATAACTCATACCCAGAGAATGCATTTTTCTGAAAATTCAGAGCCAGACAGTGGGTGTTTCTGATAATTCAGGTCCATACAGTGGGTGAATCTGATATTTCAGAGCCAGACAGTGGTTGTTCCTGATGATTCAGACCCAGACAGTGGGTGTTTCTGATAATTCAGGTCCAGACAGTGGGTGTTTCTGATATTTCAGAGCCAGACAGTGGTTGTTCCTGATGATTCAGACCCAGACAGTGGGTGTTTCTGATAATACAGATCCAGACAGCGGGTGTTTCTTTTCACTCGGACCCAGACATTGGCTGTTTCTGATCATTCAGAAATGGACAGTGGCTGTTTCTGATAATTCAGAGCCAGATAGTGGGTGTTTCTTATAATTCAGACCAAGACAACCGTTATTCCTGATAATTCAGACCCAGACAGTGAGTGTTTCTGTCCTTCAGACCCAGACAGCGGTTGTTTCTGAACATTGAGACCCAGAGAGTGGGTGTTTCTGATAAATCAGACCCAGACAGTGGTTGTTTCTGATAAATCAGACCCAGTCAGTGGGTGTTTCTGAAAATTCAGACCCAGACAGTGGTTGTTCCTGATAATTCAGGTCCAGACAGTGGGTGTTTCTGATATTTCAGAGCCAGATAGTGGGTGTTTCTGATCATTTTAACCCAGACACTGGTTGTTTCTGATAATTCCGACCCAGACAGTGGATGTTTCTGAATATTCAGACCCAGACAGTGGTTGTTCCTGATAACTCATACCCAGAGAATGCGTTTTTCTGAAAATTCAGAGCCAGACACTGTTTGTTTCTGATGATTCAAACCAGACAGTGTGTTTTTCTGATATTCAGACCCTGACAGTGGTGTTTCTGATAATTCCGACTCAGTCAGTGGGTGTTTCTTATAATTCAGACCAAGGCAGTGAGTGTTTCTGTCCTTCAAACCCAGAGTGTTGTTGTTTCTGATAATTGAGACCCAGGCAGTGGTTGTTTCTTATAATTCAGACCCAGACAGTGAGTGTTTCTGTCCTTCAAACCCAGAGTGTTGTTGTTTCTGATAATTGAGACCCAGGCAGTGGTTGTTTCTGATAAATCAGACCCAGTCAGTGAGTGTTTCTGAAAACTGAGACCCAAACAGTGGTTGTTCCTAATAATTCCGATCCAGTCATAGTGTTTTTCTGAGAATTCAGACCCAGAGAGTGGGTGTTCTGATAATTCAGACACAGACAACGGTTGCTTCTGATAAATCAGACCCAGTCAGTGGTTGTTTCTGATAATTGAGAGCCAGACAGTGAGTGTTTCTGTAAACTGAGTCCCAGACAGTGGTTGTTCCTGATAATTCAGATCCAGACATAGTGTTTTTCTAATAATTCAGACCCAGACAGTGGGTGTTCTGATAATTCAGACACAGACCGTGGTAGTTTTTGAAAGTTCAGACCTAGACAGTGGTTGTTTCCGATAACTCAGACCCAGAAAGTGGTTATTTCTGATAATTCAGAGCCAAACAGTGGGTGTTTCTGATAAGTCAGATACAGACAGTGCTTGTTTCTTATGATTCAGAGCAGACAGTGTGTTTTTCTGATATTCAGATACTAACTGTGGTGTTTCTGATAATTCAGACACAGTCAGTGGGTGTTTCTTATAATTCAGTCCGAGACAGTGGGGATTTCTGATAATACAGACCCAGACAGTGAGTGTTTCTGTGCTTCAGACCGAGACAGTGGCTTTTCTGATAACTGAGACACAGACAGTGGGTGTTTCTGATAACTCAGACCCAGACAGTGGTTATTTCTGATATATCAGACCCAGTCAGTGGGTGTTTCTGATAATTCAGAACCTAACAGTGGGTGTTTCTGATAACTGAGACCCAGACAGTGGTTGTTCCTGATAATTCAGATCCAGACATAGTATTTTTCTCATAATTCAGACCCAGAGGGTGAGTGTTTCTGATAATTCACACCCAGACAGTGGTTGTTTCTGTTAATTCAGACCCAGACCATGGTTGTTTCTGATAATTCAGACCCAGACAGTGGGTGTTTCTGATAATTCAGACCCAGACAGTGGGTGTTTCTGATAATTCAGAGCCAGACAGTAGTTGTTTCTGTTAATTCAGACCCAGACCATGGTTGTTTCTGTTAATTGAGACCCAGACCATGGTTGTTTCTGATAATTCAGACCCAGACAGTGGGTGTTTCTGATAATTCACACCAAGACAGTGGTTGTTTCTGTTCATTCCGAACCAGGCAATGTTTGTTTCTGATCATTCAATCCCAGACAATGGTTGTTTCGGATAATTCAGACCCAGACAGTAGTTGTTTCTGATAATTCAGACCCAGACTTTGGTGGTTCCTGATATTACAGACCCAGACAGGGGGTGTTTCTTGTCATTCAGAGCCAGACAGTGGGTGTTTTTGGTAATTGAGACCCAGACAGTGGTTGTTTCTGAACATTCAGACCAGAGTGTGAGTTTCTAATAATTCAGACATAGACAGTGGTTGCTTCTGATAATTCACACCCAGACAGTGATTTTTTCTTATAATTCTCTACCAGGCGGTGCGTGTTTCTGATAATTCAAACCCAGACAGTGAGTGTTTCTGATAATTCAGACACAGACAGTGGTTGTTTCGGAAAATTCAGACCCAGCAGAGGTTGTTTCTGATATTTCAGACCCAGACATTGGGTGTTTCTGATAATTCAGAGCCAGATAGTGGGTGTTTCTGATAATTCAGACCCAGACAGTGGTTGTTCCTGATGATTCAGACCCAGACAGTGGTTGTTTCTGATAATACAGATCTAGACAGCGGGTGTTTCTTTTCACTCAGACTCATACATTGGCTGTTTCTGATCATTCAGAAATGGACATTGGCTGTTTCTGATAATTCAGAGCCAGATAGTGGGTGTTTCTTATAATTCAGACCAAGACGACCGTTATTCCTGATAATTCAGACCCAGACAGTGAGTGTTTCTGTCCTTCAGACCCAGAGAGCGGTTGTTTCTGAACATTGAGACCCAGAGAGTGGCTGTTTCTGATAACTCAGACACAGACAGTGGTTGTTTCTGATAAATCAGACCCAGTCAGTGGGTGTTTCTGAAAATTCAGACCCAAACAGTGGTTGTTTCTGATAAATCAGACCCAGTCAGTGGGTGTTTCTGAAAATTCAGACCCAGACAGTGGTTGTTCCTGATAATTCAGGCCCAGACAGTGGGTGTTTCTGATATTTCAGAGCCAGATAGTGGGTGTTTCTGATAATTTTAACCCAGACAGTGGTTGTTTCTGATAATTCTGACCCAGACAGTGGATGTTTCTGAATATTCAGACCCAGACAGTGGTTGTTCCTGATAACTCATACCCAGAGAATGCGTTTTTCTGAAAAGTCAGAGCCAGACAGTGGGTGTTTCTGAACATTCAGACACAGACAGTGGGTGAATTTGATAATTCAAACCAGACAGTGAGTGTTTCTGATTATTCAGACACAGACAGTTGCTGTTGCTAAAATTCAGACCCAGACAGTGGTTGTTTCTGATAATTCAGACCCAGAGAGTGGTTGTTTCTGATAATTCAGATCCAGACAGTGGGTGTTTCTGATAATTCAGATGCAGACGGTGGGTGATTCTGATAATTGAGATCCAGACAGTGGTTGTTTCTGATAATTGAGATCCAGACAGTGGTTGTTTCTGATAATTGAGATCCAGACAGTGGTTGTTCCTGATAATTCAGAACCAGACAGTCGATGTTCCTGGTAATTCAGAACCAGACAGTGCGTCTTTTGATATTCCCGACAAAGACAATGGTGTTTATGTTAATTCAGAGGCAGACAGGGTGTTTACGATAGTTCGGACCGGACAGTGGGTCCTCCTGATAACCCTGTCCCAGACAATGCGTCCTTTGATAATCCAGACCAAGAGAGTGAGTGGTTATGATAATTCAGTCCCGGACAGCGAGTCCTTCTGATATTTCAGAGAGAGTCCAAGTGTCCTTCTGATAAATCAGACCCAGACAGTGGGTGTCCTGTTAATTCAGACACAGAGAGCAGTTGTTTCTGAAAGTTCAGACCCAGACAGTGGTTGTTTCTGATCATTCAGACCCAGTCAGTGGGTGTTTGTTATAATTCAGTCCAAGACAGTAGGTATTTCAGATAATACAGACCCAGACAGTGGTTGTTTCTGATAATTCAGAGCCAGACAGTGGGTGTTTCTGATAATTCAGTGCCAGACAGTGGGTGTTTCTGATAAATCAGACCCAGTCAGTGCGAGTTTCTGATAATACAGACCCAGACAGTGGTTGTTTCTGATCATTCAGAGCCAGACAGTGAGTGTTTCTGAAAAATGAGACCCAGGCAGTGGTTGTTCCTGATAATTCAGATCCAGACATAGTGTTTTTCTAATAATTCAGAGCCAGAGGGTGAGTGTTTCTGATAATTCACACCCAGACAGTGGTTGTTTCTGAAGTTTCAGCCCCAGATAGTGCTGGATTCTGTTAATTCAGAACCAGACAGTGGATATTTCTGATAATTCAAAGCCAGACAGTTGTTGTTTCTGATAATTCAGACCCAGACAGTGAGTGTTTCTTCCCTTCAGACCCAGTCAGTGGTTTTTCTGCCCTCGCAGTGCGTTCCTATGCAGAGCTAGACAGGTAGCTAACAACTTGATATCTTCCCATAAAAATCACAAGGCTTGACTTTTCTTGTAAAGCTTTACTGAAAGATTCTTATTGTAAAACTGAAATACAACACAGAAATGGAAGCACACATTAGTATACAAGCGCATAACTGATATGCATACACAAATTTAGGTACGCCTGAGCAACACAGTACATTTGGCATGTAAATTACCAAACACGTGGAAACACAGCTTACTGTTAATATACATTTAGCAAACTGGAAGGCATTCTCTTTAAATTAGCCCTGTACATAGTGCATCAAAATACAGCTACTAGTTACCCAGCTAGACAGAGAGCGAGCACTTCACGGCTAGCTGTGTAAGTTTGCTTACAGAGAAAAGTTACAAACTAAACATTTTCTGCAACATACAGTGTACACTAATCATCTATAACATTCTCAAGTACTTACAGACAAATAATATCCAAGACTCAGGCGTGGGAACAATATAACTTCCCAGAGCATGTGCCGCTGTAGGTCTGTAATATACAGTAGTTTACTTTACTGCACTTACTGTGCTTTATTGCACTTTACTGCGCTTTTACTGCAGTTGCTAGGTACCAAATAGCCACTAGGTGGTGGCCCACAATGGGAATCGACCCAACTTACTCAAACCCCTGAATTAACTGGAAAACTAACATAAATTGCTACAGAGAGACAGCACACTCCCCGCTTGGTCATTGTACCACTACAGATACAAAATAAACCTAAAGAAAACGTCCTTTGGCTGCAAACATACTCAGAATCCGTTCTCTAGGTTTCTTCAGAAAGGAGGACTACGATCTCTGAGACTGGCCTCAGAAACACATTGACAGTACCCTCCTTGACAATCTTCAACTCCACCTAGCGGACCCTCTTGTCCCTGCTCGGCAGAGTTTTGACAACCTGTCCCACTGGCCATTCATTTCTGTGTGCTTGGCTGTCTTTCAGCAAGACAACATCTCTCACTTTGACATTTGGCTTGTCTTCTGTCCATTTCCTATGGCTCTGTAGGGTGGACAAATACTCTCCTTTCCATCTCTTCCAAAAAGTGTCTGCAAGACACTGGACTTGCTTCCACTGCTTCCTGTGCAGCTCAGCCATGTCGAAGTTTCCAGAGGGGGCTGAAATAGCACTCATCTTTTGAGTCAGGAGCATTGTTGGGGTGAGGACTGCAGGCATGTCTGGGTCGGTGGACACCGGCACCAGGGGTCTTGCATTCATGATCGCCATGACTTCAGCCATGAGAGTGCTTAAGACGTCGTGTGTGAGATGAGTAGGTCCTGTCTGAAGCAGCATAGCATCCAGAATACGCCTGGCAACACCGATGAGCCTCTCCTATGAACCACCCATGTGGGATGAATGCGGGGGGGTTAAACACCCATGTGCATCCTTTCTTTTGGAGGTAGCTTCCTACCGCTGCATCATCCATGTGGATGTCCAACTCCTTACAGGCACCCACGAAGTTAGTCCCTCTGTCAGAGCGGAGAAGTTTGGCTGGACCACGGATTGAGAAAAACCTCCTCAGAGCATTGATAAAGCTGTCTGTTGACATGGATTCAATCAGCTCAATGTGCACAGCTCTGGTAGAGATGCACGTAAAGAGCACCGCCCAGCGCTTGCTACCTGCACTACCTCCTCTTGTGTGACGCGTCATGATGGTCCATGGCCCAAAAATGTCAAGGCCCACGCTGGTGAATGGAGGCTCTGGAGTGAGTCTGTCAGCGGGCAAGTCTGCCATCTTTTGGTCCTCTAACCTCCCTCGTAGCTTGCGGCAGGTAACACACTTGTGGATAACGAAAGAAACCAGACGCTTGCTCCCGATTATCCAGTATCCGGCTGCTCGGATAGCTCCTTCTGTTATGTGTCGTCCTTGGTGAGCCACTTGCTCATGATAGTATCTCACGAGTAGTGTGGCAATGTGATGGGTGTGCGGGATGATCAGAGGGTGCTTTTCTTCTCTTGACAAGTCTGTGGATGATATGCGCCCTCCG
Organism: Somniosus microcephalus; assembly: GCF_052327205.1. NCBI lineage: Eukaryota > Metazoa > Chordata > Chondrichthyes > Squaliformes > Somniosidae > Somniosus > Somniosus microcephalus. Next base: position 110,400,305 of record NW_028225179.1, read on the forward strand.
ACCCGAAGCAAACCATCTTCACCTGTAACTGGGTTGAACTTTTTAAGTGGGCTTTGCTTGGGGAATGTCTGTCCCTCTTCAAGACATTTGAATTCCTCCTTGAAGACATCATGCTGGACAGAGCGAATGATCACACCTTTGGCTTGTGAAAGCTCACTTGTGCTGGATACTTCTTTAGAACATTTCCATCCTTTGCATTCTACGTTGTCCGAATTCCCCTTAAAGGATGCTGCTACATGAATGAGTCGGGCTGTGGTTCGGCAGTGTGTTCTCCAGCTTGAGAATCGCTCGAAGCGTTGTGAGCCCAACTGAGATTCTGAGGCTTTGGTGACCAGGGTCGTAACTTCAGGCCGAATCTCAGTATCAGCTTCAGGCTCCACAAGGGTGAAGGGATTGGACTCAGGAGTCTCCTCTGTGTTGACATTAGACAGGAAAGAGGGGCCCGAGATCCAACTGCTTTGCTGTAGGTGTGCTGCTGGTATAGACCTGGTAGCATGGTCTGCAGGGTTCAGGTCTGTGGAGACATAGCACCACTGGTCAGGGTGAGTGGATCGTCTGATACGAGTCACCCGGTTGGAAACATACACATAAAACCTTCTTGTGGAGTTGTGGATGTAACCAAGTACAATCTTGCTGTCCGTGAAGAACTTGACGGCGCCCACATCGATGCCAATCTCATCTCTGATCAACTTGTACAGTTGAACAGCCAACACAGCTGCACAAAGCTCGAGACGTGGAATGGTGTGGGCTGGCCGAGGGGCCAACTTGGACTTCCCCATAACGAATCCCACATGGTATTTCCCATCGGTGTCAGCTGCTCTCAAGTAGGCCACAGCTCCTATTGCTACTGTGGAAGCATCTGAGAAGATGCACAGCTCTCTTCTCTGTGTTGAAGACAGCGAGCCTGGAATGTAGCACCTCTCTATGTGCAGGTCTTCGAGAGCCTTCAAGGACTCCTTCCATAGGTTCCATTTTGCTTCTTTTTCTGGGAGGAGTGGAGCATCCCACTCACGCTGATCCGATGAGAGTTCCCGTACTAATGCTTTTCCTTGCATTGTTATGGGAGCTACGAACCCCAAAGGGTCGTACAAACTGTTGACTGTGGACAGGACGCCTCTCCGTGTGAATGGCCTTTCTTCACGGGACACCAGGAATGTGAAGCTGTCTGTTTCCAGGTTCCAGGAGAGCCCCAGGCTCCGTTGAAGGGGGAGAGGATCCACTCCAAGGTGCAAATCCTTCAGATCCTTAGCACGGTCCTCTGCAGGGAAGGCTTCCATCACCTGTCCACTGTTCGATGCTACCTTGTGTAGTCTCAGGTTGGACTCTGCCAACATCGCTCTGGTTCTTGTCAGGAGATCTATTGCTTCTTCAGGTGTGGTAACCGAGGTAAGACCATCGTCAACATAGAACCGTCTCTCAACAAAATGCTTCGCATCGGAGCCATATTCTTGCTCACCTTTCTGAGCGGCTCGCCTCATGCAGTAGATAGCCACAGCAGGTGAAGGGCTGTTTCCAAACACGTGGACCTTCATCCTGTACTCCACCACATTCTTGTTGATGTCGTTGTCCTCATGCCACAGGTAGCGGAGATAGTCCCTGTGGTCTTCTCGGACGACGAAGCAATAAAACATTTGCTGCACATCTGCTGTCAGGGCTACAGGTTCTTTCCTGAACTGCAGAAGAACTCCCAACAAGGTGTTGTTCAAGTCTGGGCCGCTGAGGAGTACATCGTTCAGAGACACTCCTTTACATTCAGCACTTGAATCGAACACAACTCGTAACTGGTCTGGCTTTTGTGAGTGACCACACAGCGAATGTTGGCAGGTACCAGTGTTCTTTACCTTCCTCCAGAGGTGGAGCAGGCTCGGCTTGGTCGTTGTCCAGCATCTTCTGCATGAACTCTATGTAATGGCCCTTCATTTCTAGCCTTTTCTCCAGTGTTCTCCTGAGTGAGCAGAGGCGCTTCATAGCTTGTTCCCTGTTACTCGGAAGACGGCGTCTGAGAGAGTGAAATGGTAAGGGTGCCACCCAGCTGTGTCCATCGTCCTGGTAAGCCTCCTCATCCATGATGGTTAGGAAAGCTTTGTCATCCATGGATAGTGCTGGCTTGTCATCATCCTTGGACCTTTCAAACACTGAGCATCCTAGGCTGTCTGTGCTCACAGTGAGGCCTGCCTCTTCCTCACAGGCAGAGGAGGTTGACCTATGATGCTGCGTCATGCCATCGTAGTCTTCCTTTACCTGGATCCTGTTTGGGCATGGGCTGAGAAAGGATGTGCGACCGTTGTGCAACACGTTTGCTTTATAGACATTGACATCCGCTGGTTTGTGGACTGTTCCCAGGCAAACTCCACCCACGAGAACCCATCCCAGGTCAAGCCGCTGCACATAAGGAGCATTGTGGGGCCCGTTGATTTGCTCACACACCTTGTGCACCCTTAAGATGTCTCTTCCCAAGAGCAGGAGGATTGGAGCGTCCGGGTCCACAGCTGGAATCTTGTTGGCAACTGGCTGTAGGTGGGGCTGATGGCGTGCGACCTCTGGGGAGGGAATTTCCGTCCTATCATCTGGCATCATGTCACACTCGATTAAGGTGGGGAGGGGAAGCTGTAGTTTCCCATCCATGGACCCGAGACCAGTCGGGAGCAGCGTGGTGAGACCGGTATAAAAACCGGAGAGAGGCGAGGCCCGAGACCAGTCGGGAGCAGCGAGGAGGAGCTCGGGAGAAAACCCGGCGACCAGCGAGGCCCGAGACCAGTCGGGAGCAGCGTGGTGAGACCGGTATAAAAACCGGAGAGAGGCGAGGCCCGAGACCAGTCGGGACCAGCGGGAGCAGCGAGGAGGAGCTCGGGAGAAAACCCGGCGACCAGCGAGGACCGAGACCAGTCGGGAGCAGCGTGGTGAGACCGGTATAAAAACCGGAGAGAGGCGAGGCCCGAGACCAGTCGGGACCAGCGGGAGCAGCGAGGAGGAGCTCGGGAGAAAACCCGGCGACCAGCGAGGCCCGAGACCAGTCGGGAGCAGTGTGGTGAGACCGGTATAAAAACCGGAGAGAGGCGAGGCCCGAGACCAGTCGGGACCAGCGGGAGCAGCGAGGAGGAGCTTGGGAGAAAACCCGGCGACCAGCGAGGCCCGAGGCCAGTCGAGAGCAGCGTGGTGAGACCGGTATAAAAACCGGAGAGAGGCGAGGCCCGAGACCAGTCGGGAGCAGCGAGGAGGAGCTCGGGAGAAAACCCGTCGACCAGCGAGGCCCGAGACCAGTCGGGAGCAGCGTGGTGAGACCGGTATAAAAACCGGAGAGAGGCGAGGCATACCAACTCAGCAGCGGGGAGAGAGGTAAAAGGTAATCAGTGTGTGACGTCACCAGGGAGCAGGTAGGTGATTGGTTGCTGAGTATTTCTCTTTTTTCAATACAAGCTTGAATTCTGTGGTGTTAAATTTCTGTGGTGTAGTGGGGATAGTTGGTAAATAAAGCGCCCTAGAGCATACCTGTAACTGGGGTATTGAATAAATTTTTTAAAGTAATTAAAGGAGTAAGTCATGGCAGGAGAGTTCAGACCCATGTTCTGCTCCTCCTGCTCTATGTGGGAAGTCAGGGATGCTGCCAGTGGCCCTGGCGACCATGTGTGCGGGAAATGCATCCAGCTGCAGCTACTTGTAGACCGCATTGTGGCGCTCGAGCTGCGGGTGGATGAATTTTGGAGCGTGCGCGATGCTGAAAGGCTCGTGGATAACACGTTTAGCGAGTTGTGCACGCCTCAGGGTAGGGCAGCACAGGGGGTGACCATCAGGCGGAGCAACAAAGGCAGGCAGGTAGTGCAGGGAACCCCTGCGGACATCCCCCTTTCAAACAAGTATACCGCTTTGGATACTGTTGAGGGGGATGACTCACCAGGGGAAGGCAGCAGCAGCCAACTTCCTGGCACTGGGGGTGCTCCTGCTGCCCAGGAAGGGGGGAAAAAGAGTGGGAGAGCAATAGTGGTAGGGGATTCTATAGTAAGGGGAACAGATAGGCGTTTCTGTGGCCGTAGACGTGAATCCAGGATGGTTTGTTGCCTCCCTGGTGCCAGGATCAAGGATGTCACTGAGCGGCTGCAGGGCATTCTGGAGGGGGAGGGTGAACAGCCAGTGGTCGTGGTCCACATTGGTACCAACGACATAGGTAAAAAGAGGGATGAGGTCCTGCAGCAAGAATTTAGGGAGCTCGGTGAAGGATTAAGGAGCAGGACCTCAAAGGTTGTAATCTCTGGATTACTCCCGGTGCCACGTGCTAGTAAGTATAGGAATAGGAAGATAGAACAGATGAATGCGTGGCTAAAGGGATGGTGCAGGGGGGAGGGCTTTAGTTTCCTGGATCACTGGGTCTGCTTCTGGGAAAGGTGGGACTTGTACAAGTCGGACGGTTTACACCTGAACCAGAGGGGAACCAATATCCTTGCGGGGAGGTTTGCTAGCACTGCTGGGGAGGGTTTAAACTAACTTGGCAGGGGGTTGGGGTACAGAGTGGAGCTATAGTAGGGGGTGATTTATGGCCAAATACAGAGGGAAAAACAAGTCAGCTGGGAAGGCAGAGCAAATATGTGAAGGCAAAAGAGAATATGGCAGGGCTGGAAGGCATTTATTTTAATGCAAGGAGTCTTGCAAATAAGGTGGATGAACTGAAGTTGTTGTTGAACACATGGGAGTACGATATTGTTGCTATCACGGAGACATGGTTGAGGGAGGGTCAGGACTGGCAGCTCAATATTCCGGGGTATAGAATCTTCAGGCGAGACAGAGGGGGTTGTAATAGGGGAGGGGGTGTTGCAATATTAATTAAGGAGTCAATTACTGCTGTAAGGAGGGATGATATATTAGCGGGTTCCTCTAATGAGGCCATATGGGTAGAACTTAAAAACAAAAAGGGGGCAAGCACTTTGCTGGGAGTGTACTATAGGCCCCCAAACAGTCAGGGGGAGATAGAGGAACAGATATGTAGGCAAATCTCAGAAAAGTGCGAAAATAATAGGGTAATAATGGTGGGGGATTTCAACTTCCCCAATATAAATTGGGACAGTCAGAGTGTGAAAGGCTTAGAGGGTGCAGAATTCTTAAAGTGCATCCAGGAGAGCTTTTTGAGCCAACATGTAGAAAGTCCTACAAGAGAGGGGGCGGTACTGGACCTAATTCTGGGGAATGTAGCCGGGCAAGTGGTGGAAGTGTCAGTAGGGGAGCATTTTGGCGACAGTGACCATAATTCGGTGAGATTTAAGGTGGTCATGGAAAAAGACAAAGACGGCCCGGAAATAAGGGTTCTAAATTGGGGGAAGGCCGATTTTAATATGATAAGGCAGGATCTGGCCAAAGTGGACTGGGAGCAGCTGCTTATAGGAAAATCCACATCAAAACAATGGGAGACTTTCAGAAGGGAAATTGAGAGAGTACAACGCCAACATGTTCCTGTAAAGGTCAAGGGTGGGACCAACAAGCAAAGGGAACCTTGGATGACAAGGGATATACAAAAATGCATTAGAAATAAAAGTGGGGCTTTTGGCAGTTACAAAAGACTAAAGACGGAGGAAGCCCTAGAGGAGTATAAAAAGTGCAGGGGCATACTTAAAAAAGAAATTAGGAGGGCGAGGAGGGGCCATGAAATAACACTGGCGAGCAAAATAAAGGAAAATCCTAAGATGTTTTATAAGTATATTAAGGGCAAGAGGATAACCAGGGAAAGGGTAGGGCCCATTAGGGACCAAAGTGGCAATCTGTGTGTAGAGCCAGAGGATGTAGGCGGGGTTTTAAATGAATTTTTTGCATCTGTGTTCACTATGGAGAAAGACGATGCAGACATAGAAATCGGGCAAGGGGACTGTGACATACTTGAACATATTAGCATCGAGAGGGAGGAGGTGCTAGCGGTTTTAGTAGGCCAAAAAGTGGATAAATCCCCAGGCCCGGACGAGATGTATCCCAGGCTGCTGTGGGAGGCAAAGGAGGAGATTGCAGGGGCTCTGACACTAATTTTCAGAACCTCTCTGGCCACAGGGGATGCACCAGAGGACTGGAGAACAGCTAACGTAGTACCATTATTCAAGAAGGGTAGCAGGGATAAACCAGGGAATTACAGGCCAGTGAGTCTAACATCTGTGGTGGGGAAATTATTGGAAAAAATTCTGAGGGACAAAATTAATCTCCACTTGGAGAGGCAAGGATTAATCGGGGATAGTCAGCATGGCTTTGTCAAGGGTAAATCATGTCTGACAAATCTGATCGAATTTTTCGAGGGGGTGACTGGTGGGGTGGATGAGGGAAATGCTGTGGATGTGGTTTACATGGACTTCAGTAAAGCTTTTGACAAAGTCCCGCATAGGAGACTGGTTAAGAAGGTAAGAGCACATGGGATCCAGGGTGCCTTGGCGCGTTGGATCCTAAACTGGCTGAGTGGCAGGAGGCAGAGGGTGATGGTTGAAGGTTGCTTTTGTGACTGGAAGCCTGTGTCCAGTGGGGTACCTCAGGGATCGGTGCTGGGTCCCTTGTTGTTCGTGATCTACATAAATGATTTGGATGAGAATGTAAAAGGTATGATCAGTAAGTTCGCAGATGACACGAAAATTGGTGGGGTGGTAAATTGCGAGGAGGAAAGCCTCCGGCTACAGGACGATATAAACGGGTTGGTCAGATGGGCGGAAAAGTGGCAAATGGAATTTAACCCTGAAAAGTGCGAGGTGATGCATTTTGGACGGACAAATAAGGCAAGGGAATACACAATGAGTGGTAGGACCCTAGGAAGTACAGAGGGTCAGAGGGACCTTGGTGTACATGTACATAGATCCCTGAAGGCAGCGGAGCAGGTAGATAAGGTGGTTAAAAAGGCATATGGGATACTTGCCTTCATTAGCCGAGGCATAGAATATAAGAGCAGGGAGGTTATGATGGAGCTGTACAAAACGCTGGTGAGGCCACAGCTGGAGTACTGTGTGCAGTTCTGGTCGCCTCACTATAGGAAGGATGTGATTGCTTTGGAGAGGGTGCAGAGAAGATTCACCAGGATGTTACCTGAGATGGAGCGCCTCAGCTATGAAGAGAGGCTGGACAGGCTGGGGTTGTTTTCCTTGGAGCAGAGAAGGCTGAGGGGGGACCTGATTGAGGTGTACAAAATGATGAGGGGCATAGATAGGGTAGATAAAGAGGAACTTTTCCCCTTAGTGGGGGGGTCAATAACAAGGGGGCATAGATTCAGGGTAAGGGGCAGGAGATTTAGAGGGGATTTGAGGAGGAACTTTTTCACCCAGAGGGTGGTTGGAATGTGGAACTCAATGCCTGAAAGGGTGGTAGAGGCAGGAACCCTCACAACATTCAAGAAGCATTTGGATGAGCACTTGAAATGCCATTGCATACAAGGCTATGGACCAAATGCTGGAAAATGGGATTAGACTGGACAGGGATGGATGGGCGGCGCAGACACGATGGGCCGAAGGGCCTCTTTCTGTGCTGTAAAACTCTATGACTCTATGACTCTATGAAGTTCCCAACTCTCCTACCCGTAGTCTCTGTTGTCCCTAAACAGATTTTTAGCGTGTACGGAGCTGCGCTGGCCTTGACTTCAAAGAGGTTGAAGAATTCTGTCTTCACTAGAGACTTGTTACTTTGCTCATCAAGCACTGCGTACATTTTGATTGCCTTCTCCTTTCTCCCTGCAGGATATGCTTTAACCAAGCAGATTTTGGAGCATGAGCGTGGGCTGCTTGCATTTCCACAAACCTCTGTACACTTGGAGGTGACTGAAGAAGATGTGCTTTTGCTTTGCTCCCCGCTATCCTCTTTGTCAACCGCAGCACTCTCGGTGGTTGAAGGAGGAGGACCTGGATGCAGGGCTGCGATGTGCTTTTCACTGTTGCACTCAAAGCACTTGATTGTCGCCTTGCAGTCTTTTGCCATGTGCATAGTCGACCCACAACACCTGAAGCTGATGCGATTCTCTTTCAGGTATGATTTGCGCTCATCAATAGGCTTGTCTCTAAATCTTCGACACTTTTTGAGTGGGTGGGGCTTCTTGTGTATTGGACACTGACGATCTGGGTCATCCACTTTATTCCCAGCAGAACTGGATTGGTCGACTGAGGGTTCGGCTGGAACATTTGTTTTGTGCACGCTCACAGAGGCTTTGTTGCTGTACTTTGTGGGTTTCTCTGTTCTCGAAGGAGCGTAACTGCTGGAGGTGGAGAAAGTGAAACTTGGATCATTCCTCACCTTTGCCTGTTGTTGGACGAACCTGGAGAAGAGAGAGAAGGGGGGAAATGCCACTCCATTGTCCTCCTTGTACTTGGATCCCTTAGCTATCCATTTCTCTTGAAGGTTGTAGGGGAGCTTTTCCACTATTAGGTTTGCCCCACGAGCTGTATCCAAATACGAGAGGCCGGTCAGGTAACCTTCTCCCTTGGCACACTCCAGTTCAAGGAGAATGTCGCCCAGTTCTCGGAGCTCGACATTATCTTTGTTGGTTAGCTTCGGAAAGTCCTCAATCTTCTTGAGCAGTGCGTGTTCAATGACTTCTGGTGTCCCATAACAGTCTTCGAGGCGTTGCCAAACCAGGTTGAGGCCTGCTGTGGGATTGCGGACGTGCGCTGAGCGAATTCTCTTCGCCTGTTCTGACGACTCAGCTCCAAGCCACTTTGTCATCAAATCTAGTTCTTCTCTGGCTGACAGATTCAAGTCCTTGGTGGTACTCAGGAAGGACGCTTTCCATGACCAATAATTTTCAGGATGGTCATCAAATTCTTGAATGCCTGAACTTAACAATTCTCGGCGCATAAGGTACCTAGCGAGGTCTTGTGCACCTTGTGGCTCGGGTGAGGACTGCTTGGCTGGATTGGCAGAGTGCTGTGGAGGTCTCTGCAGGTAAGTCTTACTTGTTTCTTCTCCTTTAAGCTCAGTGTCTCCAAAAACAGGCTGTTTGCTACTGTGGTGGGTAGCTGGTTCTGTGTCGAGATACCTGGATGTTTCCTTGAAGAACAATTTGGAGTGTTGTTGGACATACTCACTTGTACGTTGCACTGGACTGAGGGGCTGTTCTAGAACATATGCTTCATGGCTGGGCTCCCCGCCTTCGTTCTCCTCACCTTCTTCATAAGCTGCAGCTTCAGCTTCAGCGGTAGCGGCAGCTCTCTGGCTTTGGAGAATGTGGAGACTGGCGTCGCGGTCAGCTCTCTGCTTCATTGCACTAGCGTCGAGGTCAGCTCTCTGCTTCATCACACTAGCTTCGTTTTCAGCGAAGGACAATTGAGCCTGGGCAGCTTTTGCCTTGGCATGTGCTTTGGCGGCTGCAGAAGCTGTCAATGACGACGGTCTGCTGGACCGCCGAGATGATCTAGAGGAAGCTTTAGAGGACTGTGACTTGGCATCATTTGCTCGGAGAGGCTCATGCTTCTTGATTGGCTGGTCGACGTCCTCTATGGTATATTGTCTTCCTGAGCATAGACTCATGGTAGCTGGGTGGTATCTTCTTGTGCTTGAGCCCGCTGTGCTTTTGTCTTTTTACTTTTCTGCCCTCGCAGTGCGTTCCTATGCAGAGCTAGACAGGTAGCTAACAACTTGATATCTTCCCATAAAAATCACAAGGCTTGACTTTTCTTGTAAAGCTTTACTGAAAGATTCTTATTGTAAAACTGAAATACAACACAGAAATGGAAGCACACATTAGTATACAAGCGCATAACTGATATGCATACACAAATTTAGGTACGCCTGAGCAACACAGTACATTTGGCATGTAAATTACCAAACACGTGGAATCACAGCTTACTGTGAATATACATTTAGCAAACTGGAAGGCATTCTCTTTAAATTAGCCCTGTACATAGTGCATCAAAATACAGCTACTAGTTAACCAGCTAGACAGAGAGCGAGCACTTCACGGCTAGCTGTGTAAGTTTGCTTACAGAGAAAAGTTACAAACTAAACATTTTCTGCAACATACAGTGTACACTAATCATCTATAATATTCTCAAGTACTTACAGACAAATAATATCCAAGACTCAGGCGTGGGAACAATATAACTTCCCAGAGCATGTGCTGCTGTAGGTCTGTAATATACAGTAGTTTACTTTACTGCACTTACTGTGCTTTACTGCACTTTACTGCGCTTTTACTGCAGTTGCTAGGTACCAAATAGCCACTAGGTGGCGGCCCACAATGGGAATCGACCCAACTTACTCAAACCCCTGAATTAACTGGAAAACTAACATAAATTGCTACAGAGAAAGCACAGTGGGTGTTTCTGATCATTCAGATCCAGACAGTGGGTGTTTCTGATAATTCAGAGCCAGACAGTGGGTGTTTCTGATATTTCAGAGCCAGATAGTGGGTGGTTCTGATAATTTTAACCCAGGCAGTGGTTTTTTCTGATAATTCCGACCCAGACAGTGGATGTTTCTGAATATTCAGACCCAGACAGTGGTTGTTCCTGACAATTCAAACCCAGAGAATGCGTTTTTCTAAAAATTCAGAGCCAGTCGGTGGGTGTTTCTGATATTTCAGAGCCAGATAGTGGGTATATCTGATAATTCTAACCAAGACATTGGTTGTTTCTGGTAATTCTGACCAAGACAGTGGTTGTTTCTGATCAATCAGTCTCAGAGAGTGGTTGTTTCTGATAATTCAGACTCTGTCAGTCGGTGTTTCTTATAAATCAGACCAAGGCAGTGGTTATTTCTGATAATTCATACCCAGACAGTGAGTGTTTCTGTCCTTCAGACCCAGACAGTGGTTGTTTCTCATAATTGTGCCCCAGACAGTGGGTTTTACTTGTAATGTATATACCTTTAAGGGGGGAACTACTTTTTACAGCTCATGTATACTGTAGTACCAGCAGTGACCACACCTGTATATAGCACTGAGTAGTAATCTGTACAGGTCAGTTCCACAGTGCGCCACGTTGAGTAAACACCTGTTGTACAGTTCTCCTGCAGTCCGTGTCTTACTACTGACGGACACAACATTGGCGACGAGGCAGATTCAATCCTACCTGCAACTCTGCATCACCTCCCAGGGATTCATTCCTGGAGACCAGTAGATTGGAGGTCAAGGCCAGAGACACGGGCGTCGAGCACGGGCAACTGCCCAGTCATCCAGCAGAGACTCGAGAATTGCGGGGGAGGCTGTTGAGAGCCAGGCTTGGCTTTCCAGTCGCGGTGGTCCAGCGAAACGGGCTGGCAACAGGTACTGCGTAGACCCTTCCCGGACAGCGGCGGGCTAGATCCCGACGAGCGGCACAGCAAAGGGCCGAGCAGCGTCGATGGGAGAGAGAGAGAGAGGGCAGAGTGCACAGGGCACAGCCGGTGTTCAGGGGCTGAGCAGCATCGAGGAGAGGGAGAGAGACGCGCAGAAACCCGCGAGGCGCCGCCATTGCCACGAGGACCGCCGAGAGTGGCGTTGGCAGCAGCGCAGGAGAAGCGCACGAAACCTACAGGGCGCCGCCATTGCCACGAGGACCGCCGAGAGTGGCGTTGGCAGCAGCGGGGCAGGAAGGAAAGCGTGGGAGATGCCATTTTAAGCCACACCCAAAATGCCGAAGAGTGGCAGTATCACCGCATTTGACAATGAAGTCGAAGATTGGACTACATATGTCGAACGAATAGAGGTGTACTGCAAGGCAAATGAGGTGTCAGATGACAAGAAAGCACCGGTATTGTTAAATTTAATGGGCGCAAAGACATATGGCTTATTACGAAACCTAGTAACCCCAGCGAAGCCAGTGGAAAAGAGTTTTGGAGACATAGTGACCATACTACAGGAACATTTAAACCCCACACCGCTGCTGATTGCAGAAAGATTCAAGTTTCACAAACGGAACCAGCATAAGGATGAAAGCAATGCTGAATAGTTAACAGAACTGCGCAAACTATCGAAACACTGGCAGTTTGGAGCGGGACTGGCAGATACCTTAAGGGACAAGTTTGTGTGTGGGCTTCAAAGTGAAGGAACCCAGAAACGGCTTTTATCTGAAAAGGACCTTACGCTGGACAAGGCTTTCAGCATTGCGGTATCATATGAAGCAGCAGCACGGGGCACTGCAGAGATACAACAGAGACCGCAAGAATATGGCACAAACGAAATGTCATACAGAACAGAGAAGTGCTATTGCTGCGGCAGAACAACACATGACCACAATGATTGCTGGTTCAAGGACAAAGTGTGCAGACAGTGTGGAAAAGTAGGACACAAAGCACGAGTCTGCAGGTCAGGAAAGAAAACCAGCAATAAGAAATCTCCAAAAGAAAAGTACAAGAAACTACATAAGGTGCCGGATAATAGTTCAGACGAACAAAAGAGTGATACCGACTCCGAAAGCAGGGAGCTGAGTTGTCTGAAACTACATAATGTGATCAAAACGGAGGATCACCGAACCATTTGGGTTACTCTCAAGATAGCAGGAGTCCAGGAATTGGACACAGGATCAGCCCTAACAGTCATAAACTGATGGGACTACGAGCGGCTATTCTCACACATACCCTTGAGAGACACAAAAATTATTTTGAAGACCTCTACCCCAAAGGAAAAATAAGGGTGACCGTTATATATAACGGTAAGGAAACACCAAAACTAGACCTGTATGTATTGCAAGATGGAGGACCGCCATTACTGGGACGTGAATGGATCCGGAAAATACAGCTGGATTGGCATTTCGTACAAACACTGACTGTGGCTGCCAAAAAGGATGACGACGTCACACCTGGGCGACTGTCAAAGATCCTAACCGACGTGCAAGAAGTGTTCCAGCAATGACTCGGAACACTAAAAGGCATGACAGCAACAATTAAAATCAAAGAAAACGCAAGCCCAAAATTTTTTGAGGCCAGACCGGTACCTTATGCGATCCGCCCAGCTGGCGAAGCAGAGCTGGAGAGTTTGGAACGTTCAGGAGTACTGTCCAAGGTAGACTGGAGCGAGTGGGCTACACCCATCGTCCCTGTGATGAAAAAGTCATTGAGCAGCACGCCTGGGGAACCAAGGAAGGTTCGCACCTGTGGGGTCTTTAAGGTAACAGTGAACCCAGTCCTTCACACCGTGCAATATCCACTTCTGCGGATTGAAGAAATTTTCACCTCGCTATCTGGAGGGAAACGCTTCACTAAGATTGATCTGGCCCAGGCGTATCTGCAAATGGAGGTAGAAGAAGCATCAAAAAAATACCTCACAATCAACACCCATAAAGGTCTCTACCAATACAACCGGCTGATATTCGGGGTAGCATCAGCTCCGGCTATTTGGCAAAGGGCAATGGAACAAGTCCTGCAAGGGATCCCAGGGACCCAGTGTTATTTGGACGACATCCTGGTTACGGGTGAAAATGACCGTGATCACCTCGCCAACCTGGAGCAGGTGCTCACTAGATTGAAGGAATATGGGCTCTGAGCTAACCGCCCCAAATGCGAGTTTTTTAAAAAACAGATCTCGTATTGTGGCCACGTTATCGATAAAGAGGGGTTACATAAGTCCCCAGAAAAGATTGAGGCAGTAGTCAAGGCTCCAGCACCGGAAAACATGTCACAACTGAGGTCGTTCCTCGGGCTGGTAAACTACTACCATAAGTTCTTGCCAAATTTGTCTACAATGCTACACCCACTGAACACCCTACTGCAAACTGGAATGCCATGGAAGTGGAGTGACGAATGTAAACGAGCTTTCCAGAAGAGCAAAGCACTAATCACATCGAAAGAGGTATTGGCCCATTTCAACCCAGCACTACCAATTCGGTTGGCGTGTGATGCGTCACCCTATGGCATTGGAGCGGCGCTGTCGCACAAATTCTCGGACGGCTCAGAGAGGCCAATAGCCTTTGCGTCACAATCACTAACCTCAACCGAGCGTAACTACGCCCAGATTGATAGGGAGGCCCTCAGCCTAGTGTGGGGAGTGAAAAAGTTCAATCACTATCTGCACGGGCAGAAATTCACCTTGCTGACTGACCACCAGCCTCTTGTCTCCATTTTTAATCCGAAGAAGGGCGTTCCGGTCGTGGCTGCGCAACGATTACAAAGATGGTCACTCTTTCTAGGGGCGCACAACTATGAGATTGAATATAAGGGCACGAAACAGCATGGAAATGCTGATGAGCTATCACGGCTGCCACTGCCTACTGCGGAGGAAGCACCAGCAGTGGTTCCTGTTGAGATATTTCATTCGACTATAGTTGAATACCTACCGGTAACTAACGCTCGTATAGAAAAGGAGACCTGAAATGACCCGACACTGTCTCGGGTATATGATTTAACGGTGAAGGGATGGCCAGCACATGGTGACTCACTGTTGCCAGCATTCTCGACAAGAAGAGAACAGCTGTCAGTGTGCCGGGGGACCTTGATGTGTGGATCCTGAGTGGTAACTCCACCCAAGTTAAGGGATAGAGTGCTCAATGAGCTTCATGAGGGTCATCTGGGAGGGGTAAAAATGAAAAGCCTTGCCAGGGCTTATGTGTGGTGGCCGGGAATCGATAAACAATCGAGGACCTGACCCAGAGCTGCTCAGGATGCCAGAAAGTCCAAAAAGCACCACCACATGCCCCTCTACACCCATGGGAGTGGCCCTCATCTCCATGGCAATGGGTGCATATTGATTTTGCTGGTCCATTCATGGACTCAATGTTTTTAATAGCCATGGATGCGCACTCGAAATGGCCTGAGGTCATCAAAATGTCCTCCACCACCACGGAGAAATCTATTGTAGTCCTACGGACGATTTTTGCCAGGAACGGCTTGCCAGAACAGATTTGCTCCGATAACGGACCACAGTTTGTGTCCGAAGAGTTCCGGAGCTTTATGAAGAAGAATGGGGTAAGGCATTACACATCCGCCCCGTATCATCCAGCCACAAATGGATTGGCTGAGAGGTTCGTACAAACATTTAAGAAGGCAATAAAGGCTATGTACAATGACAACATTCCGCTGCAGCACAAGGTGGACAATTTCCTGTTCGCCTACCGGAATGCGACACATTCAGTCACCAACCAGGCCCCGGCCATGATGTTCTTTAACCGAAGGTTAAGATCTCACCTGGATTTGCTCAGACAAAACATAAGAAGAGATGTTGAGAGTAAGCAATTCCAGCATATCCATGAGAAGCCAACAAGGAGCTTCAATGTAGGGCAACCAGTCTTGGCCCGCGACTACCGAACAGAAAAATGGCAGCCAGGAACGATATGCACACGGCAGGGCCCACTAATGTACACAGTGGACGTTGGGGAGAACATCATGAGACGCCATGGTGACCAGATCCTAGAGTCACAGGAACAAGTCAACCCCATGCCTCGCCCATACGTACCTGGTGAGGAACCCGACGTACAAGTCGCATCTACCCCAGAAACAGTAGCATCGGAAGCTGATGAACAAACCGACGACAGGGTGCCAGAATCGCCTCCGCACCAAGAACGAGACACTCGGGAAAGACACTATCCAGAAAGGATCATAAAGCCTCCCCAAAGACTGAATATATAAATGGACTATTTTCAGCTAACGTTGTATGTTAAAAGTGTTAATTGTAATTAGTTTGATATTTAATTGTTAAATGAGTGTTATGGTACTGTTAATCTAAAAGGGGAGGAATTGTAATGTATATACCTTTAAGGGGGGAACTACTTTTTACAGCTCATGTATACTGTAGTACCGGCAGTGACAACACCTGTATATAGCACTGAGTAGTAATCTGTACAGTTCAGTTCCACAGTGAGCCACGTTGAGTAAACACCTGTTGTACCGTTCTCCTGCAGTCTGTGTCTTACTACTGACGGACACAACATTACTGATCACTCAGACCCAAACAGAGGTTGTTTCTGAAAAATCAGACCCAGTCAGTGTGGGTTTCTGATAATTCAGTGTCAAGCGGTGGGTGTTTCTCAAAATTCAGACCCAGACAGTGGTTGTTCTGATAAGTCAGAATCAGACGGTGGGTGTTTCAGGAGATTCAGACATAGACAATGGTTGTTTCAGATAATTCAGACCCAGATAGTCGTTGTTTCTGATGATTCAGTCCCAGGCAGTAGTTGTTTCTGATAATTCAGACCCAGACAGTGATTGTTTCTGATGATTCAGAGTCAGACAGTGGTCGTTTCTGATAAATCAGACCCAGTCAGTGGGTGTTTCTTATAAATCAGACCAAGACAGCAGTTATTTCTGATAATTCTGACCCAGACAGTGAATGTTTCTGTCCTTCAGACCCAGCCAGTGGTTGTTTCTGATAATTGAGACCCAGAGAGTTGGAGTTACTGATCACTCAGAACCAAACAGTGGTTGTTTTTTTGATAAATTAGACCCAGTCAGTGTGTTTTTCTGATAATTCAGAGTCAGACGGTGTGTGTTTCTGAAAATTCAGACACAGACAGTCGTTGTTTCTGATAATTCAGACCCAGACAGTGGGTGTTTCTGATAATTCTAACCCAGACAGTGGTTGTTTCTGGTCATTCAGTCCCAGACAGTGGGTGTTTCTGATAATTCAGACCCAGACAGTGGTTGTTTCTGATGTTTCAGACCCAGACAGTTGTCGTTTCTGATAAATCCGTTCCCAACAGCGAGTGTTTCTTGTCACTCAGATCCAGACAGTGGCTGTTTCTGATAATTCAGAACCGGGCAGTGGCTAGTTCTGATAATTCAGACCAAGACAATGGTTGTTTCTGATAAATCAGACCCAGACAGTGGTTGTTTCTGTTAATTACGAACCAGACAATGGTTGTTTCTGATCATTCAATTCCAGAGAGTGGTTGTTTCTGATAATTAAGAGCCAGACAATGGGTGTTTCTGAAAATTCAGACCAGGACTGTTGTTGTTCCTGATAATTCAGACCCAGGCAGTGGGTGTTTCTTGTCATTCAGACCCAGACAGTATGTGTTTCTGGTAATTGAGACCCAGACAGTGGTTGTTTCTGATCATTCAGAACCAGACAGTGGGAGTTTCCAATAATTCAGACATAGACAGTGGTTGCTTCTGATAATACATATCCAGACAGTGAACTTTTCTTATAAGTCACTCCCAGGCAGTGCTTGTATCTGATAATTCAAACCCAGACAGTGGGTGATTCTGAAAATTCAGACTCTGACAGTGGGCGATTCTGATAATTGACACACAGACTGTAAGATTCAAAATTTTCAGTAATTAATCCCGCAAGAAAATAGGGTTAATAAGACAGTTTATTGACCAAAAGAAGCTTGTACAGAAAAACCTTTGATAAAAGGGCATACAAAATGGCCGCCGGGCCTTGTGATCTGTTTCTGGGACCATTTGATTTCTGTTACTGCAAGCCAGACAGGCTTGTGGATTGAGGACAGTAAGCCCGCTAAAGCCAGTATCGGGAAACCGAAACTCATGGAACTGAGCATACATATTAATTAGATTCTAAGTACAGGACAGTTTTGGGTAACAGGATGAGGCCCATCAAGAAATGGGCGGACAATTGAATGAACACTTAAACCCATTTACTGTACAAAGGAAAACCGTTTAACAGCCATCAAGGGCAATCTCCAGACCGATCAATATACGAACCGAGTTACCGTGTCAAAGTAAAAGACATTATCGGCCCAGGAAGGTCAGTTAAGCTATCACCGGCTCCCATTACAAAGACAAAGCGCCGCTGCAGAGATTTCTGCCCGCCAAAAATATTACAAAAACTGGACTATGATTTGGCGGGAGATAAGAATGTTCCAAAAGGGTATAACTGTGGATTGAAAAAGTCCATCAGGACGGTTAGGCGCTACGCTTCACTTCACGCTTCGCTTCGGAACTTCTACGACTCTTCGGTTAAGGCAGCACTTCGGTTTCGGAACATGGTCGGTGTTCGGCCAGGCAAGGCTCAGCCACGACGGGAAGACGACGAGGGTGGCCCGGGTACTTTTGTCGGGAGATCATCGACGACCCAGGCCGAAGAATAAGACACCCTCAGAAGGATAATTATGACTGCATAAAGAAAGCTTTTTGGGACCAGCGTCCCGCCCCGAGGAAGACCATCGGGAGATCGACGACCCAGGCCGGAGAAGAAGACACTCAGGGCCTAGCACTCCAGTGCCTCAACATCCCATTCGGTAATGGACCTTCCATGTGCATTTCTACAACATCACATCGGTAGCAGAGTCTCCATGTGCATCCAGTTCTTCGGCAGCCTTTCAGTAAAGGTAACACAGGTTTAACGGATTTCATCCATGACGAGCGCTCATCAAGGCTGTATCTGCTGCTTCATCGCGTAAGAAAAACAAGCTGCGCCAGAAGTTTCCAAATCCACGTGACGACGGAAAGCTGTGCCAAAAAGGCTGCGAACCCCCTTTTCGCAAATCTGAAAGTGGTGAGCATGATCCCGAGCTCCTCAAGTCGAAACTTAGTTTAGGTCTAGGGGAGGGGGTTAAGGGTAATCGTAATGTGTTTCCCCTTTTTCGATGTGCCGTGTGTTTCCCATTTCCATAGAGTTAAGTTTATAGATATGTGCATGCTTGTAGTTACTTTAACCTGTGCTTATGACATGTATTTTATAATGTTGCAAACTGTTTAATAATAAAAGCATCCATTTCGTGCTATTCAACCTGGTCTATTGAGTTTTTCTCTGCACTACAGTTCCCTGCACCTAAGTCCAAGGTCTAGAACCGTAGGGAAGAGTGGGTCGAACCGCTCAAGGGTAATTATTGCACGAAGCCTGGTAGGAGACCAGAACGAGCAAGAGAAACCCCCGACACAGACAGTGGTTGTTTCTGATAATTCAGAACCAGACAGTTGATGTTTCTGGTAATGCAGAGCCAGACAATGGGTCCTCCTGATAATTCAGATCCAAACAGTGCGTCTTTTGATATTCCCAACAAAACAATGGTGTTTATTTTAAATCAGAGGCAGACAGAGGGTGTTTATGATAGTTCGGACCGGACAGTGAGTCCTCCTGATAATCCTGTCCCAGACAATGCGCCCTTTGATAATCCAGACCAAGAGAGTGAGTGCTTATGATAATTCAGTCCCGGACAGCAAGTCCTTCTGATATTTCAGAGCGAGTCCAAGTGTCCTTCTGATAAATCAGATCTAGACAGTGGGTGCCCTGATAATTCAGACACAGAGAGCGGTTGTTTCTGAAGGTTCAGACACAGACAGTGGCTGTTTCTGATAACTCAGACCCAGAAAGTTGTTGTTTCTGATAATTCAGATCCTAACAGTGGTGTTTCAGATAATTCAGACCCAGTCAGTGGGTGTTTCTTATAATTCAGTCCAAGACAGTGGGTATTTCTGATAATTCAGTCACAGACAGTGAGTGTTTCTGTCCTTCAGACCCAGACAGTGGTTGTTTCTGATAATTCAGAGCCAGGAGTTGGTTGTTTCTGATAAATCAGACCCAGTCAGTGGGAAATTCTGATAATTCAGAGCCAGACAGTGGGTGTTTCTGAAAATTCAGACCCAGGCAGGGCTTGTAGCTGTTAATTCAGAGCCAGACAGTTGATATTTCTGATAATTCAAAGCCAGATTGTGGATGTTCTGATAATTCAAAGCCAGACAGTGGGTGTTTCTGATAATTCAGTGCCAAAGTGTAGGATTCGTAAAATTGGACTTTATATTAATACGGGTCAAATGGCAGAAGAGGCCATGATTTTAAAAACTGTTTTAAAGAGAAGCCCAGAAAAAGGGGCATACAAAATGGCCACCATACCATGTGACTAGCTTATTGGGACACTTTAAAATGGTTCCTGCGCAACCTCAGACAGATTTGTGGATTCAACCCACAGTAAGTTCTGGAAGCCGTTTCTGAGAGAACAAAACCAGACCCACACGTATGCATATGGATTAGATGCAGATCTAGTCAAGATCGGCCTGGAGACAGAGGCCATCAAAATGTTGCCCCAGACAAAAGGGGACAATTTCATATTCATGAGAACAGCACCCAGGACTAGATAATGAGATCAGCAGGCCATTAAAAACAATGAAGGTAATTCCAGACCAGAGATGGGCCTGTTACCAGCCATTTAAGACATTTTAAATATAATAACTACCCCACTGTGCTCACAGCCCGCCAAAAATAAAACAAAGACTAACCTGATTTTGGGCGGGAAGTGAATCCTCTGGAAGAAAGGTATATCTGGAAGACCTTTTCGGCAGTTGAGACACAGCTTGCGGGCTTGCAGTTGACACACAGACACGCCGGGTTGGAGAGCTGGAAACATGCAGCTTGAATCCGGACACCCAGAAGAAGGAACAGTCAATCGCAGGAGGAAGAAAAGAGCCAACATCGAGAAGGCCGTCTCGAAACCGGCGTTCCGCCCCGGGGAAGCACATCGGGAGATCATCGACCGTCCCTGGGCCGTTGCCGGAACGGGAGGCCATCGACCCAGCTTGGGAGAAGAAACAAAAAATAAAGGTCCCAAAAGAAGAAACCTTCCAGCCACCCCGGCTCGGGAGAAGAGAGAAAAGAAACCTGAAGAAGCGATGGGAGCCAGCCCAAGGCTCCTCTAACCAGGGTCGAGCTGACAATCCTCGACCCCACCGACATCCAGGCCAGCCGGTGTCCAGCCGCCCCCGACCCCCACCTCAGGAGAGAGGTGTGGCGCAGCTCGCAGGGGCTCCACGATCCACGTGGAGACGAAATGCCTGAAAGGACCAAACACAGACTCGATTTCAAAACCTTGCACTTCCTAGTGGGATTGGTGAGCATGTTTCTGGCCCTTCACAATCAGATCTAGATAGGTTTAATAAGGGGGTGGATTTAAGTGTACAATTAACATGAGTTGTTGTCCCTTGATGTTCCGTGTGTTTCCTTAATTCATGATTATCTTTGTAGAGTATAAGATGCCTGTATTTGCCTTAGTTAGTACTGTGTCATTATGATTTGTTTGTGTGTTTATCCCTCCCATGTACTCCCTTATCTGCTTGCATTTGATTTGATATTTTTCCTTATGCAATAAAATTTCATTTTGTTTCATCAAACTTGGCCTACAAGAGTTTTCTCTACATTGTAGTTCCTGCGCCTAAGTCCAGAGTACAGAATCTAAGGGGCGAGTGGGTCGAACCACTCAAGGTTTACTATGCAAGAGAGAGAGGCCTCTATAGAGAGAAACCTCAGGGAAATCTCTCGAGGAAAATCCCTTACAGAAAATGGCGACCGCGGCAGGACTCTGGCAGCCAGATTGCAATGTAGAAGATCCAAGTTTGAATGGTCGAAATGCAATGGATGAGAGGATAGCGGTTTATGTCTTTGGCAAGGTAAATCTCACTAAGCAGTGGATTTCCGATCTCTTGCTGGATGGGCGTCCGGTGGACACAGCCATCAGGTGGACAGAGAGCAAAGAGCATAAGAAGTCAGTGGAAAAGGCGGTGTGGCTGATGTGTTACAAGAAGCAGGTCCAGATCTTGGACCGGGTCATTGCAGCACAGGCAGCCAAGATCACAACCTAGGCAGCAGAAATTGAGGAAAAGGCCATGGGTGGGGAAAAACTCATCACAGCGCTTCACGCGCTGAATCAGGAACGCCAACTGGTAACTAGTCAACATCAGGCTAGGATAGAGTACCTGGAGTGCCAGGTTACTGAGGCAAAGATTAATGAAACGAGGATATGGGAGAAAAGCACCCACCTCGCACAACTGCTAAGAGCGCAGGAGGAGAGAGTAGTGGAGGTCAAGGCAGCTTACAAGCTAGCCCTCGAGCACGGGTTTGAGAGCACAGACCATGGACCCTGCCAAAAGACCATAGAGGACCTAAGAACGGCCCTGGTTAAGGCAAGAGGCATGGTGTGTCTCGTCAGCCCGAAAGCCAGTCACATGGACTTTTTAAAGGAATCAAAACAGCCGATTCCAGCTGAGGTAATTGTGGTACCAGCCACCGAGCCCTCAGCACCGCCGAGCTATAGTGAGACTTGGTCGGAAAAGGAGGGGGTAGCGAAAGAGGAGGTGGAGTGTGAGGAAGAACCACTGGTAGCGAAGCCGGGACCGGCACCGATGTGTCCCGCTCGGCACCAGAGGTTCGGTCCCAACGCTGCCGATGGCAGTGTCGGACCCCACCAGAACCAACTCGTGTTGCCCTACGCTGGCCCGCAATTAAGGTCCATGATGAGCCACCTCACACGACTCACAGTAAAGGGAGATCCCTCGATTCACTTCAGGGAGATAGAGGAAACAGCAGCCATTAACGACTGTGATGAACAGGAACAGTTCAATGTTGTGTCTGTGTATAATAAGACACAGACTGCAGGAGAATAGTACAACATGTGTTTACTCAACGTGGCTCACACTGGAACTGATCTGTACAGATTACTACTCAGTGCTATATACAGGTGTGGTCACTTCCGGTACTGCAGTATACATGAGCTGTAAAAGATAGTTCCCCCCTTAAAGGTATATACATTACAGTCAAACTGTTGCTCTTCTTCCTGGATCCCACAATCCTTCAGTGCCTCTCAGAGGGGATGGAAAGGGTATGCGGATCTCAGGGAGGAAGTTTTAGAGGTAATGGGAGTGGACGACGGTAGTCCGTTCGACCGCGTAGAAGGGACAGTGCAGCTATCTGGAGAACCCCCACGGGTTTTCGCAGAAAGGCTGTGGCCAGTATATCGACGCAGCTGTCCGGGTATGCCTGAACGGGCTTTAATGAGCAACGAACAGCGGGTTCATTGGCTCTGTTGCTTGGTCACCAACAGCTTGCCAGAGATACGGGCCCTAGCCAGGTCATGGTTTGATCCCCAAGGTCCCGGTGTCACGGAGGAGATGGTACTCCGCCAGTTAAATGTAGCGTATAAGAATTGTAGAGGTCAGGAAACACCACCCCAGAAAGGAAAGGTGCATGAGGCAAAACCCGCAGCCCCAAGCCAGAAGGAGTGGCGTCAGGAGGGGAATCGCTCTGTCCAAGCCAAGCTCAATTGCTACGGGTGTGGGAAGGATGGACATTGGCGCAAGGACTGTAGAAATCTGTGGAAGGATAATAAAGGGAGATTTCCTGCAGCCCAAGCCCAAGCCCAGACCACCGCCCCAGCACCAGCCCAAA
This sequence comes from Somniosus microcephalus, assembly GCF_052327205.1. Classification (NCBI taxonomy): domain Eukaryota; kingdom Metazoa; phylum Chordata; class Chondrichthyes; order Squaliformes; family Somniosidae; genus Somniosus; species Somniosus microcephalus. The sequence continues at coordinate 110,423,265 of NW_028225179.1, forward strand.
GCCAAGCTGTAGCTTCTGCCCCAGCATAAGGAGCTGGTGCGGTTATGAATACCGCTGCGATTGAGTCAATCATACAGACAATGCGGTCTCTGATGACCTCGCAGGGGAAAATAGCTGTTACCACCGGCCTTGTCGCTCCCGAACCTCCGATCGCTGTCCCCAAGTAACTAGAGTCGGCACAGCCCGTCTACCTGTGTGCGCTGCGATATGATGTATGGAGACGACCCCTCGTGGAGATGGAGGTGGAGGAGGTGAAGGGAACCTATCTGTAGGATACGGGAGCATCGTGCACCGTGATCCACGCAGATAACCCCACCGCCTCACCCCTGTCCACCGGGGTCCAATATCTTCTGTCGGGCTTCACGGGCGAAGAACAGGCTGGCGCACATTCCCTTCCCCTCTCCATTCGTTTAGGACCACTCCGCACCACGTGGAAGTGCACCCTAATGAAGTGGGAGGTGGGAGGTGGAACGGGAGTCCTGGGGTCTGATTTCTTGGTAGCCCACGGGATCCACGTGGACCTGAGAAATCATTGTCTCTGGGGAGGGGGTATGAGTGTGAAGGAGATAGAGAGTGTTAATGAAACCCCTACAAAGGTGCGGGTTGGCCGGCGAGAAGTAAAATTCTTGGGTCTAACCCTATGCGCTGGTGAGAGAACCGTAGAGCAGGAGGACGAGCCAGAATCGGTGCAAAATCCGCCGGTCTACGCCACTCGCACAGTGGAGGTATCCTGACGCAACAAGTGGTTTAGCATGAAGTGGTGCAAACTGTTTAAACCGGGTGCAAAAACATCAGCAACCGAAGCCAGGTCTGAGGATAAAGATCCTCAGCCTGAGGCGTGCAATGAGTCACAGACCACACAAGCTGGCGTTGTAGCCTGCTTGGAAGGAGAAGAGGTCCCGCCCACCTGGGGGGAGCTTTCTCCGATGGCCTGGGAATTGGACGAGGAGGAGCCCGAACGACAAGGTCCCGCCCTCGACATGATTCTGGAGGAGGTGGAGTCAGAGGACGGAGAGCCCACCCTCGACTCGAGCGTGGGGGAGGTAGAAATTGGGGGCAGAGATTCTCCACCTGTAGGGACAGGTGAGGAGGAGCCGTCTGCCACAGGCCCAATTCCCGAAGAGGCGGAGCCTGAGGGGAGGGAGCCGAAGCCCACAGTCGTGGAAAAGCCATGGGCTGTGAGAGCTGAAGTCCCACCCGAAGGTCCACTCGCCAAGGGAGCCTGCCCAAATCCCAAAGGGGCGGAGCCTGAGGGAAGGGAGCCGAAGCCCACAGTCGTGGAAGAGCCACGGGCTGTGAGAGCTAAGGTACCACCCGAAGGTCCACTCGCTAAGGGAACCACGCCCAAAGTACCTTTTTGCAGGTCGACTCGAACGCCTCAGCCTGTAAAACCTTGGCCCGAGTCCCCCACTCCCAGTAAACGCCGACTTCAGAAATCCATGAAAAAACACAGTCCCCGTTTAACAGCAAAAGGCTGCGGGGAACCAGAACCACAGGTCAATGCAGCCCCGCCACAGGGAGCGGTGAGCTGCAGTCCAGAGTCACAGGTCACTGCAGCCCCGCCACAGGGAGCGGCAAGCTGCAGTCCAATCAGGGATTAGGCAAGCCACCCGGGGATGGGTGGTGCTGTACATAAGTTTAGTTTAAGTTTAAGTTTAAGGTGTGTAAATATTAAAAATGATTAGAGTTTAAGTAGTTTTAAATCCGCCGAGTATGTGTGTTGTTTTGGATCGAGGTCGAAAGACCCGATCATGCCGTCACCTAAGTCAGAATCTCTCGGGAGCCTGGCTATATTGTTTGATTTGTTGCAGAAACCAGAAAAAAGATGAGAGGGATTGTAGTGTCCGAGGATCAATAATACTCAGACTGCAGGAGAACAATAAAACAGGTATTTACTGAACAGAGAGTAACACAAGACTGAAGACAGAAGCCTGCTAGGGCTTTTTATACAGGTGTGGTCACTGCCGGTACTGCAGTATAAAATCAGTTCTTCTCTTAAAGGTACATACACAACAATTCCTCCCCTTTTAGATAAACAGTACATAACATTCATTTAACAACTAAATAATAATTAATTACAATTACAATTTTCTCTGTACTATATACATCAACTGAAATAATTATTTATAAGTTCAGTCTTTGAGGAGGCTTCCTGATCCTGACTGGATAGCGCCTTTCTCGAGTATCCTGTTCTTGTGGCGGAGTCGATTCTGGCTCATTGTCATTGGTTGGTTCGTCAGCTTCCAATACCACTGCTTCTGAGGTAGACGCAATCTGTACTTCGGGTTCATTACCAGGTGCACATGCTCGTGGTATAGGTTTGGCTTGTTCCTGTGACTCTAGAATCTGGTCAGCATGGCATCTCACGATGCTCTCTCCAACGTCCACTGTGTACATTAGTGGTCCCTGCTGTGTGCATATCGTTCCTGGCTGCCATTTTTCTGTTTGGTAGTCGCGGGCCAAGACTGGCTGCCCTATCTTGAAGCTCCTGGTTGGCATCACATGCCAACCGAATCAGTAGTGTTGGGTTGTAGTGGGCCAATACTTCTTTTGAAGTGATTAGGCATTTACATTTCTGAAAGGCACGCTTACACTCATCACTCCATTTCCATGTTAATCCAGTTTGCAGCAGGGCGTTCAGTGGGTGCAGAATTGTAGATAAATTCGGCAAGAACTTATGGCAGTAGTTCACCAACCTGAGGAACGACCTCAGTTGCGACACATTTTCCGGTGCTGGAGCCTTGACTACAGCCTCAATCTTGTCTGGTGACTTATGCAACCCTTCCTCATCAATCATGCGGCCACAATACGAGATTTGTCTCCTGAAGAACTCGCATTTGGGGCAGTTGGCTCGTAGCCCATATTCCTGTAATCTAGTGAGCACCTGCTCTAGGTTGGCAAGGTGTTCACTGTCATTTTCGCCCGTAACCAGGATGTCGTCCAAATAACACTGGTCCCCGGGATCCCTTGCAGGACTTGTTCCATCGCCCTCTGCCAAATAGCCGGGGCTGATGCTACCCCGAATACCAGTCGATTGTACTGGTAAAGGCCTTTGTGAGTGTTTATGGTGAGGTATTTCCGAGATGCTTCTTTCACCTCCATTTGTAGATACGCTTAGGCCAGATCAATCTTCGTAAAGCGTTTCCCTCCAGATAGTGAGGTGAAAATATCTTCTATCCGTGGAAGAGGATATTGTACCGTGTGCAGGACTGGGTTCGCAGTTACCTTGAAGTCCCCACAGATGCGAACCTTCTTCGGCTCCCCAGGCATACTGCTCAATGATTTCTTCATTACAGGAACGATGGGTGTGGCCCACTCGCTCCAGTCTACCTTGGACAGCACACCCGAACGCTCCAGGCTCTCCAGTTCTGCTTCCACAGCTGGGCGGATCGCATACGGTACTGGTCTGGCCTTAAAAAATTTTGGGTTTGCGTTATCTTTGATTTTTATCATTGCCTTTACTCCTTTTAGAGTCCCAAGTCCTTGTTGGAACATCTCTTTCGCGTCAGTTAGAATTTTTGACAGTCGTCCAGGTGTGACGTCATCATCCTTTTTGTCAGTCACAGTTAGCGCCTGAATGGAATGCCAATCCAATTGTATTTTTCGGATCCATTCATGTCCCAATAATGGTGGTCCTCCATCTTGTAGTATATATAGATACAGTTTCTGTGTTTCCTTGCCGTTGTATTTAACTGGCACCCTTATTTTTCCTCTGGGGTAGACTTTTTGCCCCGTGTATGTCTTCAATACAATGGACGTGTCCTTCAAGGGTATGTGTGAGAATAGCCGCTCATAGTCTCGTCGATTCATGACAGTTAGGGCTGATCCTGTATCCAATTCCATCTTTACATGGGACCCTGCTATCATGAGGGTGACCCAAATGGTTCGGTGATCCTCCTTTGCGATCACGTTGTGTAAATTTAGACAACTTTGTCTCCTGCTCCCGGAGTCATTATCACTCTCCTGATCTTCCAAACTACTGTCTGTCATTTTTTTTACTTTCTTGTACTTTTCCTTAGTAGTTCTTGTAGTGTTGGTTTTCTTTCCCGACCTGCAGACTCTTGCTATGTGTCCCATTTTCCCACATTGCCTGCATACTTTGTCCTTAACCCAACAGTCCTTCTGATCATGGGTTGTTCTGCCGCAGCGATAGCACTTTTCTGCTCCATACGCCATTTCGTTAGCTCTGTATTCTTGTGGTTTCTGTTGTATTTCCGCAGCTCCCCGTGCTGCTGCTTCATAGGATACTGCCACGCTGAAAGCCTGTTCCAGCATCAGGTCCTTTTCCGAAAGTAGTCGTTTCTGGGTTCCTTCACTCTGGAGCCCGCAGACAAACTTATCCCGTAAGGTGTCTGCCAGTCCTGCGCCGAACTGGCAGTGCTTCGATAACTTGCGTAGTTCCGTAAGATAGTCAGCATTGCTCTCATCTTTGTGCTGGTTTCTTTTATGGAACTTGAATCTTTCTGCTATCAGCAGCGGTGTAGGGTTTAGGTGTTCCTGTAAGATATTAACAATCTCTTCAAAACTTTTCTCCATTGGTTTAGCTGGGGTAATTAAATTCCGCAACAGGCCGTACGTTCTCGCGCCCATCAAATTTAATAATACCGACGCCTTCTTTCCATTGGCCACCTCATTTGCCTTGCAGTACACTTCAATTCTTTCCACATACGTGGTCCAGTCTTCTACCTCGTTGTCGAAAGCAGTGATACTGCCACTCTTCGGCATCTTGAGTGATTTAAAATGGCGCCTCCCGCGCTTTTTCTTCTTCCCCAATGGAATAAAATGGCACCTCCCGCGCTTTTCCTTCTTCCCCAATGTAATAAAATGGCGCCTCCCACGCTTTTCCTTCTTCCCCTTGCTGCCACGCTGCTCCTAGCATTCTACAGGGTAATGGCGGCGACCCGCGGCTTCGGTGCATATCACTTTTCCTTCCCCTCATTCTATCCTCTCCACGCTGCCCGGTTCTTGAGCACCGACCGCGCCCTGTGCGCTCCACCCTCTCTCTCTCTCTTCCTCCCGACGACGCTGCACGGCCCCTTTGCAGAGCTGCTCGATCGAGTCCGAGCCCGCCGCAGTCCGGAAGGGTCAGCGCACTACCTGCTACCAGCACGACTTGCTGGAACACCTCATCTGGGGAGCCAGGCCCAGCTCTCCACAGCCTCCCCTGCAACTCTCCGATGGATCCCTGGGCGGCTGCCCGTGGTCGACGCCCGCTGTTCTGACTTCAACCTCCAAGAAGCTTCTCTTCAGGGAAAAGATCCCCGTGAGGTGATGCAGCACTGCAGGTGAGTTCGAACCTGCCCGTCGCCAGTGTAGTGTCCAAGGATCAATAATACTCAGACTGCAGGAGAACATAAAACAGGTATTTACTGAACAGAGAGTAACTCAAGACTGAAGAGAGAAGCCTGCTAGGGCTTTTTATACAGGTGTGGTCACTGCCAGTACTGCAGTATAAAATCAGTTCTTCTCTTAAAGGTACATACACAACAGGGATCCTCGTCGCGTTCGTGATGGTCGGATGGAGCTGGGCCTATCGGGGCCGCACCAAGGAATCCACCGTCTACGGGTGCTCTGGAAATAGAGGCCCCATCGTGACTGACGGAACTGGCTCACGGGACGCTGAAGAGACTGCTGCCTACTTTCATGAAGGGAGATGGCCAGGCTGGCTGGGGTCGAACTCTTCTGAATACTCCAGCCAGACGGGGTTTGCATACAGAGAAACGTCTCTGATGTGCCCCAGGGTGCGGATCATTGCGCCCAGAATCAGCATCACCATGGGCAAGAAGATTTGCTTGAACTGTTTGGGAAATGTACCTTTGGACCGTTGGTGGTGGCTGCACAAGTTGAGCAGCACCATGATGAATTCCATGAAAAAACACAGTCCCCGATTAGCAGCAAAAGGCTGCGGGGAACCAGAGCCACAGGTCACTGCAGCCCCGCCACAGGGAGCGGCAAGCTGCAGTCCGATCGGGGATTAGGCAAGCCGCCCGGAGACGGGCGGCGCTGTACATAAGTTAAGTTTAGGTTTAAGTTTAAGGTGTGTAAATATTAAAATGATTTAGAGTTTAAGTAGTTTTAAATCTGCCCAGTATGCGTGTGTTTTGGATCAAGGTCGAAAGACCCGATCATGCCGTCATCTAAGCCAGAATCTCTCAGGAGCCTGGCTATATTGTTTGATTTATTGCAGGAACCAGAAGAAAGATGAGAGGGATCCTCGTTGCGTTCGTAATAATTGTATGGAGCTGGGCCTATTGGGGCCGCACCAAGGACTCCACCATCTACGGGTGCTCTGGAAATAGAGGCCCCATCGTGACTGATGGAACCGGCTCACGGGACGCTGAAGAGACTGCTGCCTACTTCCATGAAGGGAGATGGCCAGGCTGGCTGGGGTCGAACTCTACTGAATACTCCAGCCAGACGGGGTTTGCATACAGAGAAACGTCTCTGATGTGCCCCAGGGTGCGGATCATTGCACCCAGGATCAGCGTCACCGTGGGCAAGAAGATTTGCCTTGTTTGTCACGGATATGTACCTTTGGACCGCTGGTGGTGGCTGCGCAAGTTGAGCAGCACCATGATGAATTCCACGATGGAATGGGAGAGATTGGGTAATAACACCCATCGGACAATAACGGGAACTCACGGGGGGTTGAGTGTCTGTTGGGACAAATGGTGGGAACCAGATGAGGGGATCTACATCTGTATGTAGGGTTCAGAAAGCGCTTGCCCCACAGGCGTCTCCATCTTTTTCCAAAGACAGTGGCAGGATGCTGGACAAGGAATGAGGTGGGACGTCAGCTCACGGGTGTGCGGAGTCCCATACTCACAGATCCCAGTAAATGCCACGGAGCTCATCACCCGACCCCGTAAGCCCCTGCCCACAGTCCCAGTAGCTAAAGCCCTCAAGGAAGGGTGCCCCACCACGACAAAGGGACCCGGGAACGGATTGGTATTGGTACCCACAGGTCAGGTACTGTATCAAGGGGTCCACTACGCGGTGGCTTTGGTGATTTTAAACCTCACCGAGGTAAGATTGCCAGCGTGGTGCCCTAAGGAAACGGAGCAATTATACCAGGTCTTGTTAACAAACATGTTTAAACAGTTTTACGAATTCGACTTTGCCGATGTCGACAGAGCCAAATTGTACACCACACCACATGAGGTCTTGGACAGAATAGGGAGGCAAAGAAGGGGTGCAGTAAATGATATTTTCACAGCTTTTAATACAGGAACTTCCGTCATCAACACACTGGATGACGTGGAGCTGCAAACCCAGATTAATGGTTTAAAAACACAGTTGAGAAAGATACTGACTGATGAGAATAAGGTAGTGGGTTCTGAGTTACATGAGGACCAGGCCATGACACTATACTTAAAAGAGATAATAGCTGAGCTGGAGAAACACGCCAGAACGGTAAATGCTCTCATCAGGGAAGATCGGAATGCGTCCGATCAGGCTGCACAGAATGAAGCTTGTGTGCTATATGGGGCATGGTTACTGGGCGAGGGCCGCAGTAATCTGGAGGATTTAAAGCAAGGCTTAGTCCCCTCCTGGATTAGCAATAAGCACCTCGCAGCCCTCCACCCTTTTGAGAATACATTGAGTCCGTGCCAGCTCAGACTAGCTTCAGAGGCCTACCCAGTCCCAGTGGACTGTGGACGGTCTAATCACACCATTATGGGTATAGTGGTAAGAATGCCGGTGATGGGAAAGACAGCAAAACCCGCCCCGGTATACAGGGTGGAGAACATTGGAGTCATTCAGGGGGGTGCGCACATTCGCTACATGGGGGTCCCACCTTACATCATTCGATGGGAGCATGCAATGACGGGTACCGACCTCGCGGGATGCCGGAGCCGGGGAGCACACATCATCCTGTGTCCCCAGCACTTGAATGCCCATTCAAAACCACAGTGCGGGTTCAGAACTGCTGGCGCGAAGCCTATAAATTGCACCATGGAGGCAATGGCACAAGGCCATGTGCCCTCGCAGGTGGCATATCTAGGAGGTGGGACATACTGTGTCACCACTGCAGCGCCCCACTACCAGCATGGACAGCACGGTTGGTGTCCGGTTAGTGACAGCAGCTTCTGTTTCAAGCCCAGGGCAGAAGTTCAAGTGGCCCAAGAGCGAATTGTCCCTATTCCTGAACCTTCCACTGTTCACATCACTGTGAAAGAGAATTTCACCGATCTGCAGCATTTCTTTGCACATTTTGGATATATCATTCCCCCTCTCCCTGAAAACCTCACCAAGATATTAAAAGCCGTTGTTGTTTCACAGAAACACTTCTACACACTGGAGCAGAAAACTTTAGAGATAGGGGCAGACATATTGGATATAGTGACCCTACCGTGGTGGGACCTGTTCACTAATATAGAAGTCCCTTCTTGGATTAGGATAGCTTCCCACATTCTTGCAGTGTGCCAGGTTATCATTGTTGTTTATTTGTTGTTTGTACACTGTAAGAGGGTCAAACATTTGCAGAAGTATGAGAATAGAGGGGAATGGAGGGAGCATTATGTGCGGGTAGAAGAAGAGACACCCATTTAGATTTTGCTGTTTTGTATAAAGTTAAAGTTTTCCCTCCCTCCTCTGTATTATTTTTGATATGTATTCATGTGCATTTTGAATTTTCATGTATGAACTTTATTTTATTATTGAAGTTTTATTAGATGTGATGTTGTTATTAAAAGAGTAATGTGTATGCACTAGGTGATGTAGGGGTATAAGGACCCCCTCCACGCCTGGAAGTAAGTTGTTAGATTTTTAACTCCAAGGTATTGCCATCTATAGATGCTTAATGTACACTAGATGTTTCTGAAATGGGAAAGGCATGTGTCGTGGGGTCATAGATAGGTAAATACTGGGGATGGTTAGATTGTGGAAAGTCAGAAAATGTTGCTCACCCAGAATTATGATACTTCAAGCAAGTTAGAGTATCATCAGGGGGGAGTGTAGGATTCACAAAATTGGACTTTATATTAATAAGGGTCAAATGGCAGACGAGGCCATGATTTTAAAGACTGTTTTAAAGAGAAGCCCAGAAAAAGGGGCATAAAAAATGGCCACCATACCATGTGACCAGCTTATTGGGACACTTTAAAATGGTTCCTGCGCAACCTCAGACAGATTTGTGGATTCAACCCACAGTAAGTTCTGGAAGCCGTTTCTGAGAGAACAAAACCAGACCCACACGTATGCATATGGATTGGATGCAGATCTAGTCAAGATCGGCCTGGAGACAGAGGCCATCAAAATGTTGCCCCAGGCAAAAGGGGACAATTTCATATTCATGAGAACAGCACCCAGGACTAGATAACGAGATCAACAGGCCATTAAAAACAATGAAGGTAATTCCAGACCAGAGATGGGCCTGTTACCAGCCGTTTAAGACATTTAAAATATAATAACTACCCCACTGTGCTCGCAGCCCGCCAAAATTAAAACAAAGACTAACCTGATTTTGGGCGGGAAGTGAAGCCTCTGGAAGAAAGGTATATCTGGAAGACCTTTTCAGCAGTTGAGACACAGCTTGCAGGCTTGCAGTTGACACACAGACACGCCGGGTTGGAGAGCTGGAAACACGCAGCTTGAATCCGGACACCCAGAAGAAGGAACAGTCAATCGCAGGAGGAAGAAAAGAGCCAACATCGAGAAGGCCGTCTCGAAACCAGCGTTCCGCCCTGGGGAAGCACATCGGGAGATCATCGACCGTCCCCGGGCCGTTGCCGGAATGAGAGGCCATCGACCCAGCTTGGGAGAAGAAACAAAAAATAAAGGTCCCAAAAGAAGAAACCTTCCAGCCACCCCGGCTCGGGAGAAGAGAGAAAAGAAACCTGAGGAAGCGATGGGAGCCAGCTCAAGGCTCCTCTAACCAGGGTCGAGCCGACGATCCTCGACCCCGCCAACATCCAGGCCCGCCGGTGTCCAGCCGCCCCCGACCCCCACCTCAGGAGAGAGGTGTGGCACAGCTCGCAGGGGCTCCACAATCCACGTGGAGACGAAATGCCTGAAAGGACCAAACACAGACTCGATTTCAAAACCTTGCACTTCCTAGTGGGATTGGTGAGCATGTTTCTGGCCCTTCACAATCAGATCTAGATAGGTTTAATAAGGGGGTGGATTTTAAGGGTACAATTAACATGAGTTGTTGTCCCTCGATGTTCCGTGTGTTTCCTTATTTCATGATGATCTTTGTAGAGTATAAGATGCCTGTATTTGCTTTAGTTAGTACTGTGTCATTATGATTTGTTTGTGTGTTTTTCCCTCCCATGTACTCCCTTATCTGCTTGCAGTTGATTTGATATTTTTCCTTATGCAATAAAATTTCATTTTGTTTCATCAAACTTGGCCTACAAGAGTTTTCTCTACATTGTAGTTCCTGCACCTAAGTCCAGAGTATAGAATCTAAGGGGCGAGTGGGTCGAACCACTCACGGTTTACTGTGCAAGAGAGAGAGGCCTCTAGAGAGAGAAACCTCAGGGAAATCTCTCGAGGAAAACCCCTTACAGAACAGTGGATGTTTCTGAAGAATTAGACCCAGACAGTGCTGGCATCTGTTAATTCAGAACCAGACAATGGATGTTTCTGATAATTCAAAGCCAGACAGTGGTTGTTCCTGATAATTCAGATCCAGATAATGTGTTTCTCTGATAATTCAGATCCAGACAGTGGGTGTTTCTGATAATTCAGACCCAGACAGTGGTTGTTCCTGATAATTCAGATCCAGATAGTGTGTTTCTCTGATAATTCAGACCCAGACAGTGGGTGTTTCTGATAATTCAGACCCAGACAGTGGTTATTCCTGATAATTCAGATCCAGATAGTGTGTTTTTCTGATAATTCAGAGCCAGGAGTTGGTTGTTTCTGATAATTCAGACCCAGACAGTGGTTGTTCCTGATGATTCAGACCCAGACAGTGGGCATTTCTGATAATTCAGATCCAGAAAGCCAGTGTTTCTTTTCACTCAGACCCAGACAGTGGCTGTCTCTCATAATTCAGAAACGGACAGTGGCTGTTTCTGATAATTCAGACCCAGGCACTGGTTGTTTCTGATAATTCAGACCCAGACAGTGGTTGTATATGATAATTCAGACAGAGACGGGTGTTTCTGGTCATTCCGACCCAGACTGTGGGTGTTTCTGGTAATTCAGACCGAGACAGTTGTTGTTTCTGATCATTCAAACCCAAACAGTGGTTGTTTCTGATGGTTCAGACCCAGGCAATTGGTGTTTCAGGTTGTTTCACTCAGACCTAGACGGTGGCTGTATCTGATAACTCAGACCCAGACAGAGGATGTTTCTACTTTTTCAAACACAGTCAGTTGGTGTTTCCTATAATTCAGACCAAGACAGCGGTTATTCCTGATATTGCAGACCCAGACAGTGAGTGTTTCTGTCCTTCAGACCCAGATAGTGGTTGTTTCTGATAATTGAGACCCAGAGAGTGTGTGTTTCTGATAATTAGAGCCAGACAGTTGGTGTTCCTGAAAATTCAGACCCAGACAGTGGTTGTTCATGGTAATTCAGATCCAGACAGTGGGTTTTTCTGCAATTTCAGAGCCAGATAGAGGGTGTTTCTGATCATTTAAACCCAGACAGAGGGTGTTTCTGATCATTTAAACCCAGACAGTGGATGTTTCTGATCATTCAGAGCCAGACAATTTATGTTTCTGAATATTCAGACACAGACAGTGGTTGTTCCTGATATTTCATACCCAGAGAGTGTGTTTTTCTGATAATTCAGAGCCAGTCGGTGGGTGTTTCTGACATTTCAGAGCCAGATAGTGGGTGTTTCCGATAATTCTAGCCCAGACAGTGGTTGTTTCTGGTAATTCCGACCAAGTCAGAGGTTGTTTCTGACAATTCAGACCCAGATAATGGGTGTTTCTGATAAATCTAACCCAGAAAGTGGTTGTTTCTGATTATTCAGTCCCAGACAGTGGTTGTTTCTGATAATTCAGTCCCAGACAGTGGGTGTTTCTGATAATTCAATCCAAGACAGTGGGTATTTCTGATAATTCAATCCAAGACAGTGGGTATTTCTGATAATTCAATCCAAGACAGTTGGTGTTTCTGATAACTCAGTCCCAGACAGTGGTTGTTTCTGATAATTCAAAGCCAGACAATGGGTGTTTCTGAAGAATCAGACCCAGACAGTGCGGGCATCTGTTAATTCAGAAACAGACAGTGGATGTTTCTGATAATTCAAAGCCAGATCGTGGATATTTCTGATAATTCAAAGCCAGACAGTGGTTGTTCCTGATAATTCAGATCCAGATAGTGTGTTCCTCTGATAATTCAGAGCCAGTCGGTGGTTGTTTCTGATAATTCAGACCTAGACAGTGGTTATTCCTGATAATTCAGATCCAGATAGTGTGTTTTTCTGATAATTCAGAGCCAGGAGTTGGTTGTTTCTGATAATTCCGATCCAGATAGTGGGCATTTCTGATAATTCAGATCCAGACAGCGAGTGTTTCTTTTCACTCAGACCCAGACAGTGGCTGTTTCTCATAATTCAAAGCCAAACAGTGGTTGTTTCTGATGGTTCAGACTCAGGCAATTGGTGTTTCTGGTTGTTTCACTCAGACCTAGACAGTGGCTGTTTCTGATAAATCAGACCCAGACAGAGGATGTTTCTGCTTTTTCAGACACAGTCAATTGGTGTTTCTTATAATTCAGACCAAGACAGTTATTCCTGATAATGCAGACCCAGACAGTGAGCTTTTCTGTCCTACAGACCCAGACAGTGGTTGTTTCTGATAATTGAGACCCAGAGAGTGGGTGTTTCTGATAATTAGAGCCAAACAGTTGTTGTTTCTGAAAATTCAGACACAGACAGTGGTTGTTCCTGATAATTCAGATCCAGATAGTGTATTTTTCTGATAATTCAGAGCCAGTCGGTGGATGTTTCTGATATTTCAGAGCCAGATAGTGGGTGTTTCTGATCATTCTAGCCCAGACAGTGATTGTTTCTGGTAATTCCGACCAAGGCAGAAGTTGTTTCTGATCAATCAGTCCCAGACAGTGGTTGTTTCTGACAATTCAGACCAAGATAATGGTTGTTTCTGATAAATCTAACCCAGAAAGTGGTTGTTTCTGATCATTCAGTCCCAGACAGTGGTTGTTTCTGATAATTCAGACCCTGTCAGTGGGTGTTTCTGATCATTCAGAGCCAGACAATGGGTGTTTCTGATAAATCAGAACCGGACAGAGGCTGTTTCTGATAATTCAGACTCAATCAGTGGTTGTTTCTGATATAATGCAGCCACAGTCAGTGGTTATTTCTGATAATTCAGACCCAGACGGGAGTTTCTGGTCATTCTGGCCCAGACTGTGGGTGTTTCTGGTAATTTGTAGAAGTGCCTTTTTTCTTAGCTCTGGGTAATGACTCAATACACTCTTGGATTCGTCAGACGGACAGGCCTTTTATTTCACTTGCAAGGGGAATCAGCACCTCTACTCAAGGGGTGAGGCTACTATTCCAATGATACAGCGTAAGCGTTCCATATTTATACAGTGTAACAAACAAGTTTGATTGACATTCCTTTGTTCCTCCATCAGGATACATTTTAGATTAATCATCAGGTCTTATGACATATTGACAGAAGGATCCTGGACACATAAGTCAACCGTTAATCTATAACAGGGCATGAATCGTGTAACCGGAGGTCCTCTTTAATCTTAATCATGTATTGGGAGGCTAGGTTTGCTTACGGTCGCAAGTTATCAGGTCACTGGGTAAATCAAACGGAACCCATTGTTTCACTTCTACATTCTTATTAGGTGGGCAGACATCTGTTCTTGGCTGTAATCCAGGTTTGTGCAATAGCTCTAGTTACACATCGACTCTTTACCTGTGTCAAGTCTGAAAACTTTTACCAAGCAAGCACTTGAAATTAACCCCTTATATCATGTAGATTTCCTCATTCCCCCCTTTTGTCCTTTCTAAGGACAATCTATTTCGCTAAGTTTATGAAATTCCACGTCAAAGGTTTCACCCTTAATATCCTCATATTCAGACATCATGGGTACTGGGGGAGTTGATGTTAATGAGGAAAGGACTTTTGTACACAATAATTTTAAACAACCAATCAATAAACTAATTAAAATTACAATCATCACAATTGCAATTAAGACTTCTAAAATTTGCTTTCCTAATGCTCCTCCCCATCCTGAAATCCAATCCCACATGGACCACTGTTCAGGTTGACGTAGTTTCTTTACGGCCTCCTTTATGTGGTTTACCAGGTTGGTGATATTTTCTGAGCTATCTGGAATATAGGTGCAACATTCGGTTTTTATGATTGCACATGTGCCCCCTTCTTTTGCCAACAAATAGTCCAGAGCCATGCGGTTTTGTAAAGCAACAGTGCGCAAAGCCACCATTTCTGCGTTTACATCACTAAGAGCATCAGCAGTATCATTGGCTATTTGTTCCAACACTGCTGCCATGTTTATAGATTCTCTTGCTAGCTTCTCTGTTCCATACCAGGGAAATGCTATAGCAAAGAACCTTTCAGTTTCTGTAATGGCTCGCTTTGCTCGTGTCCCAGGGTGGCTATCCAAAGATGAAATATGATGTATATAGGGCACTACATATCCCAAGTAACATGACCCAGTCCAATTTTGTGGTAACCAAGGGTATGCTCTATGCCCACAGATGAAATAGGTGTTATTATAGGCTTCAAATTTGTTCCATATCTGGTGCATCATTCCTATTCCTTGTTCTCCTTTCCAGATTTTTTTTACTAGTCAAATTTTGTACTGTGGACAGGTTCCACCGTCCCCAATAGGGCCATTCGACTGCACCCAGTGGTTTAGTAGTAGTTTTAATCAAAGTGTAGTTACATTTGCACTCACTCCATCCAACCATCAATCCTTCTCCATTGTCGTTTACCAGACAGACTTCTCCTTTTGTTTTATTTACGGTTCCCATTGACGTCACTAATAGACTCTCTGGATTCCTTCGATTATCATATTGGGGATGAAACCATCCTTCGAATTTCATTAGGTTATATCCTGCTCCCTTCCACTCATCTTCTAGTTGTTCTGGATCTGTCTTATTAAGTTTTCTTTTCTGAGTGGCTAATGTTGAAATAAAGGGCTCTGTAACTGGATTGTTACAAAACATTGGCCTGGCCGTCAGGGCCAGTCCTCCCTTTGGATTACCACTACAGATAACTCCTTCATTCGCAATTCTTTCACTTGGTGACACAGTATCGGGGCATATAACCCATAGCTTATCAAGCTTCTGTCCACTATCTTCTTCTACTATCTTATTCTGCCTAATCCTAAGACTCAGGGGTTGATACGGGGGTACCTGCATAGTGTGATCCTGAAGCTGAATCTTCATAGTCTCGTTATAGCATATAATATACACATTCTTCTATGCATGGTTTGCCCTTCAGGGGATCTGGGTAAATCAATATGGCAGTTTCAATTATCGTTAACAAAGGGAACAGTCTTATTAGAGTCCAAATCCAGTTCATCTTGGCAGTGTATCATCTTCAACTGATGCCTTCTTACAATGGGACGCATGTATCCATGTTGGTCGCTCCTTTACTTTTACAGCGGTGTTTGTGGTCAGGAGTACTTGGAAGGGTCCCTCAAATCTGGGTTGAAGGCCATTCTTTCACGTGAAGATTTTTATGTAGACGCTATCTCCTGGCTCGAAAGTATGGCACTTTCCTTCAGCGGGATCGACCTGGGCTTCCTTCACCTGTTGATGGAAACTAGAAATGCATTTGGTTAGTGCAATGCAATAACTCAACATATTGTAGTGTATGTACCCGTCTACCTTTAAGGGAACTACTTTAGGTGTGGCACTATTTGTTTGGCTTCTGTATACTGTAATACCGATAGTGACCACACCAGTATATAAGTGTTGTGGCAGGATTGCTGGGGCAGATTCGCCCGGACCTTCGAATAGTAAAGACCTGTTTGTTTGTTACTTCTGAAGTCTGTGTATTTATTAACTGCACAACCCACAGACTTTACAGTGGCGACGAGTCCGATCGTACCCTGCGGCAAGACTACCAAAAGCAACGAAGGGTGTCGAAGAGAGACAACCGCCCTCGTCGTGCTACCAAAAGAAAACATGAGGCTGCAACAACAGAAAGCAGGAAGACTAACTACAAAAGCTGTATCAGCAGCAGGCACTGACTACCCTTCTGCCACGGTGCGGAGTGAGCCGACCAGCAAGAAACAAGGCGGCCGAAGAGACTGTGAGTAGGGGAAGGTGTAGAAGCATCCGGAGGATAAGGGCAGAGCACTCGACCTCGGTCGAGGGGGAGCTGTGCCGGCCAAAAGTTGGGTCCAACGGCGTCGGGTGACAGCCGGAACGCGATCGGCGGGAAAACTCCGGGCAGCGACCGCAGCCACAAAGCGCTGAGCCTGCGAGCAGGCGCGGGAAGAGAAACCCAGCCGCAGCCGGGGAGGGAAACACCGGTCTGCGAGAGGGCTGGGGAGGCGAACGGGAACCGTGCGGGTGAGAGCCGGGTGCGGAGAGAGAGACTGCGAGGAGCCAGTCCAGCGGTTGAGCTGTTCTCCACCAATGGGGTACTCAGAGCCGGCAAAACCGAATGTGCGGGAGTGGGTGAGAGACACAGCTGAAAACGGGGTGAGAGACTGCGTGAGAGCCAGTCCAGCGGCTGAGCTGTTCTCCACCAACGGGGTACCCAGGGCCGGTAGCACCGAACGTGCGGGTGAGAGAGCGACAGAGCCGGGTATGGAGAGAGAGACTGCGCGAGAGCCAGTCCAGCGGCTGAACTGTCCTCCGTTAACGGGGTGTACCCAGCGCCAGTAGAGCCGTGCGGGCGGGAGGAAAAGACATAGCCGAGTAAGGGGAGCTGTGCGGTAGCCAGCCAGCGGCTGAACCTGTCCGCTGTGGGGGAAGCGTACCCCTTCCACCGGGAAGAAACGCGGGAAGCCGCCATTAGGCGGAGAAGACGCCAGAAGCGGGAAACCGCCATTGAAGTGGGCGGGGCGAGAAAGGAAGAGCGGGAAACCGCCATTTTCGCGGGAAAACAGCCATCTTGATTGACATACCGCCATTGAAGTGGGCGGGGAGAGAAAGGAAGAGCGGGAAACCGCCATTTTCGCGGGAAAACCGCCATCTTAGAAATAAACAAATAAATAAGAATACTTAAAGAAATACTGGTGCTGCTCCCAAGGGAAGAAAGATGCCTAAGCGAGGGAATATTAATGATTTTAATTCTGAGATAGAAGACTGGGCCACGTACGTGGAACGCATCAAGATCCATTGTGAAGCCAACAAAATAGAGGAAGATGACAAGGCGATAACATTGTTAAACTCGATGGGCGCAAAGACATACGGGCTCTTGAAGGATTTACTAGCACCAGCTAAACCGGCGGATCAGTCTTTCGAAGAGATTGTGGTTGTTCTGAAGGACCACTTGAACCCCACACCGTTGATGTTGGCTGAACGATTCAAATTCTATGCAAGAACGCAACGGGAAGACGAAAACAACGCAGAATACTTGGTCGAACTGCGTAGGCTAGCGAAATACTGCCAGTTCGGAGGGAATCTGACAGAGGCACTGCGAGACAAGTTCGTAGGCGGATTGTCCAAGGAAGGGACGCAAAAGCGCCTACTCAAAGAGAACGACCTTACACTTGACAGGGCTGTCCTTATAGCCGCATCACATGAAGCCGCAGCGAAAGGAACGGCGGAAATGCAACTAAAGGCGGCGGCGCTCGGGGTGGACCAAGTTACCTCGAGTACAACAAAATGCTATCGTTGTGGGAAGACAACACACGACCAGAATCAATGCTGGTTTAAGAACCAAGAATGTAGGAAATGTGGCAAACTGGGTCACATCGCTAAGGTATGCCGGTCAGGGAAGAAGACCAACAACCAAAGGAAGCCATCACAAGAAAAGTACAACAAGGTATACAAGGGGGCTGAGAAGAGTTCAGACGAACGGAATCCAGACTCAGATCCAAACGGCCAGGAGCTGGGTAGTCTGAGTATCCACCATGTGAGTAAGGAAGCTGACCTACAAACTATCTGGGTCATGCTAAAAATAGCTGGAGTCCAAGTGAAAATGGAGTTGGACACTGGATCAGCTGTATCAGTCATAAATCGAGGGGATTACTACCGGCTATTCTCTCACATACCCTTAAGAGATACCAAGTTCGTATTGCAGACATACACGGGCATAAAGTATACCCCATGGGAAAAATAAGAGTCAAGGTGAGAGATAGGGGTAAAGAACACCCAAGAATGAACTTGTATGTACTACATGAGGGAGGACCACCACTTCTAGGACGGGAGTGGATCAAGAAAATAGACATGGAATGGCACTACCTACAAGCAATGACGAGTGAGGACTCGGTGCAGACAAGCAGCTCAGACTCTGAGCCGGAAGACGATAAGTCCAGCCCACGTATGAAAAACAAGGTTAACATGAACTCACTGACTAAGGTTGGAAAAACGATGGCGTGCATAAAGACAGAGAATTCTGAGTCTGTTCAAGTCACAGACATATGCATTACGGAGGAACACCAAGCTCGAACTCAACGTTATTTCAAAGTACGACAACAATTCGAACAATTAAGTTACCGTCTCGTACAAGTGATGAAAACAATGAAAAAGTTCTATGACACCGAATGGGAGAGTCTGGAAAGACAACAGAACCTGCTGGCTCAAGCAGAGAGCGACCATAGAGCCATCGTGACCAATTACCGATCACACCTCCCTTATGACGTTCAGGAGTTAGAATATTTGCATGATCTAGAGATACAGCATAAAGGCAAACCACGCTACACTGAGGATTTTGTTCTGCAATTGGAGACGGAGCTCGTGCAGGCAAGGTTAAGAGAAGCTGAATCGCAGTGTGCACTTAAAGAGATGCAGAAAAAAATCTTGGACATGGAAAAGAGAAACGCTTCTTTACCTGATGTGAATAATGTGGCCATGTTGCAAGAGGAGCTTATCACTCAGTTAAATGAAAATAAACGGAAAATGACTGAGATAGACTGCAAGAATAAAGAAGATTTGATGGCAGTGAGACTTCAAGAGGCAGATAGCATAGCAGCCTTGGCTGAACTCCAACAGGAAATTGCGAAAGAGGCAAATGAAGAGGAATCTTCAGGAAGCCGGGATTTTATTCCAGTTCTTCTCTATGAATCCTTACAAGCAGAATGTGCGAAGTTGAAAGAACAGTATGAACAGGCCCAGGCTACAATTCTGGAGGGGATTAACTCGGCAACCTCCGAAAAGCTAGTTTCAGTAGAAGCATATGAACAACTAAAGGTTGAACATGAGCAAGAAGTCCAAAGGCTGCAGGAAATTCTTGATGAGCTCAAGGCCAAGACAGACTCATCGGTAGAAGTTCCATCCATAGATGAGAATTTAGAGGTGAAAGACATGGCAGAACATGAAAGACAAGATGTCCAAGAACTCATAAAAATATTGAAGGAAACCCAAGACAAATATGAGGCGGCAATGACCGAGGTTCAATGACTTGAAGAGCAGAGTCAACTGGGAATCCTTTCAGTGGAAGGGAAGGAAATTGTAAGAAACACAGAGACTGTAAGAATGGGCTCTGAACATGAGCTTGGGAGCATCAAGGCGCAACTTCTTCGAGCGCTTGAAACCAAAGTACAAGAGGAAAGGAAGGTGAAAGCATTGGAGGGAAAGGTGGATGAAATGGTGAAGACTCTGATCCACAGAGTCCCCGTGGAAGAGTTAACGGTCAGCCAACTCCTTCACATGCTGAGAGACAAGGCTCCACAATGGGAACACGAGCTTCAATCTGCAAAGGGAAGGAATTCGGAGCTCCCAAAAGTTACGGAAATAACTGAGGTGGCAACACAGATTTTGTGTTACAGTTTACTCTATGAAGAGTTCGTTGAATCACGTCAATGTGAACAGAAGAATGTTGAAACAGCTGCTTCAGTAGAAGGATTAAATAGCCTGATACCGCAATCCCTGGTGGAAGGGAAGGTATTGAACTCACAAATGAGGTCAGTAGTGAAGGAATGGCAGACAACCCAGGAAGAGCGGGATGAATATGAATGCATGAAGAAGTCTTTTCAAGAAAGATGTCTAGGGAAGGAACCACCGTCAGCTAACGTCCAGACGGGTGAGGAGGAAGAAGAAGGCTCTCTCGCTGGCCTAACTCAGGACGAACCCGAATATTACCATGACCTGTTGAGTGACACTGAATATTACGAGGATGTGGTCTGCCCAGCTTGTGATGAAAACTCCCAAAGTGCTGAAATCCGGAGAAAGCACTTAAGGTCTAAGGAACATAGAGAGTTGGTGGCGCTACAGCTGGCAGCCGAGAAAGGAGCTCCGAGAGTTTCAAAAAGGCAGAAAAGAAAAAGAAGAAGCAGAAGATAATAACTGTCTAAAATATTAGCACTTCTACCATCTCAGGCGGGACACTACGAAAGGAGCTAAATTAGTTGAAAAACTGGAAAATGTCAAGACAGCCAGTTGGTTGTAAAAGTCCGCACTGCTGGTTCAACAGGACGAAAGTTCAAGCTGTTACGTCAAGAAAAAGGCTATGGAGGAGTCACGCTAGCCAGGTGAACTGGCTACACCAAGGAAATGTTGTTCGGAACGAGTCAAGATCAGAGACTGAATCTATGAACTGTTTCCGCAGAGACTGAACCTGTGAACTGTTCTCACCGAGATTATATCTGTAAATTGTTTTATATGACATTGACTCCACCGAGATTATATCTGTAATTTGTTTATAGGAAGTTGAAGATATGTATGTTTAACGGAGACCCTGTAAGTAATAAGCTAAAAAGGGAGGATTGTAGTGTATGTACCCGTCTACCTTTAAGGGAACTACTTTAGGTGTGGCACTATTTGTTTGGCTTCTGTATACTGTAATACCGATAGTGACCACACCAGTATATAAGTATTGTGGTAGGATTGCTGGGGCAGATTCGCCCGGACCTTCGAATAGTAAAGACCTGTTTGTTTGTTACTTCTGAAGTCTGTGTATTTATTAACTGCACAACCCACAGACTTTACACATATCTTCCTCCATTTTATGAATGTCCATTTGTTTAGCTGTTAAAGGTGCTGAAAAGGGCAATCTTTGTGGTCTTCCCATGACGATCTCGTGAGGCGACAATCCTGTAGTTCTGTTGGTAGCAGATTGCATTGTCATTAAAGCTATGGGTAACAAATCAACCCATTTAAGTCCAGTTTCTTTACACAGTTTTGCAAGCTTGTTTTTCAGCATCCCGTTATACATTTCCACTAGTCCAGCTGACTGTGGATGATAACTGCAATGGAGGTGCTGGTTAATCTGTAAGGCTTTGCATAGTTCCTTAATCAATGTTCCCGTAAAATGGGACCCATTGTCACTTGACAGTTTTGCTGGTATCCCAAAGCGAGGCACAATGTCCTTCAATAAACATTTAGCAACAGTAGTGGCGTCACTCTTTCTACAAGGAAATGCTTCAATCCATCTTGAAAACATATCAACAATAACTAATACATATTTAAAGCTCATACACACAGGTAGTTCAATAAAATCCATTTGCAAGTGTACAAAAGGGCCCATGGGGTTTGGGTGGGATGCGGGCTGTACCTTCTTTATTTTCCCTGCATTCATGGTCTGGCAGATAGTACAATTTTCACATATTTGTTTTGCCAACTTTGAGATTCCTGGTGCATACCAGGTCGTGAGGATATAGTCCGCCACCCCCCCTTTGCCCACATGGGTGAATTTATGAACACATCGGGCAATTGGTGATAGTAATGATTTGGGTGCCACCATGCGGCCGTCATGATGAACCCATAAGCCGTCAGTGTTTTTTAAAACAATGATTAACAACCCATTCCTTTACTTCATCAGAACTGGCCCTATCTTGATGGGTCAGCACATCATCTAAGGACGGGGGCTGCGGTATCTCTGGCTTTTCCCTAACAGGGAAGGCTGAAACTTGTCATTCAGTACTTGATATAGCCACTGACTTAGCAGCGCTATCTGCAGCAGCATTTCCAAGCGCAACCTTGTCCAAATGCCCCGTGTGCGCTTGGCACTTAATAATTGTAATCTGTTTACGTCTCTGAATAGCTAGTAAAAGATTTTGCACATCTTGTGCATTTTTAATGTGGGTTCCCGAGGAAGTCAGGTAACCGCGAATTTTCCAAATTTGTCATGCTCATGTCCAATAGTGGTCTGGTTATTTCTGAATAGTTCAATATCCATTGTCTACAATAGCCAGTCATTCCTAGAAAATGCTTCATTTCTCTTTTAGTTTTTGGCAACGATGTGTTGCAAACGACCTTTATTCTATCCGGCGTTAACTCCCTGTTTAAACAATGATTCCATCACTGGCTCAATTCCTTTTTCTGCTTTCTCTGACAATGGATACTGTGACCTTTTGGGTAATGGTGCAGCTGGATTAATTGTAACTTTATAGGGCTGTGCAGTCTAATAGTTAGGAGGTATTTTAAATTTAAAAATGGCTGATAATCTTGTCCTGTTTTGTCATAGCAGGCCGTGCAGTGCAATTTTGAATGCCATTTCCCTAGTTTCAGGGATTCCTGGTATTGTTTTATGGAGCTTGTAACGAATCCCCACGCTCCTAACAGACTGACAAGTTTGGGACTCAAACTTGGGTCGGCAATTTCCCATGCGTAAAGAACAGGGTGTTTTATTTCTGTTACTGGGTACGCATATGCCTTATCTACTTGGATTTCTACCGTTACTCCTGATGGGGAGCAAATGATTGTAGCATTCATTTTGCACAGCAAGTCTCTTCCACATAAATTCATAGAGACATCTCCTGATAACAGAAAGGAGTGTTCTTCCTCAAATTCTTCTACTTTTACTGTGAGGGGAGTCGATTGATTCAAGTGTTGTAGTATTCCAGCCAATCCAGCTATCAGGGTCTTTTTCCCATTAATAGGCATTCCTTCAGAATATCCTTTCCCTAACACCGAAAAGGTTGCTCCTGTATCTACTAAAATGACATAGGTCTCCCAGCTATTTGCATTTTAATTTCAGGTTCGCTGCGTGAATTTAAAGAAACAACGGGCATTTGGTGGTCTGTGGCGCCTGGGGCTGCTGGTGTCAGTCAGCAATTCTGATCTCTATTTCTCCTAAATCCCTGTCCGTTTGTAGGGTAACCTCCTGACTGGTCCGAAAAAGGGTTATGGACAGTGAAATTAGGACCTTTATTCTCTAACAGAGGTCCATTATTGGAGGTTTGGTTCTGATGATTTTTCGCAGGGCATTGGTTTGCCCAATGTCCGGGTTGTCCGCAATTGTAACAATTACCAGATCGTCCATACCCTCTTACTCTACCACGTCTTCCTCTATATTCCCCTCTATTCATCCTTCTATAGTTACCTTGTTATCCTACCATAATAGAGGAGAAAGGTAATTCTTCGGGGTAATCTTTTTTTTTTCTGACTCAACAAACATAGAGGCAGTCTTTTTATCTGGCTGTTCTCTATTTCTCTCTTGTCCGTTAAACATTCCTCGAGGCAAGTAATTCTTTCTATGTTAAATGAACCATCTGAGGGAAAGGGTCTAGTCTTATTTACAGTCCATTTGGACCAATTTGGTAGGTGATCAATGGATGATTGACCACAGTTCTTTAACATAAAGGCTGCTGGCGTGCCTTTCTCGGGTGGCTTACTGGTGCTCGCAACCATTTTAGCAGCTTAAATGGTTCACTTAAAACAATCTAAACTCCCGTGACAATCCGTGATCTGCGTTGTATGCCCCTACAGATCAGATTAATAAACTATACATACGTATCAAAATTACAGTCACATCCAATCTTCTTGGTCTTTACTTCAAATCAGTGTCACAAAGTCCGTGACCATTTGTCACTCCGAGTGCCTTTAGAGTTTCGGCGCCTACTTTATGGTCCCGGCCTTCACGTGGGGCATTTGCCCTCTTAATAACCGGCCTGAGGCTAGGCGACTGAAACTCAGCACTTCCCGACTGAATTTAGTCAACTGACTGCAGCAAGGTTTTTTTAAAAAAATATTTACAACACATTAAGACATATCCTTATGCTTTAAAACTCGGGGGTTCTCAACCCTCGTGGAAGGTATTTCTAACTGGGGAAAATACTGAATCCACAATAGCTTAGTGGATCATGTAAAAGACATCACTAAAATATTTTAGTTAAAACATACAACAATTCCGTAACACTCTATGATCTGCGTGGGACGCCTCTACAGATCAGAAATGACTAAACATTAATACATATGACAATAAACAATAAACAATACACTTGTTAAACAACAACCAAAGTGTTACTAAATCCCCAACCTATGCAGCCTTACTGGACAAAGTTGATTGATAATAACAAGTAGTTAAATACTCACTCTCATAAACATTAAACATTGACACTCTGTTTCAGACAATCGCCCACTCTTCTTCCCTCTACCTTACTCCCTTTAGCCAAATTTTTTTAGCAAAAAGGGCCTTCAATTTGTCCCAACTAACTTCACCCACTCTCTCTCCTTCTACCCTACTCCCTTTATGGAACCTTGCTAGTTCAATTTCCAGTAAATCGCTAGCTCCTTAGTTAATCAAATTCCTGACTTAACCTTCTCTCTCTGGTACCTTTATACAGTCCTTTTCTGCACGATCCTGTTCGCGGGGCGTCAGCGCCTCATGGCTGATCCTCTGTTCAGTTTCTGAAAGGGAAGCAGTCACAACGGCAGTTTAACCTCCGAACCTTGTGAGTCAATTACCCGATGGCAGTACTGTCCAATGGAATAAACAGACTATGCGCAGCTATGCTTCTGGCAGGAAAAGTCCCAAAAATGTGGCAAAACACCACCTTCGGCCGATGGGATTTTTCCTAACCGAGCAACGTACTCGGCGTCTGTTAACTCACCAATTGGTACAGCAAGCCATCTCGGTGGAACCTCCAAATTGTAGAAGTGCCTTTTTTCTTAGCTCTGGGTAATGACTCAATACACTCTTGGATTCGTCAGATGGACAGGCCTTTTATTTCACTTGCAAGGGGAATCAGCACCTCTACTCAAGGGGTGAGGCTACTATTCCAATGATACAACGTAAGCGTTCCATATTTATACAGTGTAACAAACAAGTTTGATTGACATTCCTTTGTTCCTCTATCAGGATACATTTTAGATTAATCATCAGGTCTTATGACATATTGACAGAAGGATCCTGGACACATAAGTCAACCGTTAATCTATAACAGGGCATGAATCGTGTAACCGGAGGTCCTCTTTAATCTTAATCATGTATTGGGAGGCTAGGTTTGCTTATGGTCGCAAGTTATCAGGTCACTGGGTAAATCAAACGGAACCCATTGTTTCACTTCTACATTCGTATTAGGTGGGCAGACATCTGTTCTTGGCTGTAATCCAGGTTCGTGCAATTGCTCTAGTTACACATCGACTCTTTACCTGTGTCAAGTCTGAAAACTTTTACCAAGCATGCACTTGAAATTAACCCCTTATATCATGTAGATTTCCTCAAATTCAGACCCAGACAGTGGTTGTTTCTACACATTCAGACTCAGACAATGGTTGTTTCTGATAATTCATACAGAGACAGTCGTTGTTTTTGATGATTCAGAACAGACAGTGTGTTTTTCTGATATTCAGTCCCTGACAGTGGTGCTTCTGATAATTCAGACACAGTCAGTGGGTGTTTCTGATAATTCGGAGCCAGACAGTGGGTGCTTCTGATAATTCAGAACCGGACCGTGGCTGTTTCTGATAATTCAGAATCCGACAGTGGTTGTTCCTGTAAATTAAGTCCCAGACAGTGGTTGTTTCTACACATTCAAGCCCAGGTAATGGTGGTTTCTGATCATTCAGAGCCAGACAGTGGATGGTTCTGATGATTCAGACCCAGACAGAGTGTGTTTCTGATATTCAGACCCTGACGGTGGTGTTTCTGATAATTCAGACACAGTCAGTGGGTGTTTCTTATAATTCAGACCAAGACAGTGGGCATTTCTGATATTTCAGATCCAGACATTGGGTGTTACTGAGAATTCAGACCCAGACAGTGGTTGTTTCTGATGATTCAAACCAGACAGTGTGTGTTTCTGATATTCAGACCCTGACAGTGGTGTTTCTGATAATTCAGACACAGTCAGTGGGTGTTTCTTATAATTCAGACCAAGACAGTGGGTATTTCTGATAATTCAGACCCAGACAGTGCTTGTTTCTGATAATTGAGATGCTGACAGTGGGTGCTTTTTTCATAACTCAGACTCAGACAGTGGTTGTTTCTGATAAATCAGACCCAGTCAGTGTGTGTTTCTGATAATTGAGACTCAGACAGCGGTTGTTGCTTATAATTCAGATCCAGACATAGCGTTCTTCTGATAATTCAGAGCCAGAGTGTGAGTGTTTCTGATAATTCACACCCAGTCAGTGGTTGTTTCTGATAATTCACACCCAGTCAGTGGTTGTTTCTGATAATTCTAATCCAGACAGTGGTTGTTTCTGTTAATTCCGAACCAGACAATGGTTGTTTATAATCATTCAATCCCAGACAGAGGTTGTTTCTGATAATTCAGAGCCAGACAACGGGTGTTCCTGATAATTCAGACCCAGACAGTGGGTGTTTCTTGTCATTCAGACCCAGACAGTGCGTGTTTCTGGTATTTGAGACCCAGACATTGGTTGTTTCTGATCATTCAGACCCAGACAGTGGGGGTTTCCAATAATTCAGACATAGACAGTGGTTGCTTCTGATAATTCACATCCAGACAGTGAACTTTTCTTATAATTCACTCCCAGGCGGTGCTTGAATCTGGTAATTCAAACCCAGCCAGTGGTTGTTTCTGATAATTCAGACCCAGACAGTGGTTGTTTCTGATAATTAAGATCCAGACAGTGCGTGTTTCTGATAATTCAGACCCAGACAGTGGGTAATTCTGATAATTGAGACCCAGACAGTTGTTGTTTCTGATAATTCAGACCCAGACAGTGGTTGTTTCTGATAATTCAGACCCAGACAGTGGGTAATTCTGATAATTGAGACCCAGACAGTGGGTGTTTCTGATAATTCAAACCCAGACAGTGGTTGTTTCTGATAATTCAGACCCAGACAGTGGTTGTTTCTGATAATTCAGACCCAGACAGTGGTTGTTTCTGATAATTAAGATCCAGACAGTGGGTGTTTCTGATAATTCAAACCCAGACAGTGGTTGTTTCTGATAATTCAGACCCAGACAGTGGTTGTTTCTGATAATTAAGATCCAGACAGTGGGTGTTTCTGAAAATTCAGACTCCGACAGTGGGTAATTCTGATAATTGAGACCCAGACAGTGGTTGTTTCTGATAATTCAGATCCAGACAGTGGTTGTTTCTGATAATTCAGATCCAGACAGTTGTTGTTTTTGGTAATTCAGAGCCAGACAATGGGTCCTCCTGATAATTCAGATCCAGACAGTGCGTCTTTTGTTATTCCCGACAAAGAAATGGTGTTTATGCTAATTCAGAGCCAGACAGAGGGTGTTTACGATAGTTCGGACTGGACAGTGGGTCCTCCTGATAATCCTGTCCCAGACAATGCGTCCTTTGATAATCCAGACCAAGAGAGTGAGTGGTTATGATAATTCAGTCCCGGACAGCGAGTCCTTCTGATAATTCACAGAGATTCCAAGTGTCCTTCTGATAAATCAGACCCAGACAGTGGGTGTCCTGTTAATTCAGACACAGACATTGGTTGTTTCTGAAAGTTCAGACCCAGACAGTGGCTGTTTCCGATAACTCAGACCCAGAAAGTGGTTATTTCTGATAATTCAGAGCCAAACAGTGGGTGTTTCTGATATATCAGACACAGACAGTGCTTGTTTCTTATGATTCAGACCAGACAGTGTGTTTTTCTGATATTCAGATCCTAACAGTGGTGTTTCAGGTAATTCAGAACCATTCAGTGGGTGTTTCTTATAATACAGTCCAAGACAGTGAGTGTTTCTGTCCTTCAGACCCAGACAGTGGTTGTTTCTGATAATTGAGACCCAGACAGTGGGTGTTTCTGATAACTCAGTCCCAGACAGTGGCTGTTTCTGATAAATCAGACCCAGTCAGTGGGTGCTTCTGATAATTCAGAGCCAGACAGTGGGTGTTTCTGAAAATTCAGACCCAGACAGTGCTTGTATCTGTTAATTCAGAACCAGACAATTGATGTTTCTGATAATTCAAAGTCAGATTTTGGATGTTTCTAATAATTCAAAGCCAGACAGTGGGTGTATCTGATCATTCAGAGCCAGACAGTGGATGTTTCTGAAAATTCAGACCCAGACAGTGCTGGCATCTGTTAATTCAGAACCAGACAGTGGATGTTTCTGATAATTCATAGCCAGATAGTGGATATTTCTGATAATTCAAAGCCAGACAGTGGTTGCTCCTGATAATTCAGATCCAGATAGTGTGTTTCTCTGATAATTCAGAGCAAGTCGGTGGGTGTTTCTATAATTCAGACCCAGAAAGTGGATGATTCTGATAATTCAGACCCAGACAGTGGTTATTCCTGATAATTCAGATCCAGATAGTGTGTTTTTCTGATAATTCAGAGCCAGGAGTTGGTTGTTTCTGATAATTCCGACCCAGATAGTTGTTGTTCCTGATGATTCAGACTCAGACAGTGGGCATTTCTGATAATTCAGATCCAGACAGCGAGTGTTTCTTTTCACTCAGACCCAGAGAGTAGCTGTTGCTCATAATTCAGAAACGGACAGTGGCTGTTTCTGATAATTCAGACACAGACAGTGGTTGTTTCTGATAATTCAGACCCAGACACTGGTTGTTTCTGATAATTCAGACCCAGACAGTGGCTGTTTCTGATAATTCAGACCCAGACACTGGTTGTTTCTGATAATTCAGACCCAGACAGTGGTTGTATCTGATAATTCAGACCCAGACAGTGGCTGTATCTGATAATTCAGACAGAGACGGGTGTTTCTGGTCATTTCGACCCAGACTGTGGATGTTTCTGTTAATTCAGACCAAGACAGTTGTTGTTTCTACTCATTCAGACCCAGACAGTGGTTATTTCTGATAATTCACACCCAAACAGTGGTTGTTTCTGATGGTTCAGACCCAGGCAATTGGGGTTTCAGGTTGTTTCACTCAGACCTAGACAGTGGCTGTTTCTGTTTACTCAGACCCAGACAGAGGATGTTTCTACTCATTCAGGCACAGTCAGTTGGTGTTTCTTATAATTCAGACCAAGACAGCGGTTATTCCTGATAATGCAGACCCAGACAGTGAGTGTTTCTGTCCATCAGACCCAGACAGTGGTTGATTCTGATAATTGAGACCCAGAGAGTGTGTGTTTCTGATAATTAGAGCCAGACAGTGTATGTTTCTGAATATTCAGACACTGACAGTGGTTGTTCCTGATAATTCACACCCAGAGAGTGTGTTTTTCTGATAATTCACAGCCAGTGGTGGATGTTTCTGATATTTCAGAGCCAGATAGTGGGTGTTTCTGATAATTCTAGCCCAGACAGTGGTTGTTTCTGGTAATTCCGACCAAGACAGAGGTTGTGTCTGCTCATTCAGTCCCTGACAGTGGATGTTTCTGATAATTCAGACCCAGATAATGGTTGTTTCTGATAAATCTAACCTAGCAAGTGGTTGCTTCTGATCAATCAGTCCCAGACAGTGGTTGTTTCTGATAATTCAGACCCTGTCAGCGGGTGTTTCTGATAATTCAGAACCAGACAGAGGCTGTTTCTGATAATTCAGACTCAATCAGTGGTTGATTCTGATATAATGCAGTCACAGTCCGTGGTTATTTCTGATAATTCAGACACAGACGGGTGTTTCTGGTCATTCTGACCCAGACTGTGGGTGTTTCTGAAAAATCTGACCCAGACAGTAATTGTTTCTACACATTCAGACCCAGACAATGGTTGTTTCTGATCATTCAGATCCAGACAGTCGTTCTTTTTGATGATGCAGAACAGACAGTGTGTTTTTCTGATATTCAGTCTCTGACAGTGGTGTTTCTGATAATTCAGACACAGTCAGTGGGTGTTTTTATAATTCCGAACCAGACAATGGTTGTTTCTGATCATTCAATCCCAGACAGTGGTTGTTTCTGATAATTCAGACCCAGTCAGTGGTTCTTTCTGATAATTCAGAGCCAGACAATGGGTGTTTCTGAAAATTCAGACCCAGATAGTAGTTGTTTCTGATAATTCAGACCCAGACTGTGGTTGTTCCTGATAATTCAGACCCAGACAGTGGGTGTTTCTTGTCATTCAGACCCAGACAGTGCGTGTTTTTGGTCATTGAGACCCAGACAGTGGGAGTTTCCAATAATTCAGACATAGACAGTGGTTGCTTCTGATAATTCACATCCAGATAGTGAACTTTTCTTATAATTCACTCAAAGACAGTGCTTGTATCTGGTAATTCAGACCCAGACAGTGGGTGATTCTGATAATTCAGACCCAGACAGTGGTTATTCCTGATAATTCAGATCCTGATAATGTGTTTTTCTAATAATTCAGAGCCAGGAGTTGGTTGTTTCTGATAATTCCAACCCAGACCGTGGTTGTTCCTGATGATTCAGACCCAGACTGTGGGCATTTCTGATAATTCAGATCCAGACAGCGAGTGTTTCTTTTCACTCAGACCCAGAGAGTAGGTGTTGCTCATAATTCAGAAATGGACAGTGGCTGTTTCTGATAATTCAGACCCAGACACTGGTTGTTTCTGATAATTCAGACCCAGACAGTGGTTGTATCTGATAATTCAGACAGAGACGGGTGTTTCTGGTCATTCC
The DNA here is from genome assembly GCF_052327205.1 of Somniosus microcephalus. NCBI lineage: Eukaryota > Metazoa > Chordata > Chondrichthyes > Squaliformes > Somniosidae > Somniosus > Somniosus microcephalus. The sequence continues at coordinate 110,454,023 of NW_028225179.1, forward strand.
GACCCAGACTGTGGGTGTTTCTGGTAATTCAGACCAAGACAGTTGTTGTTTCTACTCATTCAGACCCAGACAGTGGTTATTTCTGATAATTCACACCCAAACAGTGGCTGTTTCTGATGGTTCAGACCCAGGCAGTTGGTGTTTCAGGTTGTTTCACTCAGACCTAGACAGTGGCTGTTTCTGTTTACTCAGACCCAGACAGAGGATGTTTCTACTCATTCAGACACAGTCAGTTGGTGTTTCTTATAATTCAGACCAAGACAGTGGTTATTCCTGATAATGCAGACCCAGACAGTGAGTGTTTCTGTCCATCAGACCCAGACAGTGGTTGTTTCTAATAATTGAGACCCAGAGAGTGTGTGTTTCTGATAATTAGAGCCAGACAGTTGGTGTTTCTGAAAATTCAGACCCAGACAGTGGTTTTTCCTGATAATTCAAATCCAGAAAGTGGGTTTTTCTGCAATTTCAGAGCCAGATAGTAGGTGTTTCTGATAATTTTAACCCAGGCAGTGGTTGTTTCTGATAATTCCGACCCAGACAGTGGATGTTTCTGATCATTCAGAGCCAGACAGTGTATGTTTCTGAATATTCAGACACTGACAGTGGTTGTTCCTGATAATTCACACCCAGAGAGTGTGTTTTTCTGATAATTCAGAGCCAGTGGTGGATGTTTCTGATATTTCAGAGCCAGATAGTGGGTGTTTCTGATAATTCTAGCCCAGACAGTGGTTGTTTCTCATAATTCTGACCAAGACAGTGGTTGTGTCTGATCATTCAGTCCCAGACAGTGGTTGTGTCTGATCATTCAGTCCCAGACAGTGGATGTTTCTGATAATTCAGACCCAGATAATGGTTGTTTCTGATAAATCTAACCCAGCAAGTGGTTGCTTCTGATTAATCAGTCCCAGACAGTGGTTGTTTCTGATAATTCAGACCCTGTCAAAGTGGGTGTTTCTGATAATTCAGTGCCAGACAGTTGGTGTTTCTGATAATTCAGAACCAGACAGTGGCTGTTTCTACTAATTCAGACTCAATCAGTGGCTGATTCTGATATAATGCAGTCACAGTCCGTGGTTATTTCTGATAATTCAGACCCAGACGGGTGTTTCTGGTCATTCTGACCCAGACTGTGGGTGTTTCTGGAAAATCAGACCCAGACAGTGGTTGTTTCTACACATTCAGACCCAGACAATGGTTGTTTCTGATAATTCAGACCCAGACAGTTGTTGTTTTTGACGATTCAGAACAGACAGTGTGTTTTTCTGATATTCAGTCCCTGACAGTGATGTTTCTGATAATTCAGACACAGTCAGTGGGTGTTTTTATAATTCAAACCAAGACAGTGTGTGTTTCTAATAATTCAGACCCAGACAGTGTGTGTTTCTGTCCTTCAGACCCAGAGTGTTATTTTTTCTGATAATTGAGACCCAGACAGTGGGAGTTTCTTATAACTCAGACCCAGACAATGGTTGTTTCTGATAAATCAGACACAGTCAGTGGGTGTTTATGATAATTCAGATCGAGACAGTGGGAGTTTCTGATCCTTCAGACCCAGACAGTTGGTGTTTCTGATAATTCAGACCCAGACAGTGGTTGTTTCTAATAATTCAGACTCAGATAGTGGTTGTTTCTGATCATGCTAACACGTAGACTGTGGTTGTTTCTGATAATTCAGAAGCAGTCAGTCGGTATATCTGATAATTCAGTGCCAGACAGAGAGTGAGTGTGATCATTCAGATCGAGTAAGAAGGTGTTTCCGATCATTCAGACTCAGACAAGGTATGTTTATAGTCAGTTAGATGCAGACTGTGGGTGTTTCTGAAAATTGAGACTCAGACAGTGGCTGTTCCTGATAATTCAGATCCAGACAGAGTGTTTTTCTCATAATTCAGGGCCAGAGGGTGTTGTTTCTGATAATTCAGACCCAGACAATGGTTGTTTCTGATCATTCAGAAGCAGACAGTGGTTGTGTCTGATAATTCAGACACAGATACTGGGTGTTTCTGATAAATCTACCCCAGACAGTGGTTGTTTCTGTTAATTCCGACCCAGACAGTGGCTGTTTCTGATCATTCAGACCCAGACTGTGGTTGTTTCTGATAATTCAGACCCAGACGGTTGTTTCTGGTCATCCCGACACAGTCTGTGGGTGTTTCTTATAATTCAGACTCAGACAGTGGTTGTTTCTGAAGAATCAGACCCGGACAATGGTGGTTTCTGATAATTCAGAACCAGACAGTGGTTGTTTCTGATAATTCAGACACAGACAGTGGGTGTTTCTGAGAATTCAGAGCCAGGTAGAGGGTGTTTCTGATAATTCTAACCCAGACAGTGGTAGCATCTGGTAATTCCGACCCAGAGAGTGGTAGTTTCTGATAATTCAGACCCTATCAGTGGAAGTTTCTGATAATTCTGAGCCAGACATTGGGTGTTTCTGAAAATTCATATCCAGACTGTGGTTGGTTCTGATAATTCAGACACAGACAATGGTTGGTTCTGATAATTCAGACACAGACGGGTGTTTCTGGTCATTCTGACCCAGACAGTGGGTGTTTCTGATAATTTAGACCTAGACAGTTGTTGCTTCAGGTAAGTCAGACCCAGACAGTGGTTGTTTCTGATCATTCAGACCCAGACTGTAGGGCTTAGAAATTCAGTTGGTAGTGCCAGCCGCTAGCCCCTTAGGAGGAGGGGAAGTGGGGCGCTAAGCGGCTAGCGCCTGGGTGCGGCGTGATCTGCACCTCTCGCGAACTTCACTCAAGATTTTGCGGTGGCACAAAACCGCAGCGCCCGCTCAGCTGCGCGCGCAAATCCTGATGTCATTTCATGGTGCAACGCTCTTGGTGCGCCCCGAACCGGATCTTCAGTGGCGCCGCCCTTCAGTGCGCCTGGCGCCCACAGCGACTGGTAGAGGGGAACAGTTCCCAGTCGCTGCGGGGTGCGGTGGGTGCTAATTAAAGGGGACTCCACCTGCAGTGTAAGTGGCAGCCATTTTGTTCCACTTCTTCTTTGTGAGAGACGGATATTTGGAGAGAGACAAAGGGAGAGAGCTTTCTGGTTTGACTCAATGCTCGCACAGGTACTTCTGGCTTCAGGCCAGAGTTTTGCACTTAGATTTAACTTTCAGTGCCATAGCCTTGATTCGACACATATAATGGGGGCTGCAATGGGTGGAAACGTTGGCTTACTGCATTGCATTCAAAGGGCTCAGAGATGCCATGAGAGAGTGCCAGTCATGGCCAGATGGAGAAGGGCCAACAGGCATCGGCACAGGAGGCCTTACCCACCCAGGGTATACCGGCAGCAGTTCTCATATCTGAACATGTCTGAGGAGCAGTGTGTTCGGAGGCTGTGATTCAGAAGGGAGGTGGTCACTGAGATCTGCCACCTGCTTTGCAGAGATCTGCAGCCACAGCTGAGGAGCAGGATGTCTCTGTTGGTGGCAGTGAAGTTGACGGTGGCTCTCAACTTCTATGTCACCGGCTCCTTCCAATCCGCTACTGGGGACATTGCCAACATCTCCTAGTTCGCGGTACATTGCTGCATCCGCCAGGTGACCAATGCCCTTTTCAGAAGGAGACGTCAGTTCATCTCCTTCCCCATGACCCTGGACAAGCAGCAATAGAAATCCTCAGCCCACAGCGGGTACAAGCTCACAGGCTGCACAGGCAGGCACTGTGGCTTGTGCTAGGGGAGGAGCCATTCAGGACCAGTGTAAGCTGTTTAAGCAGGGGGGCAGGGAAGGAGAGTTCTGGAACCCCTGTAGAGCAGGTCCGGTAGCAGTAATCCAGGACAAGGGAGGCACACAGGGGATAGTTTTGGCCCCGGACCAAAAGCAGGTCCAAGCCCAGGACTCCACCTTTAAGGCCGCCCTGGTAAGGGAAAAGGATTTAGAACAGAATTACTGGCAGGCTGCCAGTTATATTAAACAATGCGGGTTGTTTAAGCAGGGGGCAGGGGAACAGGCAGCTGGGATCGTACCCGAGATTAGAAATCCCCAGCCTGAAGCGCGTATGCACACATGGACTGCACACGCAGGCGCAGTCGCGTGTCTGAGGGGAGAAGCTCCCCAGCTCTTGGCCCGAGCGATTCCCCCTCTCTTGTGGGACTCCGGGGAGGAGCCTGAACCAGGTTTTAGACCTGAAGGGGAAGGCTCTCAGCCACCAGCAGCCGGTGGCAAGGGATTGCCTGTCCCCAGCGCAGGTTTGGGAAGGGAGGGACCCGAGGGAGGAGGTCCCCAGTCAGCAAGGAGTGTGACCCGAGCTGAGGGTCTGCTCGCTGGGGTAGCCCTTCCAGCAACACTCCCTAGGAGGTCTCTTCGGGTACCCCAGCCCAAGAAAGTATGTTCACCAGCTTTCCAATGGAACAGGGTGACCCCCCGAGTCAGGGAGAAGCCAAAAGGCAGAAGTCCCCAACCAGCAGCCCTAAGCTGTGAGGGACTAGAAATTGGAATCAATCCAGCCACGCCGCAGGGAGCAGCCTGTGGCAGCCCAAACAGGGATTAGGCTGGCTGCCCGGAGATGAGCTGCGCTTGTGTATAGCTTTGTCCAAGTAATATGGATAGAGGATTAATGTAGAATGTGTTAATTTTAATATTTTTAGATGTTTTCTTTTCAGTAGTATTAATTATTAGTGTATAAGCTTTAAGTATGGAACCATCCCAGAGTGTCTATGTGAGTCGAGGTCGCGAGGCCTGATCACACTCCCCCGAGCCAGGGGACCTGGCTAGATGTTTTCTTTTTAAAGTCTTTTTCAGAGTTCCGGGAGGTACAGAGGACCAGCGTGTTTTTGGATGCTCAAGGAAGGAGCACCCCTAGCCCATGACGGGAGGGGTCTGCAGGAGGCAGATGCTCACAACATTTAAGCTGCTATTTGGAAATCCAGATTAAGATGGCGAGTTTACAAAAGCTTGTTAATTATTTTATATTTTGTATTATTTACTGGTCCCAACTCCAAGGGAAATAATGCGTGAATTTAGTTCCTAACCATAAGATTGGACTACTTTCTTGGAGTTAGTGGAATAAATTGCATATGCCTATGAATTGTTGTGTTTGCAGAGTGTGAAAATTTGAAATACATTTATGGCTGAAATATAGTGCCATTTAATAAAGTGTCAGGCAATTGCATTTTAATTAAAAAAAAGGAAGCTAGTTTTCGTCCATGTGTATTTTTAACAGATATGTTGGCTTGGTGATAATCCCATTGAAGAGGTTGTATCATGTTAAAACTATGTTACAAGTTGTGCAGGGGCATTGGCACCCTCCATGCTTGAATTATTGTGAATGCAAGAAGTGCAGGGGCATTGGACCCCCTCCATGTATTGATTATTTAACTAATCTTGTTTTTCTGTCGATAGATGCCTACTGTGTACTGCGATTCTCTCTGGGTAGGGGAGATGGAGGTGTTGGGGGATCAAAGATAGATCTAGCTAAGTATAAGGGAAGGTTGTTTGTGGGGGGTCAGAAATTATTGCTCACCTTTGGACAGGATACTACAAGCAAGTTTTAGTATCCGATGTAGGACCGTAGGATTTTGCAATAATTTCAAAATTTTCTACAGCTCCGAAGATTTATTTTTGATTAAAGAATACCTGGGTAGAATACACCTTTAAAAATCTAGGGATCAAAAATGGCCATCAGACCTCGTGGCAGAAGAAAAGGAAGCCTGTGTGTCTGTGAAAAGGATAATCAAAGATGGCTGTCCGACCTCGTGGCAGAAGACACAACACAGCCTGTGTGCTGTGAAAAGGAAAATCAAAGATGGCTGACAAAGGATTTAGAAAAATAAACCAGCCTCTGAAGCAATGAGGTATTTAATCTATCAATCAGAGGCAGTTTAGGGAGTTTCACCGCAGGACAATTGATGTTTGTTTACAGGAAGTCTACAATGTTGACACAAAGGCTTAACCACTTAAAGCTGTCAAGCAATTGCGGTTGCACTGACCACAGGACAATGGCTTTGTTTGCACTAACATCCAAGGGCTGTTTACCCAGCAATTAAGGAAACAGACATTTTTTTCAAATTGAGACAGCTTTATTCAACCCAGTTTAAACGAATGGGTAATTCATCCAAAACCCATCGCAATGAATGGGACAGATCGATTCCCTTTTGTATAGCCCAGATACATCAGGATTTGGGTGGGAAGATTTTAGCTCCAAATGGGATATAAGATAGCTTCTCAGGAAGCCATCTCTCTCTCTCTCTGCAGCCTCGCCTCCATGCCCTATCTACAAATCAGGAGCCCGCCCAAGGGAGTGGAATACCAGCAGTTACTTTTAAACACTGGGGTATCTCCATTTCAGGGTGGTGAAGAATCTAAGACCTCAGGGGCATGGAGCAGGCGTTTCACTGGTGAGCATAGTTTTTCTGGCCCATCACAAGGCAACTTAGATAGGTATTTACGGGTGGGAATTAAGGGGGATTATGTAAAATTATGATTTTAGTCAATTTTCCCTCGTTGTGTCTGTTTTCTCCTCCCCTGTTAAGTAACAGTGTTGCACTAAGCAAAAGAGTGCTGTAGTGGACACTAAGTGCACTGTGAGAAGTAAAGTGCTGCACTAGTTAAAAGTGCTGTATTTAAGTAAGAGTGTACTGTATTAAAGGTGCTGTATTTAAGTAAAAGAGTGTTGCACTAAGCAAAAGAGTGCTGTAGTGGACAATAAGTGTGCTGTGTTAAGTAAAAGTGTTGTATTGAGCACAGGTGTGTTGTATTCATTATTTTAAGTTGTTTTTTTTTGTTTCAATAAATACTGGTCTGTTTTGCACCCAACCACAAATCTCGTTTTGTCTACATCGCTACCGAATAAGTCCGGCGGTCAGAACCAGGAAAGGGGAGTGCTTCGAAATCGCACAGGGCTCTGGAGCAGCTCAGAGGCTTCTGACTGGCCAGAGACAATAACCCCATCCCAGTTAATAATTCCTACAAGACCCAGTCAGTGGGTGTTTCTTATAATTCAGACCATGACAGTGGGTATTTCTGATAATTCAGAGCCAGACAGTGAGTATTTCTGTCCTTCATCCCCAGAGTGTTGTTGTTTCTGGTAATTTAGACCCAGACAGTGGGTGTTTCTTATAACTCAGACCCAGACAGTAGTTGTTTCTGATAAATCAGACACAGTCAGTGAGTGCTTTGTGCATTGAGTGCTGCTGGAGTTTTGGTAAGTGGGAGAAAAATCATTTAAGTGTATTTTGTGAATTTTAGTGTGTTAAGAAGTCAATTATTTGAAGTAAGTTTAATTTTTTAAGGGTATATTAAACTATTGGGCAGTTTAAACCGGAAGTAAAATCCAGGTATAAAAGGGGAGGGGCTAGTGCTGTGCACAGAGTGCTTTGTGCATTGAGTGCTGCTGGAGTTTTGGTAAGTGGGAGAGTTCGGGCAAGTGGGAGGTGAGGGTGTGTTTTTTGCACTGTTTTTCCCCCCACTCCCAGGCTTAGACAACACTGCGGAGGCGGGGCAGCGAGACGAGTCAACCAAACAGGCCCCACAGACAGTATTCAAGGAGGAGGTTGGTGATCAGCTGGTTGGTTGGTTTTCTTCCTTCTCTTCTCTTTTATACCTTTAAGTTGGTAAGTCCTATTTAATAGTGGTGTGATATTATCAACTATATCCGGGCAGGGTCTTCATAACTAATAATAAGAAATTTAATTAATTATATAGAATGGAGCAGGTGATGTGTTACTGTTGCGAAATGTGGGAGCCGGTGGACCCCATTGAGGCTCACGGTGATTACATCTGCAACAAGTGTTTGCTGCTAGAGGAACTCAAGTTCCATGTTATGGAGCTTGAGACCGAGCTTCAGACATTGCGACACATCAGGGAGGGGGCGAAGTTCCTGGACTCTATGTTTCAGGAGATGGTCACACCTATGAAGTTAATTACTGCAGATGTAGTCCGTGGTCAGGGGCAGGACGGTGTGACTACGAGTGAGGAAGGTACAGGGATCCAGGATGTAGTGTTGAAGGAGATGCAGCCCTTGCTCTTGCCCAGCAGGATCGAGGTTCTTACTCCCTGTGAGGGCGGGAGCGGGGACTGCAGGGAGGATGAGCAACCTGGCCATAGCACCACGGTACAGGGGGCCATTCAAGTGGAGGGAGTAAAAAGAAATGTTGTCATGGTAGGGGATAGTATCATTAGGGGGATAGATAGGGTTCTCTGCAGTCAAGAGCGGGAGTCCCGAAGGCTGTGTTGCCTGCCCGGTGCCAGGGTTAAGGACATCTCTTCTGGGCTGGAAAGAAACTTGGAGTGGGAGGGGGAGGATCCAGTTGTCGTGGTCCATGTTGGTACAAACGATGTAAATGGGACAAGGAAGACGGTTCTGTTAAAGGACTATGAGCAGCTAGGGGTCAAATTAAAAAACAGAACCTCAAGGGTAATAATCTCTGGGTTATTACCTGAGTCACGAGCGAATTTGGCTAGGACAAATAAAATTAAAGAGTTAAATGCGTGGCTCAAAGACTGGTGTGGGAGAAATGGGTTTTGCTTCTTGGGACACTGGCACCAGTACTGGGACAGGAGGGAGCTGTTCCGTTGGGACGGACTCCACTTGGCCAGTGCTGGGACTAGAGTCCTGGCGAATCATATAACTAGGGCTGTAGAGAGGGCTTCAAACTAATTAGTGGGGGGGGGAGGTTTCTAGAGAGCAAATAATAGAAATGACAACAGAGAAGGTCATAGACTTAGTGGGGGAATTAAAAAACAGAACGTGTCAGGAAGGGACAGAAGGTATGGAGTAAAAAGTAAAGTACTAAAAAGGGAAAAAACAGGAACTAAGTGTTACTGAACATATTTGAAAGTTGTTTATCTGAATGCACGTAGCATTCATAACAAAATGAATGAGTTAATGGCACAAATAACGACATATGGGTATGATCTTGTGGCCATTACAGAAACATGGCTGCAGGGTGACCATGACTGGGAATTAAACATACCAGGTTAGTTAACAATCAGGAAGGACAGGCAGGCAGGGAGAGGAGGTGGGGTGGCTATGTTAATAAAGGAAGGAATCACTATAATACAGAGAAATGATATTGGGTCAAAGGAGCAGGATAGTGAAACAGTTTGGGTGGAGATAAGGAATAATAAGGGGAAAAAACACTAGTGGGTGTAGTCTATAGGCCTCCGAACAGTTGCAACTCTGTTGGACGGAGTATTAATCAGGAAATAGTTGAGGCTTGTAATAAGGGAACAGCTATAATTATGGGGGATTTTAATTATCATATTAACTGGACAAATCAAATTGGGCAGAGCAGCCTTGATGATGAGTTCATTGAGTGTATTAGGGATGGGTTTCTTGAGCAGTATGTAACTGAACCGACCAGGGGGCAAGCAACCTTAGATTTGGTCCTGTGTAATGAGACAGGATTAATTTAAAATGTCCTAGTAAAGGATCCCCTTGGAATGAGTGACCATAACATGGTTGAATTCCATATTCAATTAGAGGGTGAGAAGGTTGGATCTCAAACAAGCGTGCTGAGCTTGAATAAAGGAGACTGTGAAGGTATGAGAGCGGAATTGATTTGAGTGGACTGGGAAAATAGATTAAAGGGTAAGACGGTACATGATCAGTGGTGCACATTTAAGGAGTTATTTTACAACTTCCAAAAAATATATATTCCACTGAGGAAAAAAGGGTGTAAAAGAAAAATAGCCATCCGTGGCTAAGTAAAGTAATTAAGGATAGTATCCGACTAAAAACAAGGGCATATAAGGTCGCCAAATCCAGTGGGAGGATGGAAGATTGGGAAGTCTTTAAAAGACAGTAAAAAATAACTAAAAGATTGATTAAGAAAGGGAAGATAGATTATGAAAGTAAATTAGCAAAAAATATAAAAATAGACAGCAAAAGTTTCTATAGTTACATAAAAAGAAAAAGGGTGGCTAAAGTAAATGTTGGTCCCTTAGAGGATGAGACCGGGAAATTAATGGTGGGAAACATGGAGATGGCAAAAACACTGAACAATTATTTTGTATCAGTCTTTACAGTTGAGGACACTAAGAATATCCCAACACTGGACAAACAGGGGGCTCTAGTGGGGGAGGAACTAAATACGATTAAAATCACTAAGGAAGTGGTGCTTGGTAAAATAATGGGACTCAAGGTGGATAAATCCCCTGGCCCTGATGGCTTGCATCCTAGGGTCTTGAGGGAAGTGGCGGTAGGGATTGTGGATGCATTGGTAATAATTTTCCAAAATTCACTGGACTCAGCAAAGGTCCCGGCAGATTGGAAAACTGCTAATGTAACACCCTTATTTAAAAAGGGCAGTAGGCAGAAGGCTGGAAACTATAGACCTGTTAGCCTAACATCTGTGGTTGGTAAAGTGTTAGAGTCCATTATTAAGGAGACAGTAACGGGACATTTGGATAAACATAATTTAATACGACAAACTCAGCATGGTTTCATGAAGGGGAAGTCATGTTTGACAAATTTGCTTGAGTTTATTGAGGATGTAACATACAGGGTGGATAAAGCGGAACCAGTGGACGTAGTGTATTTAGACTTCCAAAAGGCATTTGACAAGGTGCCACACAAAAGATTATTGCTCAAGATAAAAAATCACGGGATTGGGGGTAATATTCTGGCGTGGGTGGAGGGTTGGCTCTCTAAAAGAATGCAGAGAGTTGGGATAAATGGTTCGTTCTCAGATTGGCAACCAGTAACTAGTGGTGTTCCGCAGGGGTCAGTGCTGGGTCCCCAACTCTTTACAATCTATATTAACGGTTTGGAAGAGGGGACCGAGTGTAACATATCAAAGTTTGCAGATGATACAAAGATGGGACAGAAAGTAGTGAGTGAGGAGGACATAAAAAACCTGCAAAGGGACATAGACAGGCTAAGTAAGTGGGCAGAGATTTGGCAGATGGAATACAATACTGGAAAGTGTGAGGTTATGCACTTTGGCAGGAAAAATCATAGAGCAAGTTATTATCTTAATGGCAAGAAACTGGAAAGTACTGTAGTACAAAGGGATCTGGGGGTCCTGATGCACGAAACTCAAAAAGTTAGTATGCAGGTGCAGCAAGTGATCAAGAAGGCCAATGGAATGTTGGCTTTTATTGCTAGGGGGATGGAATATAAAAACAGGGAGGTATTGCTGCAGTTGTACAAGGTATTGGTGAGACCGCACCTGGAATACTGCATACAGTTTTGGTGTCCATACTTAAGAAAAGACATACATACTCTCGAGTCAGTACAAGGAAGGTTCACTCGGTTAATCCCGGGGATGAGGGGGTGGTCATATGAAGAGAGGTTGAGTAGATTGGGACTCTACTCATTGGAGTTCAGAAGAATGAGAGGCGATCTTATTGAAACATATAAGATTGTGAAGGGGCTTGATCGGGTGGGTGCGGTGAGGATGTTCCCAATGAAGGGTGAAACTAGAACTAAGGGGCATAATCTTAGAATAAGGGGCTGCTCTTTCAAAACTGAGATGAGGAGAAACTTCTTCACTCAGAGGGTGGTAGGTTTGTGGAATTTGCTGCCCCAGAAAGCTGTGGAAGCGACATCATTAAATAAATTTAAAACAGAAATAGATAGTTTCCTAGAAGTAAAGGGAATTAAGGGTTACGGGGAGCGGGCAGGAAATTGGACATGAGTCTAGGTTCGGAATGGTCATGGCCCTGTGGGTAGTGGAGTGGGCCCAGGGGCCGTGTAGCCTGGTTCTGCTCCTACTGTGTTCTAATTCTGTGTTAGATTTCAGGAGATGGTTTTATTCCTGTTCCTGGCTGGGGTGGAGATCGCCTTTACAGAAGGTAAGTACTGTAGAAAATATAGGGACAGAGTGATCTCCTGGAAGAATTTCGATCGCCTAGATGAGTCGGAGAGGAATTTCCCAGATTTTTTTCTCCCAAATTGGCCATTGGGTCTTTATCTGGTTTTTCGCCTCTCCCGGGAGATCACATGGGTTCGGGTGGAAGATTTGAGGTTAGGATCAGATCAGCCATGATCTTATTGAATGGTGGAGCAGGCTCGAGGGGCCGATTGGCCTACTCCTGCTCCTATTTCTTATGTTCTTATGTTTCTGATAATTCAGATCGAGGCAGTGGGAGTTCCTGATCCTTCAGACCCAGACAGTGGTTGTTTCTAATAATTCAGGCTCAGATAGTGGTTGTTCCTGATCATGCTAACCCAGACAGTTGTTGTTTCTGATAATTCAGATGCAGGCAGTCGGTATATCTAATAATTCAGAGCCAGACAGAGGGTGATTGTGATAATTCAGATCCAGTAAGAGGGTGTTTCTGATCATTCAGACTCAGACAATGTGTGTTTATAGTCATTTAGATGCAGACTGTGGGTTTTTCTGATACTTCAGACCCAGACAGTGGTGCTTTCTGATCATTCAGACCCAGACAGTCATTGTTTCTCATAATTCAGACCCAGACAGTGGGCGTTTTAATAGTTCAGTCCCAGACAGTGGGTGTTTCTGGTCATTCAGATCCAGACTCTGGTTGTTTCTGAAAGTTCAGAACGGGACAGTGTGTGTTTCTGATAACTCAGATCCAGACAGTGGGTGTTTTTGAAAACTCAGACCTAGACATTGGGTGTTCCGGATCTTTCAGACCCAGACTGTTGTTCTTTCTGATAATTCAGAATCTGATAATTGGTGTTTCTGATAATTCAAACCAGACAGTGGGAGTTTCTGATCCCTCAGACCGAGACAGTGGTTGTTTCTGATAATTCAGAGCCACACATTGTGTGTTTCTGATAAATCAGACCCAGACTGTGGGTGTTTCTGAACATTCAGAACGGTACAATGGATGGTCCTGATAACTCAGGCCCAGACAATGGGTGTTTCTGATCATTCAGGTCCAGCCAATAGTTGGTTTACATAAATCAGAGCCAGACGGTGGTTGTCCCTTTTGTTTCAGAGCCAGACAGTGCGTCTTTCTGATAATTCAGGCCCAGACAGTCATTGTTTCTGATAATTTGGACACAGGCAGTGGGTGTTTCTGATGAATCAGATCCAGACAGTGGGCGTTTCTGATAGTTCAGTCACAGACAGTGGGTGTTTCTGGTCATTCAGACCCAGATGTGGTTGTTTTTGAAAATTCAGAATGGGGCAATGTGTTTTTCTGATAACTCAGACGAGTCAATGGTTGTTTCTGATAATTCAGACCCAAACAGTGGGTGTTTCTGATCATTCAGACCCAGACAGTAGTTGTTTCTGATAATTCAGAACCGGACAATTGGTGTTTTTGATAATTCAGAACCAGACAATTGTTTTTTCTGATCATTCTGTCCCAGACAGAAGTTGTTTCTGATCATTGGATCAAGGGATATGGGGAGAAAGCAGGGAAAGGGTACTGAATTTGGATGTTTAGCCATGATATCATTAATTGGTGGAGCGGGCTCGAGGAGCAAAATGGCCTTCTCCTGCTCATATCTTCTATTCAGACCCAGACAGTGGGTGTTTCTGATATTTCAGACACAGACAGTGTGTGTTTCTGGTCATTCAGACCCAGACTGTGGTTGTTTCTGAAAATTCAGAACCGGACAGTGGTTGTTTCTGATAATTCAGACCCAGACAGTGGATATTTCTGATAATTCAGACCCAGACAGTGGATATTTCTGATAATTCAGACCCAGACAGTGGATATTTCTGATAATTCAGACCCAGACAGTGGTTGTTTCTGATAATTCAGGCCCAGACTGTGGTTGTTTCTGAAAATTCAGAACCAAACAGTGGGCTTGGTGATATTCCAGATCCAGGCAGTTGTTCCTTCTGATAATTGAGACCCAGACAGTGGTTGTTTCTGATAATTCAGACTCAGATAGTGTGTGTTCCTAACAATTTAGCTGCAGACAATGGTTGTTTCTGAACATTCAGACCCAGAGATTGGGTGTTTCTGATAATTCACACCCAGGCAGTGTGTGTTTCTGATAATTTGGAACCGGACAGTGGATGTTTCTGGTAAGTCAGACACAGACAGTGGCTATTTCTGATTATTCAGACCCAGACAGCGATTGTTTCTGATAATTCACACCCAGACAGTGGGTGTTTCATAAAGTTCAGAACCAGACAGTGGGTGTTTCTGATAACTCAGACCCAGACAGTGGTTCTTTCTGAGAATACAGACCCAAATCTTGGATGTTTGTGATAATTCAGACACAGACAATTGTGTTTCTGATAATTCAGACCCAGAAAGCGGTTGTTTCAGACAATTCAGCCCCAGACAATGGGTCCTTCTGTTAAGACAGTGGGCCTGGTGATATTTCAGATCCAGGCAGTTATAATTTCTGATAATTCAGACCCAGACAGTAGTTGTTTCTGATAATTCAGAACCAGAAAGTGGTCGTTCCAGTTGTTTCAGAGACAGACAGTGCATGTTTCTGATAATTCAGACCCAGACAGTGGGTGTTTCTGATAGTTCAGAACCAGACAGTGTGTGTTTCTGATAATTCAGACCCAGACACTGGGTGTTCCTTAAAATTCAGAATGGGGCAGTGATTGTTTCTGATAACTCAGACCCAGAGGGTGGTTGTTTCTGATAACTCAGACCTAGACAGTGGGTATTTCTGATCTTTCAGATGCAGACTGCGGTTGTTTCTGATAATTCAGAACGGGACAATTTGGGTTTCTGATAATTCAGAACCAGATAACTGATAACTCAGGCCCAGACAGTGGTTGTTTCTGAAAATTCAGACTCAAACATTGTGTGTTTGTGATAATTCAGACAGAGACAATTGTGTTTCTGATAATTCTGACCCAGACAGTGGTTGTTTCTGACAATTCAGCCCCAGACAATGGGTCCTTCTGTCAAAACAGAACCAGACAGTGGGCCTGGTGATATTTCAGATCCAGACATTTGTTCCTTCTGATAATTCAGAAACAGACAGTGGTTGATTCTGATAATTCAGAACCAAACTATGGTCCGTCCTGTTGTTTCAGAGTCAGTCAGTGTGTGTTTCTGTTAATTCAGACCCAGACTGTGTGTGTTTCTGATAATTCAGAGCCAGGCAGTGAGAGTTTCTGATCCTTCAGACCGAGACAGTGGTTGTTTCTGATAATTCAGAGCCACACATTGTGTGTTTCTGATAAATCAGACCAAGACTGTGGGTGTTTCTGAACATTCAGAACGGGACAGCGGATGGTCCTGATAACTCAGGCCCAGACAATGGGTGTTTCTGATCATTCAGGTCCAGCCAGTCGTTGGTTTATATAAATCAGAGCCAGACGGTGGTTGACCCTGTTGTTTCAGAGCCAGACAGTGCGCCTTTCTTATAATTCAGGCCCAGACAGTGGTTCTTTCTGACAATTCAGACCCAGACAGTCATTGCTTCTGATAATTCGGACCCAGGCTGTGGGTGTTTCTTAATATTCAGACCCAGACAGTGGGCATTTCTGATAGTTCAGTCAAAGACAGTGGGTGTTTCTGGTCATTCAGACCCAGATGTTATTGTTTTTGAAAATTCAGAATGGGACAATGTGTTTTTCTGATAACTCAGACAAGACAATGGTTGTTTCTGATAATTCAGACACAAACAGTTGTCATTTCTTTTGTCCGATCGCAGCCCTGCCTTCAATCTATTTTCTTTTCTTTCCAGTTTTGAAGAAGGGTTCGACCCGAAACATCAACTCAAATTGCTCTCCACGGATGTTGCCTGACCTGCTGAGTTTTTCCAGCATTTTCTGTTGTTATTTCGGATTTCCAACATCTGCAGTATTTTGCTATCGTACTGGTGTTTCTGATCATTCAGACCCAGACAGTGGTTGTTTCTGACAATTCAGAACAGGATAATTGGTGTTTTTGATAATTCAGAACCAGGCAGTGGGTGTTTCTGATAATTCAGACCCAGACAATTGTTGTTTCTGATCATCCTGTCCCAGACAGAAGTTGTTTCTGATCATTGGTTCAAGGGATATGGGGAGAAAGCAGGGACAGGGTACTGAATTTGGATGTTCAGCCAAGATATCATTAATTGGTGGAGCGAGCTCGAGGAGCCAAATGGCCTACTCCTGCTCCTATCTTCTATTCAGACCCAGACAGTGGGTGTTTCTGATATTTCAGACTCAGACAGTGTGTGTTTCTGGTCATTCAGACCCAGACAGTGGGTGTTTCTGATCATTCAGAACCAGACTGTGGTTGTTTCTGATAATTCAGACCAGACAGTGGATATTTCTGATAACTCAGACCCAGAAAGTGGTTGTTTCTGATAATTCAGACCCAGTCTGTGGTTGTTTCTGAAAATTCACAACGGGACAGTGGGTCCTGTAGGGGTCGCAAAATCCCCTCAGCCCCCGAAGATCGGCAAATGTTAATCCACATCGTGGATGAAGACTTGTGTGATTTAAATTGTCTCTGGGTTGGACAATGTTTTAAAAACACACCCAGAACCGCAAAAAGGCTGCATTAAAAAGGTTTTAAGCTAGGCAGCACTTGGACACTGGAATCAAAGAACTTTGTGAAAATCGCACACTTTAAGATTGTACATTTTATTAAAAGATGTACTCTTGAGTTTGGACTGTTTAAATTGCCCAGGGCATAAAATGGCTGAACATACCCCATGGAAACAGAATTTTAAAAGGCAGCAGAAAAGGACAGACAGGCTGTTAGCATATGAATAGCTCAGCGCTGCCCTGTAGTAAGTTTGAAAGGAGCCCGAGCTGTCAATCACTCTGTGGTATTGGGCGGGTCCGGTAACCTGCAAGCTGCTTGGTTACACTGGGGAGTAGCCCGTTTGAATCAGCCAATCATCGGACAGCAAGAACAATGGGTTGTTTACACACCTCCATTCACTGAAATTGACTCTACTACGTGATGTCTCCATGTATGAATGGAGGAGGTTAAAAGCTTTTTTCTTGTGTATTCGGGCTTTTCGGCGCGAAATTGCGCACGGACCTTTTCGGCGCGAAAACAGCAGGGACTCCCAGGGTATAAAGATTAAGCACAGGAAGTCTGCTCTCTCCGCTTTTTGTCTCTTCTACTCTTTGGACTGCAGGTGAGCAAGGCTTCTGACCCACTAGCAAGACAATCTAGTGAGAAGTAAAGGGGTGGTAATTTAAGGGAAATGTTGCTAAGGTTGTAAGATTAACATTGTAGCCATTTATCCCTCATTAGTGCTGTCTGCCTTCCCCTGTTAAGCAATTTTACCGTGATTACTTTGATCGTGTGGTGTAGTTTCTTTAGTTTTAATAAAATTTGACTTTCTTGCACCCAGACCATTTGTCCATTTTTAATATATCATTAATTATAAGTTCCTCCAGTCAGAACTGGAAGGGTGGGTTTAGCAATTCGAAACCGCTGATTGGAATTGGTCACAGTGCAGTGGCAAAGGCTGTCTGACCAGGCAAATTACCGTAAACCAGGTAAAGGATGCCCCCCTACAAATTGACGACCGCGGCAGGACTGGAGGCAGTTTTTGATATGATAAGTGGTCTGGATCTGGAGAAAGCATCAGCTCTTGCTTTTCTTGCTTTCAGCCTGTGGGTAGCCCTGCAGAAGTTAGTGGCAGCGTGTAAGCTGACCTATTATAGTATAGGTGGCTGGGTTAAGAAGGGTGAGATGAGGGTGCGGGAGGAGGTTACAGAGGCCATGAATCGGGAGTCAGAGTTTGAAAAATGCCAGGCGGAGGTAGAACGCCTCATAAGAGAGGTGAATGAGACCAGAGATAGTGGGATGATGGTGCGGGAAGAAAATGCACGCCTCACACTAGAGGTCATGAAATGCCAGGCAGAGATAGAGCACCTTGTGCAGGAAGTCACAGAGGCTAGGGACAGTGAGGTGAGGCTACAGGAGGAAAACGCACAGCTCACCCAAGAAGCTAGCGAGGGCAAAAACCATGCGAGGCACAAGATAGAGTTCCTAAAGTGCCAAATTACAGAAGCAAAGAGTAACGAGATGAGGCTGCGGGAAGAGAATGCCCGCCTCACCTCAGAAGTAACAGAGCAGGAGGAAAAGGTTAGGGAGATAAAGGCAACTTATAAGCTGGCCTGCGACCAAAGGTTTAGTGGAGCAGATCATACCCCATGTAACAAAAAGATAGAGAGTTTGGGTATGGAGTTACTAAGAACTAAAGGGATGGTATATCTCATAAGTCTGAAGGGAAGTCCGTCGGACAGTACCAGCAGCCCAAATCAAACCGCCCCACAGGCAGCACCCAGAACAGAGCTGGCTAGGGAATTAGAGATCCCAAGACCGCAGCCCACAGCTCCGAGTTTTGAGGAGCTCTGGCAGCAAGAAGGGGTGGACAATGGGGTGGTAGGAGAACGCCAGCAGGTCCCGCTAGGCAGGCGGGGACCAGGACCAGTGTACCTTCTCCAACAACGGAGGTACGGTCCGCCCGTGAACAATAATGACCCAGGGGCTGTTGAGCATACCGATCTGGTACTCTATGATACCCAACAGCTCAGAGGCCTGGTGAAACATATTCCCCTGCTCTCCAAAAAGGGAGACCCCTCAATACACTTCCAAGAGATTGAACAGGCAGCCTGTGTTAACGGCTGTGATGACAAAGAGAAAGCCAAAATGTTGCTTTTCTCTGTAGATAGTAAGCTCTATCAGACCCTTTCAGATGAGGCTAAGAGAGGGCAGAAGGGTTTTGAGGACCTAAAGGAGAAAATACTGGAAGCCATGGGAGCAAACAACGGCAGTCCATTCGATCGCATAGGAAAAACACTGCAGAAGGAAGGGGAGACCCCACAGGCATTTGCAGACAGGCTGTGGCCAGTCTACAACAGTGCGTGTACAGGGGGACAAGATAGGGCACACCTGAACCAGCGGCAGCGGACCCAATGGCTTCGTTGCCTGGTGTCCAATTGCCTGCCCCAGATAAAAGCAAAGGCTGATACTTGGTTTGACCACTGAGACCCCCGAGCAACCGAAGAGACTGTAATCCGGCAGCTCACGGTAGCATATAGGAATGGTAGGAATAATGGGACCCCCCAGCAAAAGGGTAAGGTCCACGAGGTTAAACCTGGGGCTCAATACAAGAAAGAGTGGCGCAGGAGGGGAGCCGTCCCTCCCAGAACAAGATCACTTGGTACAGGTGCGGGGAGGATGGCCACTGGCGCAGGGATTGTGAAAAGCCTGGGAGAGATGATAAAGCCAGGACCCCCGCAGCCCCAACTCAGAAGGCAGAGACAGAAACTCCTCCCGATACAGTCGAGTCCGTCATGGAGTCAATAAAATCTTTCCTTAGGGCCAATCAGGGAAAGGTAGCAGCCATCAGTGGTGCTGCAGCACCCTCGCCCACCTCTGCCTCCCCACAATGTCTGGCGGGAGGATCACAGGGTTTGAAATTCGCCCAAATCCTCCTAGCACCTCTCAAACGAATTTATGGACAGGCAGCAGACAGCATGGGGAAGCAGCATCGGAATAACCGGCTGCTGCACGAGCCTAGCAAGATCCACCAGTGGGAGATAGGAGACCTAGTGATGGTAAGAAACTATGCCCGGGTGGGAAGTTTAGAGCCACTCTACATGGGACCCTATAGTATAGTTGATAGGGCCAGCCCCATGGTCTATGCAGTAAAACTACCCCGGTGCACAAAGAGGTTCCACGCCAACCAATGTAAATTGTATAAATCTGACCATACAAGTTCAAGTTCACAGGCTGTAAAGACAGGCGCTGTGGCTTGTTTCAAGGGAAAAGTTGTCCGGCCCACCAATTGGGACACTTCCACGCCCCAGTGGAACCTAAGTTTTGGCCAAAGTTTAAATTTGAACCAGTTATTTAGTTCAGAAACAGAGAAACTGCAGCCTGAGAGTAGAAATCTGCAGGCTGCTGCGAGTTCATTCACAGAAAATCGCTTGGGGGGCTCTAGGGAGGAGTCGCCTTTTGAAGAGACTGTCCGCACATGCGTAGTCACTGGTCTGGAGACAGGAATTCCCCAGTCTTTTGAACGGCCTGTTCGCGCAGGCGCGGTTCCGCGGCCATGACCGCAGCGGCTCCTCTTCAGTTTCCCTGCGCAGGCGCAGTCGCACGCCTGAGGGGAGAGGTTTCCCAACACTGGGTTCACGCAGGCGCAGTTCCCCAGCCCGTGACCACAGCGGCTCCTCTTCAGTTTTCCCTCGCAGGTGCAGTCACCTGTTTGAATACAGAGGTTTCACAGCCTCTGCCGTGGGACTCCGGGGCTCCGGGGAGGAGGTTCGCGCAGGCGCAGTCGCCTGTTTAAAGGGACAAGCTTCCCAGCCCGCTTCTAGAGTGGTTCCCCCTATGGTGTGGGACTCTGGGAGGAAGGGATAGCAATTCCTCTTGCAGGGGACATATGGAAGGAGCTGGTACCAGGTTTTGGACCTGGAGAGGAAGATTTTCAGCCACCAGCAGCGGGTGGTGAGGGGCTACCTGCCCCCAGTACAGGAGTGGGTAGGGAAAAGGAGACAAACATGGATTACTGGCAGGCTGCCAAGTATATTAAACAGTGCGGGCTGTTTGCATCAGGGGGAGAAGGTTCCCAGCCAGTTAGGGCTGTGACCCAGGCTCAGGGTCTGTCAGCCAAAGTTTCCCCCACAGAGACGCCCCTCAGAAGGTCTCAGTGGGTCCCCAAGCCCGAGATAAGATGGTCACCAGAGTACCCGTCACAAAGAGCAATCTCCCGAGCCCGGGAGGAAACAGATCACAGAGGTCCCCAACTAGCAGCCATAAGCTGCCAGGGACAAGAAGCAGGAGGCAGCCCAGCTTCGCTGCAGGCAGCAGTAATCTGCGACAGTGACACCAGAGATTAGCCTGGCCATCCGGAGACGGGCGGCATTTGTATTATAGCTTTGTGTTAAGTTACCAATGTTTATAGCTTGCTTTTAAGTTGTTTAAATTTTAAGTTTAGAATGTAACTAGTAGTTCTGAGTTTAAGTTTAAAGTTTAAGGCCTAGAAATTGGGTATAGCCCCGCTTGAGGCGTTAGAACTGGCGCTGCGCAAAGTTTATAGCCAGACGAAACATATCGCCGCCTGGGGCGATATTGGGTTGCATCGCCCCCAAAGGGGATTGAGACACAAATTCAGACGTTGCACGGGCCTCCTAAGGCACAAAACTTCCGGCGCTACCCAATATCGGCACGGACGGGCGCAGCGCAGGTGATCTCAATTACCGATAACCACGAGACTTCCAGGCGCCGGCTGGCTCTTAAAAGGGTGGGTCAGTCAGCCTCAGCTTCCACACTCATCACCCTGTAGGCCTCAGAATCGGCGCTCGCCCTTCACTGGCACAAAAAACTTGGTCAAGATGGAGAAGGTGAGACAGAGAGCAGAGCGCTTCAGCACTGAGGCTCTGGAGCAGTTGGTGTCCGCAGTGGAGCGCCGTCGAGATGTTCTCTATCCTGACAATGGCAGGAGGCCGAATCAAAAGGAGTACCGCTGAGCTTGGAGGGATGTTTGTCAGAGGGTCAACTCCAGCAGCATGGCGACCAGGAGCCCTGTTCAGTGCAGGAAGAAATTCAACGACCTCACTCGGGTCGTTAGGGTGAGTGTTGTTTATGCAAACTTCTGATTCCCTCCATCTGCACCTGACTTCATGGCTACAGGGTGCGCGATGCCCCAATGGCCATCTGTCAGCAAGCACCCATGGCCCTTTCTGGGCACACCCATGCACATTTGACTCAAGGCGCCATGTAAGGGCTCTTGCACCATGGGGGGCATGAGATGATCACTCAGGGCATCATGTAAGGGCTCTTGCACCATGGGGGGCATGAGATGATCACTCAGGGCATCATGTAACAGAACTTTCCATTCTTTTCCCTGCAGTCCAAGCTGGCGACGATCCGCAAGGACCAGCTTCGAACCGGTGGCAGACCTCCACAAGTGGTCACTCTCACGGATCTCGAGGAGAGAGTGCACCAGATTCTTGGAGGACGTCTGAATGGTCCTGTTACCACTGCAGGTGCCGACCCCATTGTCGACAGCGATGGTAAGGTTCTCACCTTTTACAGCTGTCTCCTTCCACTTGGTCCCCCCGCCAGCATGCTTTCTCATTGTGGAGCCATTTCAGAGCCTTGCCGCAATCTGGAATGCCTTGCCGCCAACCTGTCCTTTTGCTAAAGCCACTCTTCCACCTCCCTGCTTTCAGATGCTGCATCACCAACTCGGGATCCGCGCCCTGAAGCTGCCAGTGCCAGTGCCTCCGGAGGCGAGGATCAGGAGGAAGCCGGACCATCCGTTCCAGCCTCAGGGGAGCCTACACATCTGCAGACTGGGGATAGTAGCTCCCTGAGGAACCAGTTGCCGGAACAAGCGGCCTGCAGCTACGCGAGGGGGGTAGGCAAGTTCGGGCGCCGGCTCCACGGAGGGCAAGGCAGGGAGCGATGACTGCTGCACAGAGTGCAGAGGAGGTGCGTAGTCTGGCTGAAATGAGCACCCAGGCCTGGCTCAGGCTCACTGAGCTTATGGCTGCAGTGGGGAGGATGCCTCAGTCGATAGAAACACTGGCAAAGAGTGTGCTGGACTTTGGGGCAGCAATGGAGAGGACTGTCCAGGGATTCGGGGCAGCAATGGAGAGGACTGTCCAGGGCTTCGAGGCCGCTATGGAAAGGACTGTTCAGAGCTTCGGACAATCCCTGGAAAGGTCTGTCCAGGGCTTGTCCGAGGCAGTGGAACGGAATGCTCCGGACTTGTCCGAAGCAATGGAAAGAACTGTCCAGGGCTTCTCCGAAGCACTGGCACCTGCCACACATATCCTTACTGCTGCCACGCAGTCACTTGCTGGCCTCATCAACACCCAGATTGAGGCAACACGAACTCTCACTGCAGCCACCCTATCTGCATCAGCTAGGATCACCCCGGGCCCTTCCAGTACCACACGAGGCCAGGAATCAGTGAAGCAGTCAATTGTGATGGATGAGCCGAGCCGGTCCCCTCAGAGAACCCGTGTGTCGCCCGACCATGGTGCAGGTGTCCTCTCTCGGCAGGTGACCATTGCTCATGCCACCGCTGCTACGTCTGCAGTGCAGCTGCCACCACCTGCAGTGCAGACTGCTTCCAGTCATGGCCAGATCAAGCAGCCAGCCTCCGCACCCTCCAAGCCCAGAGGTCCTCCAGGCCATCCCTCAGGGGCTTCTGCGCTTCCAGACAGTCAGCAGGCGTCCCCCAGCCTTGACGCCGCCAATGGGGTTCAATTATGTAGGAGCAGCATGGAGGGAAGAGGCCGACCGCAAAAGAAAAGTCAGTCTCCATCAAGGGACCAGCAGTAGAGGGAGGTGCTGAGACGTTTCTTTGCCCAAATTCAAGGACTCCGTCACCTGTTGTGATTGTTGGAAATGGTTTGTTTAGTTTTGCGGCTTTGCCAAAGAGTTAACTGCTATTTTGTTAGTGATGGTTTCTGTTGACATGACGTTGTTATGCTGGAAGGAAGGACTTTTTTGACAATAAGGAAAAGTTTTAATTTACAATGGTACTCGTAACTATTTACACTCATGGTGGCCTTCAGAGGCTTTGTACGATCCGAAGTGCGCAGGACGATTGACACCCATCATTCCGTCAGCGGGGCCTCGAACTGAGTCCTTATGAGCCTTTGACGGACGGCCCTTCCAGTTTCAGGAGCCCTCCCATCTTCCTCCTCCTCCTCCTCCTCCTCCTCGTCCGCATGCTCCTCCTCCTCCTCCTCGTCTGCATGCTCCTCCTCCTCCTCCTCATCCGCCTGCTCTTCCTCCTCCTCCTGCTCCTCGTCCGCCTGCTCTGCTGGACCTTGAGGGACAGCTGGCATTGGCTGGGTTTGTCGAATGGCCAAGTTGTGGAGCATGCAGCAGACGATGATGATGCGACCCACTTGCTCCGGCGAGTACTGCAGGGCTCCCCCTGAATGGTCCAGACAGCGGAAATGCTGTTTGTGCACACCAATAGTGTGCTCCACAATGTTCCTGGTTGCCTGATGGCTGCTGTTGTACAGCTCTTCTGCCGGGGTGGTGGGCAAACGGAGTGGGGTCATGAGCCATGGGCAGAGAGGACAGCCCTTGTCACCAAGAAGCCAGCCTCGTGGGTGAGCCAGCCCCTCAAAAAGGTCAGAAACTGAGGTCTGCCACAGGATGAATGCATCGTGGCTGCTCCCAGGGAATTGCGCGTTGATTGCCATGATCATTTGGCGGTGGTCACAGACCAGCTGGACATTGCGGGAGTGGAACCCCTTGCAGTTGCGGAAGTCTTCAGGATTCAGTAATGGCGCCCGCAAAGCCACGTGTGTGCAATCAATCGCCCACTGCACCATGGGGAAGTCCACAATAGCAGCGAAGCCCTGCGCGCGCTCCGCCTGCTTCTCCAGGGTCAGAGGGAAGGTGATGAATTGACGCCTTCTTCTATAAAGGGCAGCTGTCACTTGCCGGATGCAACAATGCACTGCAAACTGAGATATATTCGCAATGTCCCCAGTGGCTGACTGAAAGGATCCGCTGGCGTAAAAGTTGAGGGCAACAGTCACTTTGACGGCCACCGACAGAGAGGTCCTGCACCGTAGACGCGGCTGCAGATCCTCAGCAAGCAGGTGGCACAGCTCAGTCACAACCTCCTTACCGAATCGGAGTCTTCGCACACACTGCTCCTCCGACATGGCAAGGTGTGACACCTGCTGCCTGAATACCCTCGCAGCATTACTTCGAATTGGCCAACCTCCATTGCCCCTCCTCCTTCTGGCCAATCACGGCCCTCTCTCCCGCCGTCTCTGTGCCCCTTCAAAGTGTCCGGCCATGAGGACGTTCCCCTCCAAAGCAGCTCCCATTCAGATGCCAGACGGGCAACACGCTGTAATGTGCAGCGCTCCAACTGCTCCGGACAGGTCTGAAGGTCCCAAGTATTCGAAGGCTAAATCCAAAAAAAACTGCTCAACAGTAGCTCACGAACTCTCTCCAGCAACGATCACAATGAGCAGGCCAAGTGGCTGCAGCTTTTATAATAGAGCTGTCCCCTTTAAATAGCGCCCCCCGACTCCGAGAAGGGCCTGGGAACGTTCCATCGAACTGTCACTAATAGCGCTAGGCGGAAAGGTTCCGAGTGCCACCGAATATCCGGTCAGGGGCGGCAAAAAGGCATTGCACACTGAAATGACGTCATGATCTGCCTGCGCACGCGGGCGCGCACTAACAGTTAGTGCAGGCACTAAATGTATAGTCAATATGGGAGGTGTTGCTATCTTCATTGCGCCCGCCCGAACATTGGGTAACGCCCCAAATTTCGGACTCATTAGGCGCTAATCACTGGCGCTACCAACCGAATTTCTAGGCCTAAGTTTATAAGTGTGCCAAATGCTTGTATTTTGGTCCGAGGTCGAGGGACCCGACCATGTCTCCACCTAAGGCATCAGGTCAGTGAGAGACCTGGCTGCATGTCCTTTTAAGTTCTTTTGCAGGAGAGTGGACAAAGGAGCAGTCCTGTTCGCCCAGCCCGAGTTGGGCATCGAATGAAGATATGGTTATACAGAATGTTGGGGTTCACCTCGCCACTAGAAAAATCCAGGAGGAGGCCCCGCAGCAACCTTTGGGAGAAACCGGACAGGGTCCGGAGGAACCTGCCTACTCATCCTACATGGAAGAGATGGCCCCAGCTGGGTGGGGCACGGCCCCAACCCAGCACTGTCCTGACCGAATTTCACTTGCGGGAGACCTCGCTATTGAGGAATCATGGTGGGGAAGCATGGGCGCCTTGTCAGATAGGGACGCGTTCCCCGGGAGTGGGTGGTGATGGCCCGGGAAAGATTGTAAAGGGGAGGGGGAGACACAAGAGTTGCGTGGGTGCGTTTGGGGAAGGGAGGAACTCATCCGGGGCCCACGGGGAAAGTTAGAGTGTAAGTGTGGCTGGGAAGGATGAGTGGCTGGCCGGATCTGGGTTCCAAGTATGAGTGTGGGGCCAGTGAGCGCCGCCACACAGGCACCCATCATTTTCTGCAGCCAGTCGAGGGAAGACGGGAGGGGGAGGGACTGGGAGTCGCGATCCCAAACTCCCCGGTCGCGGTCTGTGAAACATGAGGGGGACCCCGCCTCCACAAGGGGACGGCTCGGGGCTGGCAGATCAGACTGTTCTGTAAAATCCATTCTGTATGTTTTAAAAGTTTAAGACCATTAAAGGGGGGGTGCAAGGAACATTTACTGCCCGGGTGGGAGGAGCAATACCCACTTGAATTTCGCGACCCATCATTGGCACGTGATGGTCGGGGTTTATTTCAGCATTTTGTTTCAAATGTTTCAGCATTTTGTTTCAAATGTTTAATGAAGATTTTTGTACTTTGTTTTACAGTTCCAAGCGGTGCAGAGGCGTAGGACCCTCTCTGTTCTTGGGATCATTTTGATTACATTGTATAACCAAGATTGCAACATTTTGTAATCTGTTATAATGTAACAAGTGGTGCAGGGGTATGAGACCCCTTATTGTAACATTTTGTAATTGATTTATCTGTAGATGCCTACCGTACCACGGTTTTTCTCGGATTTGAGGGGAATAGTCGGGTCGGGGGCTCAGTGATAGGTAGCTATAGATAAATACAGGGGATGATTGGTTTTGGGGGGTCAGAAAATTTTGCTCACTTCTTCAAGAGGATACTACAAGCAAGTTAGAAGTATCCAAGGTCGGAATGTAGGGGTCGCAAAATCCACTCAGCCCCCAAAGATCGGGAAATATTCATCCACATCATGGATGAAGACTTGTGTGATTTTAATTGTCTCTGGGTTGGACAATGTTTTAAAAACATACCCAGAACCGCAAAAAGGCTGCGTTAAAAAGCTTGTAAGCTAGGCAGCACTTGGACACTGGAATCAAAGAACTTTGTGAAAATCGCACACTTTAAGATTGTACATTTTATTAAAAGATGTACTCTTGAGTTTGGACTGTTTAAATTGCCCAGGGCATACAATGGCTGAACAGACCTCATGGAAACAGAATTTTAAAAGGCAGCAGAAAAGGACAGACAGGCTGTTAGAATATGAATAGCTCAGCGCTGCCCTGTAGTAAGTTTGAATGGAGCCCAAGCTGTCAATCACCCTGTGGTATTGGGCGGGTCCGGTAACCTACAAGCTGCTTGTTTACACTGGGGAGTAGCCCGTTTGAATCAGCCAATCATCGGACAGCAAGCACAATGGGTTGTTTACACACATCTATTCACTGAAATTGACTCTACTATGTGATGTCTCCATGTATGAATGGAGGAGGTTAAAAGCCATTCTCTTGTGTATTCGGACTTTTCGGCGCGAAATTGCTCACGGACCTTTTCGGCGCAAAAACAGCAGGGACTCCTGGGGTATAAAGATTAAGCCCAGGAAGTCCGCTTTCTCTTCTTTTTGTCTCTTCTAATCTTTGGACTGCAGGTGAGCAAGGCTTCTGACCCACTAGCAAGACAATCTAGTGAGAAGTAAAGAGGTGGTAATTTAAGGGAAATGTTGCTAAGATTGTAAGATTAACATTGTAGCCATTTATCCCTCATTTTTGCCGTCTGCCTTCCCCTGTTAAGCAATTTTACCGTGATTACTTTGATCGTGTGGTGCACTTTCTTTAGTTTTAATACAATTTGACTTTCTTGCACCCAGACCATTTGTCCGTTTTTAATATATCATTAATTATAAGTTCCTCCAGTCAGAACTGGAAGGGGGGGTTTAGCGATTCAAAACCGCTGATTGGAATTGCTCACAGTGCAGTGGCAAAGGCTGCCTGACCAGGTAAATTACCGTAAACTAGGTAAAGGATGCCCCCCTACAGTCCTTATGTTAAAACAGAACCAGGCAGTGGGCTTGGTGATATTTCAGATCCAGGCAGTTATACTTTCTGATAATTCAGACCCAGACAGTAGTTGTTTCTGATAATTCAGAACCAGACAGTGTGTGTTTCTGATAATTCAGACCCAGACACTGGGTGTTCCTGAAAATTCAGAATGGGGCAGTGATTGTTTGATAATTCAGACCCAGAAGGTGGTTGTTTCTGATAACTCAGACCTAGACAGTGGGTGTTTCTGATATTTCAGACGCAGACTGCGGTTGTTTCTGATATTTCAGAACGGGACAATTTGGGTTTCTGATAATTCAGAAGCAGACAGTGGGTGTTACTGATAACTCAGACCCAGACAGTGGTTGTTTCTGAAAATTCAGACTCAAACATTGTGTGTTTGTGATAATTCAGACAGAAACAATTGTGTTTCTGATCATTCCGACCCAGACAGTGGTTGTTTCTGACAATTCAGCCCCAGACAATGGGTCCTTCTGTCAAAACAGAACCAGACAGTGGGCCTGGTGATATTTCAGATCCAGACATTTGTTCCTTCTGATAATTCAGACGCAGACAGTGGTTGTTTCTGATAATTCAGAACCAAACTATTGTCCTTCCTGTTGTTTCAGTGTCAGTCAGTGTGTGTATCTGATAATTCAGACACAGACAGTGTATGTTTCTGATAAATCAAAGCCAGACAGTGGGAGTTTCTGATCCTTCAGACCGAGACATTTGTTGTTTCTGATAATTCAGAGTCGCACATTGTGTGTTTCTGATAAATCAGACCCAGACTGTGGGTGTTTCTGAACATTCAGAACGGGACAGTGGATGGTCCTGATAACTCAGGCCCAGACAATGGGTGTTTCTGATCATTCAGGTCCAGCCAGTAGTTGGTTTATATAAATCAGAGCCAGACAGAAGTTGTCCCTGTTGTTTCAGAGCCAGACAGTGCGTCTTTCTGATAATTCAGTCCCAGACAGTGGTTCCTTCTGACAATTCAGACCCAGACAGTCATTGTTTCTGATAATTCGGACCCAGGCAATGGGTGTTTCTGGTCATTCAGACCCAGATGTGGTTGTTCTTGAAAATTCAGAATGAGACAATGTGTTTTTCTGGTAACTTAGACGAGACAATGGTTGTTTCTCATAATGCAGACCCAAACAGTGGGTGTTTCTGATAATTCAGACCCAGACAGTGGTTGTTTCTGATAACTTAGACCTGGACAGTGGGTGTTTCTGATCTGTCAGACGCAGACTGCGGTTGTTTCTAATAATTCAGAATGGGACAAATTGGGTTTCTGATAATTCAGAACCAGACAGTGGGTGTTTCTGATAACTCAGACCCAGACAGTGGTTGTTTCTGAAAATTCAGACTCAAACATTGGGTGTTTGTGATAATTCAGACAGAGACAATTGAGTTTCTGATAATTCTGACCCAGACAGCAGTTGTTTCTGACAATTCAGCCCCAGACAATGGGTCCTTCTGTCAAAACAGAACCACACAGTGGGCCTGGTGATATTTCAGATCCAGACAATTGTTCCTTCTGATAATTCAGACACAGACAGTGGTTGATTCTGATAATTCAGAAACAAACTATGGTCCTTCCTGTTGTTTCAGAGTCAGTCAGTGTGTGTTTCGGATAATTCAGTCCCAGATAGTGTGTGTTTCTGATAATTCAGAGGCAGACAGTGGGAGTTTCTGATCCTTCAGACCGAGACAGTGTTGTTTCTGATAATTCAGAGCCGCACATTGTTTGTTTCTGATAAATCAGACCCAGACTGTGGGTGTTTCTGAACATTCAGAACGGGACAGTGGATTGTCCTGATAACTCAGGCCCAGACAATGGGTGTTTCTGATCATTCAGGCCCAGCCAATAGTTGGTTTATATAAATCAGAGCCAGACGGTGGTTGTCCCTGTTGTTTCAGAGCCAGACAGTGCGTCTTTCTGATAAGTCAGGCCGAGACAGTGGTTCTATTTGACAATTCAGACCCAGACAGTCATTGTTTCTGATAATTCGGACCCTGGCAGTGGGTGTTTCTGATGATTCAGACCCAGACAGTGGGCGTTTCTGATAGTTCAGACCCAGACAGTGGGCGTTTCTGATAGTTCAGGCCCAGACAGTGGGCGTTTCTGACAATTCAGACCCAGACAGTCATTGTTTCTGATAATTTGGACCCAGACAGTGGGTGTTCCTGATCATTCAGTCCCAGACAGTGGTTGTTTCTGATAATTCAGAACAGGACAGTTGGTGTTTTGGATAATTCAGAACCAGACAGTGGGTGTTTCTGATAATTCAGACCCAGACAATTGTTGTTTCTGATCATCCTGTCCCAGACAGAAGTTGTTTCTGAGCATTGGATCAAGGGATATGGGGAGAAAGCAGGGAAAGGGTACTGAATTTGGATTTTCAGCCATGATATCATTAATTGGTGGAGCGGGCTCGAGGCCGACTCCTGCTCCTATCTTCTATTCAGACCCAGACAGTGGGTGTTTCTGATATTTCAGACACAAACAGTGTGTGTTTCTGGTCATTCAGACCCAGTGGGTGTTTCTGATCATTTAGAACTGAACAATGGTTGTTTCTGATAATTCAGACCAGACAGTGGATATTTCTGATAATTCAGACACAGACAGTGGTTGTTTCTGATCATTCAGACCCAGACTGTGGTTGCTTCTGAAAATTCAGAATGGGACAGTGGGTCATTATGTTAAGACAGAACCAGGAAGTGGGCTTTGTGATATTTCAGATCGAGGCAGTTGTTCCTTCTGATAATTGAGACCCAGACAGTGGTTGTTTCTGATAATTCAGACTCAGACAGTGTGTGTTTCTGATAATTTAGCTGCAGACAATGGTTTTTCTGAACATTCAGACCCAGGCTGTGGTTGTTTCATAAAGTTCAGAAGCAGACAGTGGGTGTTTCTGATAACTCAGACCCAGACAGTGGTTCTTTCTGAGAATTCAGACTCAAACATTGGATGTTTGTGATAATTCTGACACAGACACTTGTGTTTCTGATGATTCAGACCCAGAAAGTGGTTGTTTCAGACAATTCAGCCCCAGACAATGGGTCCTTCTGTTAAGACAGTGAGCCTGGTGATATTTCAGATCCAGACAGTTATTCTTTCTGATAATTCAGACCCAGACTGTAGTTGTTTCTGATCATTCAGAACCAGAAAATGGTCATTCCTGTTGTTTCAGAGACAGACAGTGCATGTTTCTGATAATTCAGACCCAGACAGTGTGTGTTTCTGATAATTCAGACCCAGACACTGGGTGTTCCTGAAAATTCAGAATGGGACAGTGGTTGTTTCTGATAATTCAGACCCAGACAGTGGTTGTTTCTGATAACTCAGACCTAGACAGTGGGTGTTTCTGATCTTTCAGACACAGACTGTGGTTGTTTCTGATAATTCAGAACGGGACAATGTGTGTTTCCGATAATTCAGAACCAGACAGTGGGTGTTTCTGATAACTCAGACCCAGACAGTGGTTGTTTCTGAAAATTCAGGCTCAAACATTGGGTGTATGTGATAATTCAGACAGAGACAATTGTGTTTCTGATAATTCCAACCCAGACAGCAGTTGTTTCTGACAATTCAACTCCAGACAATGGGTCCTTCTGTCAAAACAGAACCAGACAGTGGGCCTGGTGATATTTCAGATCCAGACATTTGTTCCTTCTGATAATTTAGACACAGACAGTGGTTGTTTCTGATAATTCAGAACCAAACTATGGTCCTTCCTGTTGTTTCAGAGTCAGACAGTGTGTGTATCTGCTCATTCAGACCCAGACAGTGTGTGTTTCTGATTGTTCAGACCCAGACAGTGGTTGTTTCTGAAAATTCAGAGCCGGATAATTGGTGTTTCTGATAACTCAGAGCCAAACAGTGGACATTTCTGATAATTCCGACCCAGACAATGGTTCTTTCTGATAATTCACACCCAGACAGCGGTAGTTTCTGATAATTCAGAACTGGCAATTGGTGTTTCTGATAATTTAGAACCAGACAGTGGTTGTTTCTGATAATTCAGAACCAGACAGTGGTTGTTTCTGATAATTCAGAACCAGACAGTAGTCGTTCCTGTTGTTTCAGAGCCAGACAGTGCATTTTTCTGATAATTCAGACCCAGACAGTGTGTGTTTCTGATAATTCAGAGCCAGAAAGTGTGTGTTTCTGATAATTCAGAATGAGATAGTGGGTGCTCCTGATAACTCAGACCCAGACAATGGTTGTTTCTGATCATTCAGGTCCAGACGGTGGTTGATTCCTATAATTCAGGGTCAGACAGTGGTTGTACCTGTTGTTTCAGAGCCAGACAGTGCGTCTTTCTGATAATTCAGGCCCAGACAGTGGATGACATAAGAAAACTACTAGGCACTTGGTTTAAGCGTTATACAAAGCTTTAATCAACTGTTTTACAACATGGAGGTCTAGTTGTGTCCTTCTCTAGTTCCTGTTAAGAATGTCCTGCGCAAGCTGGGCCCGTGCCTGAGAATTTATACTCTCCCTGGACAGTGCCACCCGCAGGCCACTCAGTTGATTCATATCAGTGGGTGTTTCTGATAATTCAGACCCAGACAGTTGGTTTGTCTGATAATTCAGAACCGGACAGTGGTTCTTTCTGATAATTCAGACCCAGACAGTGGGTGTTTCTGGTAATTCAGACCCAGACAACGGTTGTTTCTGATAATTCCATGCTAGCAAGTTGGTGTTTCTGATAATTCAGACCCAGACAGTGGTTCTTTCTGACAATTCCGATCCAGACAGTGGTTCTTTCTGATCATTCAATCCCAGACAGTCATTGTTTCTGATAATTCGGACCCAGACAGTGGGTGTTTCTGATGATTCAGAACCAGACAGTGGGTGTTTCTGATAGTTAAGTCCCAGACACTGGGTGTTTCTGATGATTCAGAACCAGACAGTGGGTGTTTCTGATAGTTAAGCCCCAGGCACTGGGTGTTTCTGGTCATTCAGACCCAGACTGTGGCTGTTGCTGAAAATTCAGAACGGGGCAATGTGTTTTTCTGATAACTCAGACCAAACAATGGTTGTTTCTGATAATTCAGACTCAAACAGTGGTTGTTTCCAATCCTTCAGACCCAGACAGTGGTTGTTTCTGATAATTCGGAGATGGACAATTGGTGTTTCTGATAATTCAGACCCACACTGTGGATGTTTCTGATAATTCAAACCCAGACAGTGGTTCTTCCTATTACTTCAGACCCAGACAGTGGTTTTTTCTGATTATTCAGACCCAGACAGCGATTGTTTCTGATAATTCACACCCAGACAGTGGGTGTTTCTAATAGTTCAGTCCCAGAGAATGGGTGTTTCTCTTCATTCAGACCCAGACTGTGGTTGTTTCATAAAGTTCAGAACCAGACAGTGGGTGTTTCTGATAACGCAGACCCAGACAGTGGTTGTTTCTGAGAATTCAGACTCAAACATTGGATGTTTGTGCTAATTCAGACACAGACAATTGTGTTTCTGATAATTCAGACCCACAAAGCGGTTGTTTCAGACAATTCAGCCCCAGACAATGGATCCTTGTGTTAAGACAGAACCAGAGAGTGGGCCTGGTGATATTTCAGATCCAGACAGTTGTTCCTTTTGATAATTCAGACCTAGGCAGTGGTTGTTTCTGATGATTCAGAACCAGACAGCCATTGTTTCAGGTCATTCAGACCCGGACTGTGGTTGTTTCTGAAAATTCAAAACGGGGCAGTGGGTCCTTCTGTTGAGACAGAACCAGGCAGTGGGCTTGACGATAATTCAGATCCAGGCAGTTGTTCCTTCTGCTAATTCAGACTCAGACAGTGGTTGTTTCTGATAATTCAGACACAGACAGTGGTTGTTTCTAATAATTCAGTCCCAGATTGCGGCTGTTTCTGATAATTCAGACCGAGACAGTGGATATTTCTGATAATTCAGACCCTGAGATGGGTGTTTTTGATAAGTCAATTCCAAACAGCGTGTCCTTCTAATAATTCAGCTGCAGACAGTATCTTTTCTGATATATCAGTCCCAGACAGTGGGTGTTATGTAAATTCAGACCCAGATAATGGGTGTTTATGATAATTCATACACAGAGAGTGAGTGTTTCTGATCATCCAGATCCAAACAGTGTGTCATTCTGATAACTAACATCAAGACAGTGGGTGTTTCTGAGAAGTTAGAGCCAGACAACGGGCCGTACTGCTGGGTCAGACCCAGACAGTGTTTCATTCTGTTAAGTCAGATCCAGACAGTGGTTGTTTCTGATAATTCAGAGCCAGACAGGGATGTTTCTGGTAATTCAGACACAGACTGTGTGCTTCTGATAATTCAGACCCAGAGAGTGGTCTTTTCTGATAATTATGACCCAGTCAGTGGGTGTTTTTGATAATTTAAACCCAGACAGTGGTTGTTTCTAATAATTCAGATCCAGACAGTGGGTATTACTGATAACTCAGTCCCAGACAGTGGTCGTTTCTGATAATTCAGGACCAGACAGTGGGTGTTTCTGATAATTCAGGACCAGACAGCGGGTGTTTCTGATAATTCAGAACCAGACAGTTTGTGCTTATGATAATTCTGACCCAGACAGTAGGTGTTTCTGATAATTCTGACCCAGACAGCGGGTGTTTCTGATAATTCTGACCCAGAAAGTCGGTGTTTCTGATAATTCTGACCCAGACAGTGGGTGTTTCTGATAATTCTGACCCAGACAGTGGGTGTTTCTGATAATTCAGACCCAGACAGTGGGGGTTTCTGATAATTCTGACCCAGAAAGTCGGTGTTTCTGATCATTCTGACCCAGACAGTGGGTGTTTCTGATAATTCTGACCCAGACAGTGGGTGTTTCTGATAATTCTGACCCAGACAGTGGGTGTTTCTGATAATTCTGACCCAGACAGCGGGTGTTTCTGATAATTCTGACCCAGACAGTGGGTGTTTCTGATAATTCTGACCCAGACAGTGGGTGTTTCTGATATTTCTGACCCAGACAGTGGTTGTTTCTAATAATTCAGTCTCAGATGGTGGGTGTTTTTTATAATTCATAACCAGACAGAGGGTGCATCTGATAACTCAGACCCAGACAGTGGTCGTCTCTGATAATTCAGGATCAGACAGTGGTTGTTTCTGAGAATTCAGAACCAGACAGTTTGTGTTTATGATCATTTAGACACAGAGCGTGAGTGTTTTTGATAATTCAGACACAAATATTGTGTGTTTCTGATCATTCAAATCGAAACAATGTGTCCTTCTGATAACGAACATCAAGATAGTGGATGTTTCTGATAAGGTAGAGCTAGGCAGCAGGCCTTTCGGCTGGGTCAGATCTAGACAGAGACCTATTGATAATTCAGGCGCAGAGAATGAGTGCTGCTTCTAATTCAGTCCCAGACAGTGGGCATCTGGGATAATTCAATCCCAGACAGATCTTGTTTGTAATAATTCAGACCGAGATAGTGGGTGTTTATGATCATTCAGTCCCAGACAGTGGTAGTTTCTGATACGTCAGAGCAAGAGATCGGATGTTTCTGATAATTCAGACACAGACAATGGATATTTCTGATAATTCAGACCCAGACATGGGTGTTTCTGATAATTCAGACCCAGAGAGTGAGTGTTTCTGTCCTTCAGACCCAGAGTGTTGTTGTTTCTGATAATTGAGACCCAGACAGTGTGTGTGTTTCTTATAACTCAGACCCAGACAGTGGTTGTTTCTGATAAATCAGACACAGTCAGTGGGTGTTTCTGATAATTCAGATCGAGACAGTGGTTGTTTCTGATAATTCAGACCCAGACAGTGGTTGTATCTGATAATTCAGACCCAGATAGTGGGTGTTTCTGATAATTCTAACCCAGCCAGTGTTTATTTCTGTTAATTGTGACCCAGACAATGGTTGTTTCTGATCATTCGGTTCCAGACAGTGGTTGTTTCTGATAATTCAGAGCCAGACAGCCGGTGTTCTGATAATTCAGAACCAGACAGAGGTAATTTCTGATAAGTCAGACCAAGACAGTGGGTGTTTCTGAAAAGTCAATCCCAAACATCGTATCCTTCTGATAATTCAGACACAGACAATGTGTTTGTGATAAATGATAGCTAGACAGTGGCTGTTTCAGATAATTCAGACCGAGACAGTGGATATTTCTGATAATTCAGACCCAGAGATGGGTGTTTCTGATAAGTCAATCCCAAACAGCGTGTCCTTCTAATAATTCAGCTGCAGAGAGTAATTTTTTCAGATATATCAGACCCAAACAGTGGGCGTTCTGATAATTCAGACCCAGACAGTGGGTGTTTTTAATAATTTAGATCCAGACAGTGGGTGTTTTTGATAATTAAAAGCCAGACAGTGGGTGTTTCTAATAATTCAATGCCAGACAGTGGGGATCTTTGATAATTCAGACCCAGACAGTGGTGGTTTCTGATCTTTCAGGCCCAGACAGTAGTTGTTTCAGATAATTCAGACCCAGACAGTGGGTGTTTCTGGTAATTCAGACCTAGATAGTTGGGTGTTTCTGATAATTCAGACCATGATAGAGGGTGTCTCTGATAATTCAGAACCAGACAGTGGCTGTTTCTGGTAATTCCATCCCAGACAGTGGTAGTTTTTGATAATTCAGTGTTAGACAGTGGGTGCTTATGAACCTTCAGATCCAGACAGTGGTTGCTTCTGATAATTCAGACTCAGACAGTGGAAGTTTCTGATAATTCAGAACCAGACAATGGTGGTTTCTGATAATTCAGAGCCAGACAGTGGGTGCTTCTGGTAATTCAGACCCAGATAGTGGGTGCTTCTGTAAATTCATAGCCAGACAGTGGGTGTTTCTGATCATTCAGATCCAGACAGTGGGTGTTTCTGATCATTCAGAGCCAGACAGTGGGTGCTTCTGGTAATTCAGACCCAGATAGTGGGTGCTTCTGTAAATTCATAGCCAGACAGTGGTTGCTTCTGATAATTGAGAGCCAGACAGTGGGTGTTTCTGATAATTCAGAGCCAGACAGTGGGTGTTTCTGATAATTCAGAGCCAGACAGTGGGTGTTTCTGTAAGTTCAGAGCCAGACAGTGGGTGTTTCTGGTAATTCAGACCCAGACAGTGGGTGCTTCTGTAAATTCAGAGCCAGACAGTGGGTGTTTCTGATAATTCAGAGCCAGACAGTGGGTGTTTCTGATAATTCAGAGCCAGACAGTGGGTGTTTCTGTAAATTCAGACCCAGAAAGTGGGTGTTTCTGATAATTCAGAGCCAGACAGTGGGTGTTTCTGATAATTCAGGACCAGACAGTGGGTGCTTCTGTAAATTCAGACCCAGACAGTGGGTGTTTCTGGTAATTCAGACCCAGACAGTGGGTGTTTATGAACTTTCAGAACCAGACAGTGGGTGCTTCTGTAAATTCAGAGCCAGACAGTGGGTGTTTCTGATAATTCAGAGCCAGACACTGGGTGCTTCTGTAAATTCAGAGCCAGACAGTGGGTGCTTCTGGTAATTCAGACCCAGGCAGTTGTTTCTGATAATTCAGACCCAGAAATTGTTTGTCTCGCATAATTCAGTTCCTGACAGTCTTTGCTTCTGATTATTCAGACCAAGACAGTGGGTGCTTCTGATAAGTCTTACCCAGACAGTGGGTTTTTTCTGATAGTTGAGAACCAGACTGTGGGTGTTTCTGAAAATTCAGACCCAGAAAGTGGTTGTTTCTGATAATTCAGACCGAGACAGGGTTTTTTTCTGAGAATTCAGACCCAGAAATTGTTTGTCTCGTATAATTCAGTCCCTGACAGTCATTGCTTCTGATAATTCAGATCGAGACAGTGGATGTTATGTAAATTCAGACCCAGACAATGGTGTTTATGATAATTCAGACCAAGGCAATGGGTGTTTACGATAATTCATACACAGAGAGTGAATGTTTCTGATCATTCAGATCCAAACAGTGTGTCCTTCTGTAACCAACATCAAGACAGTGGGTGTTTCTGATAAGTTAGAGCCAGACAGCGGGCCCTTCAGACCCAGGCAGTGGGCTTCTCGGATAATTCAATCCCAGACAGTCGTTGTTTCGAATAATTCAGACCGAGATAGGGGTTTTCCTGATAATTCAGGTCCAGACAATTAGACCTTCTGATAATTCAAACACTGGCACTGGGTGTTTGTTAAATCAGACCCAGACAATTGCTACTTATATAAATTCAGACACAGACAATGTGTGTTTCCGATAAATTCAGACCCATACATTGGGTGTTTATGCTAATTCAGACAAAGACAATGTGTGTTTATGATAAATTCAGTCCCATACATTGGGTGTTTATGTTAATTCAGACAAAGACAATGGGTGTTTATGCTAATTCAGCCCCAGACAGTTGGTGTTTATGACAATTCTCACCCACACAGTGGGATCTTCTGATATTTCAAACCCAGGCAGTAGGTGTTTATGTTAGTTCAGACCCAGAGAGTAGCTGTTTATATTAATTCAGACCCAGACAATGAGTGTTACAATAATTTTGACCCAGGCAGTGGGTTTTTCCAGATAACTAAAACACAGTCAATTGGTGTTTGTGATATATCAGACCCAGACAGTGTGTATTTCTGATCATTCAGATCCAGCCTATGAGTGTTTACGATAATTCAGATGCAGGCAGTGGTTGTTTATGAAAATTCAAACCCACACATTGGGTGAATCTGGTAATTCAGACCCAATCAGCATGTCCTCCTGATAATTCTGACCCAGACAGTAAGTGTGTATTACAATTCAGACCCAGACATTGGACCTTCTGATAATTTAGATCCAGGCAGTGGTTGTTTATGACGTTTCACACCCAGACAGTGTAACCTACGGATAATTCAGATCGAGACAGTGGGTGTTTATGTTAATTCAGAGCCAGACAATGGGTGTTTATGATAATCCAGATGCAAACAGTTCATCTTTATGATAATCCAGACCCAGACAGTGGGTCCATCTGATAATTCAGATCCAGACAGTGAGCGTTTATGTTAATTCAGACCCAGACATTGAGATCTTCTGATAATTCAGAGCCAGACAGTTTGTCCTTCTGATAATTCAGATATAGACAGTGGGTCCTTCTGATAATTCAGACCCAGACAGTTGGTCCTTCTGATAATTCAGATATAGACAGTGGGTCCTTCTGATAATTCAGACCCAGACAGTGGGTCCTTCTGATAATTCAGATATAGACAGTGGGTCCTTCTGATAATTCAGATATAGACAGTGGGTCCTTCTGATAATTCAGACCCAGACAGTGGGTCCTTCTGATAATTCAGACCCAGACAGTGGGTCCTTCTGATAATTCAGACCCAGACAGTTGTCCGTTAGATAATTCAGACCTAGACAATGGGTTTTTCTGATATTTCAGACCCAGGTATTGGTTGTTTCTGATAAATGTGAGCCAGACAGTGCGTCCTTCTCATAACTCTGTCCCAGACAATTGGTGTTTCTAATAATTCCGACCCAAACAGTGGGGCTTTCTGATAATTCAGTCGCAGACAGTCATTATTTCTTATAATACAGACCGAGACATGGGTTGTTGCTAATAACTCAGACACAGACAGTGGTACCTTCTGTTAATTCAAACCCAGGCAGTGGGTGTTTAAGTTAATTCTGATCCAAACAATGGGTGTTTACGATCATTTAGACTTAGGCAGTGGGTTTTTCTGATAATTCAGATCCAGACATTGGTTCTTACTGATAATTCAGACCCCAGCAGGGTGTCCTTCTGATAATTCCGACCCCGACAGGGTGTCCTTCTGATAATTCAGACCCCGACAGGGTGTCCTTCTGACAATTCAGACCCCGACAGGGTGTCCTTCTGATAATTCAGACCCCGACAGGGTGTCCTTCTGATAATTCCGACCCCGACAGGGTGTCCTTCTGATAATTCAGACCCCGACAGGGTGTCCTTCTGATAATTCAGACGCAACAGGGTGTCCTTCTGATAATTCAGACCCCGACAGGGTGTCCTTCTGATAATTCAGACCCCGACAGGGTGTCCTTCTGATAATTCAGACCAAACAGGGTGTCCTTCTGATAATTCAGACCCCGACAGGGTGTCCTTCTGATAATTCAGACCCAACAGGGTGTCCTTCTGATAATTCAGACCCAACAGGGTGTCCTTCTGATAATTCCGACCCCGACAGGGTGTCCTTCTGATAATTCCGACCCCG
Source organism: Somniosus microcephalus (assembly GCF_052327205.1). NCBI lineage: Eukaryota > Metazoa > Chordata > Chondrichthyes > Squaliformes > Somniosidae > Somniosus > Somniosus microcephalus. Next base: position 110,493,795 of record NW_028225179.1, read on the forward strand.
ACAGGGTGTCCTTCTGATAATTCAGACCAAACAGGGTGTCCTTCTGATAATTCAGACCCCGACAGGGTGTCCTTCTGATAATTCAGACCCCGACAGGGTGTCCTTCTGATAATTCAGACACCGACAGGGTGTCCTTCTGATAATTCAGACCCCGACAGGGTGTCCTTCTGATAATTCAGACCCAACAGGGTGTCCTTCTGATAATTCAGACCCAACAGGGTGTCCTTCTGATAATTCAGACCCCGACAGGGTGTCCTTCTGATAATTCAGACCCCGACAGGGTGTCCTTCTGATAATTCAGACCCCGACAGGGTGTCCTTCTGATAATTCAGACCCCGACAGGGTGTCCTTCTGATAATTCAGACCCCGACAGGGTGTCCTTCTGATAATTCAGACCCCGACAGGGTGTCCTTCTGATAATTCAGACCCAACAGGGTGTCCTTCTGGTAATTCAGACCCAACAGGGTGTCCTTCTGGTAATTCAGACCCGACAGGGTGTCCTTCTGGTAATTCAGACCCAACAGGGTGTCCTTCTGGTAATTCAGACCCAACAGGGTGTCCTTCTGGTAATTCAGACCCAACAGGGTGTCCTTCTGATAATTCAGACCCCGACAGGGTGTCCTTCTGATAATTCAGACCAAACAGGGTGTCCTTCTGACAATTCAGACCCCGACAGGGTGTCCTTCTGATAATTCCGACCCCGACAGGGTGTCCTTCTGGTAATTCAGACCCAACAGGGTGTCCTTCTGATAATTCCGACCCCGACAGGGTGTCCTTCTGGTAATTCAGACCCAACAGGGTGTCCTTCTGATAATTCAGACCCAACAGGGTGTCCTTCTGATAATTCAGACCCCGACAGGGTGTCCTTCTGATAATTCAGACCCAACAGGGTGTCCTTCTGATAATTCAGACCCCGACAGGGTGTCCTTCTGATAATTCAGACCCTGACAGGGTGTCCTTCTGATAATTCAGACCCCGACAGGGTGTCCTTCTGATAATTCAGACCCCGACAGGGTGTCCTTCTGATAATTCAGACCCTGACAGGGTGTCCTTCTGATAATTCAGACCCCGACAGGGTGTCCTTCTGATAATTCAGACCCCAAAAGGGTGTCCTTCTGATAATTCAGACCCAACAGGGTGTCCTTCTGATAATTCAGACCCCGACAGGGTGTCCTTCTGATAATTCAGACCCCGACAGGGTGTCCTTCTGATAATTCAGACCCCAACAGGGTGTCCTTCTGATAATTCAGACCCCGACAGGGTGTCCTTCTGATAATTCAGACCCCGACAGGGTGTCCTTCTGATAATTCAGACCCAACAGGGTGTCCTTCTGGTAATTCAGACCCCAACAGGGTGTCCTTCTGATAATTCAGACCCCGACAGGGTGTCCTTCTGATAATTCAGACCCAACAGGGTGTCCTTCTGGTAATTCAGACCCCAACAGGGTGTCCTTCTGATAATTCAGACCCCAACAGGGTGTCCTTCTGATAATTCAGACCCCGACAGGGTGTCCTTCTGATAATTCAGACCCCGACAGGGTGTCCTTCTGATAATTCAGACCAAACAGGGTGTCCTTCTGATAATTCAGACCCCGACAGGGTGTCCTTCTGATAATTCAGACCCCGACAGGGTGTCCTTCTGATAATTCAGACCAAACAGGGTGTCCTTCTGATAATTCAGACCCCAAAAGGGTGTCCTTCTGATAATTCCGACCCAACAGGGTGTCCTTCTGATAATTCAGACCCCGACAGGGTGTCCTTCTGATAATTCAGACCCAACAGGGTGTCCTTCTGATAATTCAGACCCCGACAGGGTGTCCTTCTGATAATTCAGACCCCAAAAGGGTGTCCTTCTGATAATTCAGAGCCAGACAGCGGGCCCTGATGATTGGTCAGACCCAGAGAATGGGACCTATTGATAATTCAGGCCCTTGACAATGGGTGTTTCTAATAAATCAGACCCAAACAGCATGCCCTTCTGATAATTCAGACACAGACAGTGGGTGTGTATTACAATTCAGATCCAGACGTTGGACTTTCCGATAATTCAGGTCCAGACAGTGGTTGTTTATAACATTTCACACACAGACAGTGGGACCTACGGATACCTCAGATCCAGACAGTGGGGGTTTATGCAAATTGAGAGCCAGACAGTGGGTGTTTATGATAGTTGAGACGCAGACAATGCATCCTTATGATAATCCAGACCCAGACAGTGTGTATCTCTGATAATTCAGACCCTGAAAATCTGTGTTCTCATAATTAAACTCCAGACAGTGTGTATTTCTGATAATTCTGAGCCACACAGTGGGTGTTTCTGATAATTCAGACCCAAACAGTGGGTCCTTCTGATAATTCAGATCCAGAGAGTGAGTGTTTATGTTAATCCAGACCCAGACAGTGAGACTTCCTGATAATTCAGAGCCAGATATTTTGTCCATCTGATAATTCAGATACAGACAGTGGGTTCTTCTGATACTTCAGATGAAGACCATTGTCCTTCTGATAATTCAGACCTAGGCAGGGTGTCCTTCTGATAAGTCAGACCCTGACAGTAGGCGGTTCTGCTGGGTCAGATGAAGACAGTGAGATCCATTGATAATTCAAGCCCAGACAATGGGTGTTTCTGATAATTGACACCCAGACAGTGTGTCCTTCTGATAATTCAGAGCATGGCAGTGGGTGTTTATGATAGTCCAGACCCAGACAATTCATATCCAGAGAGTGATCCAGACACTTTTCAATCACCCCAAACAACACCTCACCCCCGCCACGGCACCTTCCCGTGCAAGCACATGAGATGCAACACCTGCCGTTTTACCTCCTCCCTTCCCCCTGTCCAGGGCGTCAAATGCTCCTTCCAGGTGAAACAGCGATTTACTTGCACGTCTTGCAATTTAGTATACTGTATTCACTGCTCACGATGTAATCAAGTCTACATTGGGGAGACCATATGCAGATTGGGTGACTGCTTTGCGGACCACCTCTGTCCAGTCCATAAGGGTGACCCCGAACTTCCGGTCACCTGTCACTTTAATTCTCCACTCCATTCCCACTCTGACCTCCCTGTCCTCAGCCTTTTACACTGTTCCAATGAAGCTCAACATAAGCTCAAGGAGCAGCACCTCATCTTTCGATTAGGTGTCACTGCTCTCAGTGCCAGCACCCATGGGACTGAACCCCAACATGTCACTGCTCTCAGGGCAGCACCCATGGGACTGAACCCCAACATAGCACTGCTCTCAGGGCCAGCACCCATGGGACGGAACCCCAATATGTCACTGCTCTCAGAGCCAGTATCCATGGGTTTGAACCCCAACATGTCACTGCTGCCAGAGCCAGTATCCCTGGGACCGAAACCCAAATGTTACTGCTCTCAGGACCAGCACACTTGGGACTGAACCACAACATGTCACTGCTCTCAGTGCCAGCACCCATGGGACTGAACCCCAACATGCCACTGTTCTCAGGGCCAGTACACATGGGACTGAACCCCAACATATCACTGCGCTCAGTTTCAGCACACATGGGACTGAACCCCAAAATGTCACTGCTCTCAGGGGCAGCACCCATGGGACTGAACCTCAGCATGTCACTGCACTCAGGGCCAGCACCCATGGGCCTCGACCCCAACATGCCACTGCAATCAGGGCCAGCACCCATGGGAGTTAACCCCAACATGTCACTGCCCTCAGTGCCCGCACCCATGGGACTGAACCCCAACATGTCACTTCTCTCAGGGCCAGCACCCATGGGACTGAACCCCAACATGTCACTGCTCTTAGGGCCAGCACCCATGGGACTGAACCCCAACATGTCACTGCTCTCAGGGCCGGCACTCATGGGACTGAACCCCACATGTCACTGCTCTCAGGGTCAGCAACCATGGGACTGAACCCCAACATGTCACTTCTCTCAGGGCCAGCAACCATGGGATTGAACCCCAACATGTCACAGCTCTCAGGGCCAGCACCCATGGGACTGAACCCCAAAATGTCACTGCTCTCAGGTCTGGCCCCCATGGGACTGAACCCCAACATGTCACTGCTCTGACGGCCAGTATCCATGGGACTGAACCCCAACATGTCACTGCTCTCAGGGTCAGTAAGCATGGGACTGAAACCCAACATGTCACTGCTCTCTGGGTCAATATCCATGGGACCGAACCCCAACATGTCACTACTCTCAGGGCCAGCACCCTTGGGACTGAACCCCAACATTTCACTGCGCTCAGAGCCAGTAACCATGGGACCGAACCCCAACATGTCACTGTTCTCAGGGCCAGCACCCTTGGGTCTGAACCACAATATGGCACTGCTCTCAGGGCCAGCACCCATGGGATTGAACCCCAACTTGTCACTGCTCTCAGGGCAGCACCCATGGGACTGAACCCCAACATGTCACTGCTCTCAGGGCAGTACCCATGGGGCTGAACCCCAACATGTCACTGCTCTCAGGGCCATCACCCATGGGACAGAAGCCAAATATGTCACTGCTCTCAGGGCCAGCACGCGTGGGACTGAACCCCAACATGCCACTGCTCTCAGGGCCAGCACCCATGGGATTGAACCCCAACATGTCACTGCTCTCAGGGCTATCACCCTTGGGACTGAACCCCAATATGTTACTGCTCTCAGGGCCAGCATCCATGGGACTGAACCCCAATATGTCACTGCTCTCAGGGCCAGCACCCATGGGACTGAATCCCAACCTGTCACTGCTCTCAGGGCCAGCACCCATGGGACTGAACCCCAACATGTCACTTCCCTCAGGGCCAGCACCCATGGGACTGAACCTCAACATGTCACTGCTCTCAGGGCCAGCACCCATGGGACTGAACCCCAAGATGTCACTGCACTCAGGGCCAGCACCCATGGGACTGAACCACAAGATCTCACTGCACTCAGGGCCAGCACCCATGGGACTGACCCCCAACATGTCACTGCTCTCAGGACCAGCACCCATGGAACTGAACCAAAACATGTCACTGCTCTCAGGGCCAGCACCCATGGGACTGAACCCCAATATGTCACTGCTCTCAGGGCCAGCACCCATGGGGCTGAATCCCAACATGTCACTGCTCTCAGGGCTAGCACCCATGGGACTGAACCCCACATGTCACTGCTCTCAGATCCAGCAACCATGGGACTGAACCCCAAAATGCCACTGCTCTCAGGGCCAGCACCCATTGGCTTAAGCCAAAATGTTACTGTTCTCAGGGCCAGCACCCATGGGACTGAACCCCAACATGTCACTGCTCTCAGGGCCAGCACCCATGGGACAGAACCTCAACATGTCACTGCTCTCAGGGCCAGCACCCATGGGACAGAACCCCAACATGTCACTGCTCTCAGGGCCAGCACCCATGGGACTGAACCCCAACATGTCACTTCTCTCAGGGCCAGCACCCATGGGACAGAACCTCAACATGTCACTGCTCTCAGGGCCATCACCCATGTGACTGAACACCAACATGTCACTGCTCTCAGGGCTAGCACCCATGGTACAGAACCACAAAATGTCACTGCTCTAAGAGCCACAATCCATAGGTTTGAACCCCAACATGTCACTGCTCTCAGTGCCAGTATCCATGGGACCGAACCCCAACATGTCACTACTCTCTGGACCAGCACTCTTGGGACTGAACCCCAACATGTCACTGCGCTCAGAGCCAGTATCCATGGGACCGAACCCCAACATGTCACTACTCTCAGGGCCAGCACCCTTGGGTCTGAACCCCAACATGTCACTTCTCTCAGGGCCAGCACCCATGGGGCTGAATCCCAACATGTCACTTCTCTCAGGGCCAGCACCCATGGGGCTGAATCCCAACATGTCACTGCTCTCAGGGCTGCACCCATGGGACTGTACCCCAACATGTCACTGCTCTCAGGGCCAGCACCCATGGTGCTGAACCCCATAATGTCACTGCTCTCAGGGCCAGCACCCATGGGACTGAACCCCAACATGTCACTGCTCTCAGGGCCAGCACCCATGGTACCCAACCCCAAAAAGGCACTGCTCTCAGAGCCAGTATCCATAGGTTTGCACCCCAACATGTCACTGTTCTCTTGGCTAGCACCCATGGGACTGAACCCCAACAAGTCACTGCTCTCAGGGCCAGTTCCCATGGGACTGAACCCCAACATGTCACTGCTCTCAGGTCCAGCACCCATGGGACTGAACCCCAACATGTCACTGCTCTCAGGGCCAGCACCCATGGTACAGAACCCCAAAAATTCACTGCTCTCAGAGCCAGTATCCATAGGTTTGAACCCCAACATGTCACTGTTCTCTTGGCTAGCACCCATGGGACTGAACCCCAACATATCACTGCTCTCAGGGCCAGCACACATGGGACTGAACCCTAACATGTCACTGTTCTCAGGGCTAGCACCCATGGGAATGAACCTCAAAATGTCACTGCTCTCAGGGCTAGCATCCATGGGACTGAACACCAACATGTCACTGTTCTCTGGTCTAGCACCCATGGGACTGGACCCCAACATGTCACTGCTCTCAGGGCCAGCAGCCATGGGACTGGACCCCAACATGTCACTGCTCTCAGGGCTAGCACCCATGGGACTGGACCCCAACATGTCACTGCTCTCAGGGCTAGCACCCATGGGACTGGACCCCAACATGTCACTGCTCTCAGGGCTAGCACCCATGGGACTGGACCCCAACATGTCACTGCTCTCAGGGCCAGCACCCATGGGACCGAAGCCCAAAATGTTACTGCTCTCAGGGCCAGCACCCATGGGACTGAATCCCTGTATGTCACTGCTCTGAGAGCCAGTATCCATGGGTTTGAACCCCAAAATGTCACTGCTCTCAGTGCCAGTATCCATGGGACCAAACCACAACATGTCACTACTCTCAGGGCCAGCACCCTTGGCACTGAACCCCAACATGTCACTGCGCTCAGAGCCAGTATCCATGGGATCGAACCCAAACATGTCACTGCTCTCAGGGCAGTACCAATGGGACTGAACAGCAACATGGCATTTTTCTCAGGGATAGCACCCATGGCACTGAACCACAACATGTCACTGCTCTCAGGGCCATCACCCATGGGACAGAAGCCAAACATGTCACTGCTCTCAGGGCAGCACCCATAGGACAGAACCCCAACATGTCACTGCTCTCAGGGCCATCACCCTTGGGACTGAACCCCAATATGTCACTACTCACAGGGCCGGCATCCATGGGACTGAACCCCAACATGTCACTGCTCTCAGGGCCAGCATCCATATGACTGAACACCATAATGTCACTGCTCTCAGGGCCAGTAGCCATGAGACTGAGACCCAACATGTCACTGCTCTCAGGACCAGCACCCATGGGATTGAACCCCAGTATGTCACTGCTCTCAGGGCTTTCACTCTAGGGACTGAACCCCAATATGTCACTGCTCTCAGGACCTGCACACTTGTGACTGAACCCCAACATGTCACTGCTCTCAGTGCCAGCACCCATGGGATTGAACCCCAGTATGTCACTGCTCTCAGGGCTTTCACTCTAGGGACTGAACCCCAATATGTCACTGCTCTCAGGACCTGCACACTTGTGACTGAACCCCAACATGTCACTGCTCTCAGTGCCAGCACCCATGGGATTGAACCCCAGTATGTCACTGCTCTCAGGGCCAGCACCCATGGGATTGAACCCCAGTATGTCACTGCTCTCAGGGCTTTCACTCTAGGGACTGAACCCCAATATGTCACTGCTCTCAGGACCTGCACACTTGTGACTGAACCCCAACATGTCACTGCTCTCAGTGCCAGCACCCATGGGACTGAACCCCAACATGTCACTGCACTCAGGGCCAGTACCCATGGGACTGGACCCCAACATGTCACTGCTCTCAGGGCCGGCACCAATGGGACTGAACCCCAACATGTCACTGCTCTCAGGGCTAGCACCCATGGGACTGAAACCCAAAATGTCACTGCTCTCAGGGTTAGCATCCATGGGACTGAACCCCAAAATGTCACTGCTCTCAGGGCTAGCACCCATGGGACTGAACCCCAAAATATCACTGCTCCGTGGGCCAGCACCCATGTGACTGTACCCCAACATGTCACTGCTCTCAGGGCCAGCACCCATGGGACTGTACCCCAACATGTCACTGCTATCATGGGCCAGCACCCATGGGACTGAACCCCAACATGTCACTGCTCTCAGGGCCAGCACCCATGGGACTGAACCCCAGCATATCACTGCTCCCAGGGCCAGCACCCATGGGGGTGAACCTCAACATGTCACTGCTCTCAGTGCCAGCACCCATGGGACTGAATCCCAACATGTCACTGTTCCATTGGCTAGCCCCCATGGGACTGAACCCCAATATGTCACTGCTCTCAGGGCCAGCACCCATGGAGCTGAAGCCCAACATGTCACTGCCCTCAGAGCCAGTATCCATGGGACTAAACCCAAAAATGTTACTGCTCTCAGGGCCAGCACCCATGGGTTTGAACCCAAAAATGTCACTGCTCTCAGGGCCAGTATCCATCGCACCGAACCCCAACATGTCACTACTCTCAGGGCCAGCACCCTTGGGACTGAACCCCAACATGTCACTGCTCTCAGGGCCAGCACCTATGGGACTGAACCCCAACATTTCACTACTCTTAGTGCCATCACCCATGGGACTGAACGCCAACATGTCACTGCTCTTCAGGCCAGCATATATGGGACTGAACCCCAACATGTCACTGCTCTCAGGGCCAGCACCCATGGGACTGAACCCGAACATGTCACTTTTCTCAGGGCTAGCACCCTTGGGACTGAAACCCAACATGTCAAAGCTCTTAGGGCCAGCACCCATGGGACGGAACCCCAACATGTCACTGCTCTCAGGCCTAGCACCCATGGGACAGAACTCCAAAATGTCACTGCTCTGAGGGCCAGCACCCATGGGACTGTACCCCAACATGTCACTGCTCTCAGGGCCAGCACCCATGGGACTGTACCCCAACATGTCACTGCTCTCAGGGCCAGCACCCATGGGACTGAACCCCAACATGTCACTGCTCTCAGGGCCAGCACCCATGGGACTGTACCCCAACATGTCACTGCTCTCAGGGCCAGCACCCATGGGAATGTACCCCAACATGTCACTGCTATCATGGGCCAGCACCCATGGGACTGAACCCCAACATGTCACTGCTCTCAGGGCCAGCACACATGGGACAGAACCTGAACATGTCACTGCTCTCAGGACGAGCACCCATGGGACTGAACCCCAACATGTCACTGCTCTCAGGGCAGCACCCATGGGACAGAACCCGAACATGTCACTGCTCTCAGGGCGAGCACCCATGGGACTGAACCCCAACATATCACTGCTCTCAGGGCCAGCACCCATGGGACTGAACCCAACATATCACTGCTCTTATGGCCAGCAACCATGGGACTGAACCCCAACATGTCACTTCTGTCAGGGCCAGCACCCATGGGATTGAACCCCAACAAGTCACTGCGCTCAGGGCCAGCACCCATGGGACTGATCCTCAACATGTCACTGCTTTCAGTGCCAGCACCCATGGGACTGAATCCCAACATGTCACTGTTCCATTGGATGGCCCCCATGGGACTGAACCCCAATATGTCACTGCTCTCATGGGCCAGCACCCATGGGACTGAACCCCAACATGTCACTGCTCTCAGGGCAGCACCCATGGGACTGAACTCCATCATGTCACTGCTCTCAGGGCCAGCACCCTTGGGACTGAAGCACCATAATGTCACTGCTCTCAGGGCAGCACCCATGGGACTGAACCCCATATGTCACTGCTCTCAGGGCCAGCAACCATGGGACTGAACCCCAACATGTCACTTCTGTCAGGGCCAGCACCCATGGGATTGAACCCCAACAAGTCACTGCGCTCAGGGCCAGCACCCATGTGACTGAAGCCCAACAAGTCACTGCTCTCAGGGCCAGCACCCATGGGACTGAACACAACATGTCAATGCTCTCAGTGCCAGCACCCATGGGACTGAACCCCAACATGTCACTGCTCTCAGGGCAGCACCCATGGGACAGTACCCGAACATGTCACTGCTCTCAGGGCCAGCACCCATGGGACTGAACCCCAACATGTAACTGCTCTGAGGGCCAGCACCCATGTGACTGGGCCCCAACATGTCTCTGCTCTCAGGGCCGGCACCCATGGGACTGAACCCCAACATGTCACTGCTCTCAGGGCCATCATCCATAGGACAGAAGCCAAACATATCACTGCTCTCAGGGCCAGCACCCATGGGTCTGAACCCCAAAATGTCACTGTTCTCAGGGACAGCACCCGTATGATTGGGCCCCAACATGTCACTGCTCTCAGGGCCAGCACCCATGGGATTGAACCCCAGCATGCCACTGCTCTCAGGGCCAGCACCCATGGGATTGAACCCCAACATGTCACTGCTCTCAGGGCAGCACCCATGGGACTGCACCCCAACATGTCACTACTCTCACGGCCAGCACCCATGGGACTGAACCCCAACATGTCACTGCTTTCAGTGCCAGCACCCATGGGACTGAAGCCCAACAACTCACTGCTCTCAGAGCCAGCACCCATGGGACTGAACCCCAACATGTCACTGCTCTCAGGGCCAGCAACCATGGGACTGAACCTCAACATGCCATTGATCTCAGGGCCAGCACCCATGGGATTGAACCCCAACATGTCACTGCTCTCAGGGCCATCATCCATGGGACAGAAGCCAAACATATCACTGCTCTCAGGGCCAGCACCCATAGGACTGAACCCCAACATGTCACTGCTCTCAGGGCACCACCCATGTGACTGAACCCCAGCATGTCACTGCTCTCAGGGCCAGCACCCATGGGACTGAATCCCAACATGTCACTGCTCTCAGGGCCAGTACCCATGGGACTGAAGTCCAACAAGTCACTGCTCTCAGGGCCAGCACCCATGGGACTGAACCCCAACATGTCACTGCTCTCAGGGCCAGCACCCATGGGACTGAACCCCAACATGTCACTGCTTTCAGTGCCAGCACCCATGGGACTGAACCCCAACATGTCACTGCTCTCAGTGCCAGCACCCATGGGACTGAACCCCAACATGTCACTGCTTTCAGTGCCAGCACCCATGGGACTGAACCCCAACATGTCACTGCTCTCAGTGCCAGCACCCATGGGACTGAACCCCAACATGTCACTGCTTTCAGTGCCAGCACACATGGGACTGAAGCCCAACAAGTCACTGCTCTCAGAGCCAGCACCCATGGGACTGAACCCCAACAAGTCACTGCTCTCAGAGCCAGCACCCATGGGACTGAAGCCCAACAAGTCACTGCTCTCAGAGCCAGCACCCATGGGACTGAACCCAATCATGTCACTGTTCTTAGGGCCAGTACCCATGGAGCAGAAGCCCAACATGTCACTGCTCTCTGGGACAGTACCCATGGGATTGAAGCCCAACATGTCACTGCTCTCAGGGCCAGTACACATGGGACTGAACCCAATCATGTCACTGTTCTTAGGGCCAGTACCCATGGAGCTGAAGCCCAACATGTCACTGCTCTCTGGGACAGTACCCATGGGATTGAAGCCCAACATGTCACTGCTCTCAGGGCCAGTACACATGGGACTGAACCCAATCATGTCACTGTTCTTAGGGCCAGTACCCATGGAGCTGAAGCCCAACATGTCACTGCTCTCTGGGACAGTACCCATGGGATTGAACCCCAACATGTCACTGCTCTCAGAGCCAGTATCCATAGGTTTGAACCCCAACATGTCACTGTTCTCTTGGCTAGCACCCATGGGACTGAACCCCAACATGCCACTGCTCTCCGGGCCAGCACCCATGGGATTGAACCCCAACATGTCACTGCTCTCAGGGCAGCACCCATGGGACTGAATTCCAACAAGTCACTGCTCTCACGGCCAGCACCCAAGGGACTGAAGCCCAACAAGTCACTGCTCTCAGAGCCAGCACCCATGGGACTGAACCCCAACATGTCACTGCTTTCAGTGCCAGTACCCATGGGACTGAACCTCAACATGTCACTGCTCTCGGGGCCAGCATTTATGGGACTGAAGCCCTATATTTCACTGCTCTCAGAGCCAGTACGCATGGGTTTGAACCCCAACATGTCACTGCTCTCAGTGCCTCTATCCATGGGACCAAACCCCAACATGTCACTACTCTCAGGGCCAGCAGCCTTGGGACTAAACCCCAACATGTCACTACGCTCAGAGCCAGTATCCATGGGACCGAACCCCAACATGTCACTACTCTCAAGGCCAGCACCCTTGGGTCTGAACCACGATATGTCACTGCTCTCAGGGCCAGCACCCATGTGACTGAACCACAACATGCCACTGCTCTCAGGGCAGCACCCATGGGACTGAACCCCAACATGTCACTGCTCTCACGGCCATCACCCATGGGACAGAAGCCAAATATATCACTGCTCTCAGGGCCGGCACCCATGGGACTGAACCCCAACATGTCACTGGTCTCACGGTAGCACCCATGGGACTGAACCCCAACATGCCACTGCTCTCAGGGCCAGCCCCCATGGGATTGAACCCCAACATGTCACTGCTCTCAGGGCCATCATCCATGGGACTGAACGCCAAAATGTCACTGTTCTCAGGCCCAGCACCCATGGGAATGAAGCCCAACATGTCACTGCTCTCAGGGCCAGCACCCATGGGACTGAACCACAACGTGTCACTGCTCTCAGGGCCAGCACCCAAGGGACTGAACCCCAACATGTCAATGCTCTCAGCACCAGCACCCATGGGATGGAATCTCAACATGCCACTGGTCTCAGAGCCTTCACCCAAGGGACTGGACCCCTACATGTCACTGCTCTCAGGGCCAGCGCCCATGGGACTGAACCCCAACATATCACTGCTCTGAGGGCCAGCACCCATGGGACTGAACCCCAACATGTCACTGCTCTCAGGGCCAGCACCCATGGGATTGAACCCCAACATGTCATTGCTCTCAGGGCCAGCACCCATGGGATTGAACCCCAACATGTCACTGCTCTCAGGGCCAGGACCCATGGGACTGAAACTAAACATGTCACTGCTCTCAGGGCCAGCACCCATGGGGCTGAACCCCAACATGTCACTGCTCTCAGGTCCAGCATCCATGGGACGGAACCCCAACATGTCACTGTTCCACCGGCTAGCCCCCATGGGACTGAACTCCAACATGTCACTGCTCTCAGGGTAGCACCCATGGGACTGAAGCCCATTATGTCACTGCTCTCAGGGCCAGCACCCATGAGACTGAACCCCAACATTTCACTTCTCTCAGGGCTAGCACCCATGGGACTGAACCCCAATATGTCACTGCTCTCAGGGCCAGCATCCATGGGACTGAACCCCAACATGTCACTGCTCTCAGGGCCAGCATCCATATGACTGAACACCATAATGTCACTGCTCTCAGGGCCAGTAGCCATGAGACTGAGACCCAACATGTCACTGCTCTCAGGACCAGCACCCATGGGATTGAACCCCAGTATGTCACTGCTCTCAGGGCTTTCACTCTAGGGACTGAACCCCAATATGTCACTGCTCTCAGGACCTGCACACTTGTGACTGAACCCCAACATGTCACTGCTCTCAGTGCCAGCACCCATGGGATTGAACCCCAGTATGTCACTGCTCTCAGGGCTTTCACTCTAGGGACTGAACCCCAATATGTCACTGCTCTCAGGACCTGCACACTTGTGACTGAACCCCAACATGTCACTGCTCTCAGTGCCAGCACCCATGGGATTGAACCCCAGTATGTCACTGCTCTCAGGGCCAGCACCCATGGGATTGAACCCCAGTATGTCACTGCTCTCAGGGCTTTCACTCTAGGGACTGAACCCCAATATGTCACTGCTCTCAGGACCTGCACACTTGTGACTGAACCCCAACATGTCACTGCTCTCAGTGCCAGCACCCATGGGACTGAACCCCAACATGTCACTTCTCTCAGGGCCAGCACCCATGGGACAGAACCTCAACATGTCACTGCTCTCAGGGCCATCACCCATGTGACTGAACACCAACATGTCACTGCTCTCAGGGCTAGCACCCATGGTACAGAACCACAAAATGTCACTGCTCTAAGAGCCACAATCCATAGGTTTGAACCCCAACATGTCACTGCTCTCAGTGCCAGTATCCATGGGACCGAACCCCAACATGTCACTACTCTCTGGACCAGCACTCTTGGGACTGAACCCCAACATGTCACTGCGCTCAGAGCCAGTATCCATGGGACCGAACCCCAACATGTCACTACTCTCAGGGCCAGCACCCTTGGGTCTGAACCCCAACATGTCACTTCTCTCAGGGCCAGCACCCATGGGGCTGAATCCCAACATGTCACTTCTCTCAGGGCCAGCACCCATGGGGCTGAATCCCAACATGTCACTGCTCTCAGGGCTGCACCCATGGGACTGTACCCCAACATGTCACTGCTCTCAGGGCCAGCACCCATGGTGCTGAACCCCATAATGTCACTGCTCTCAGGGCCAGCACCCATGGGACTGAACCCCAACATGTCACTGCTCTCAGGGCCAGCACCCATGGTACCCAACCCCAAAAAGGCACTGCTCTCAGAGCCAGTATCCATAGGTTTGCACCCCAACATGTCACTGTTCTCTTGGCTAGCACCCATGGGACTGAACCCCAACAAGTCACTGCTCTCAGGGCCAGTTCCCATGGGACTGAACCCCAACATGTCACTGCTCTCAGGTCCAGCACCCATGGGACTGAACCCCAACATGTCACTGCTCTCAGGGCCAGCACCCATGGTACAGAACCCCAAAAATTCACTGCTCTCAGAGCCAGTATCCATAGGTTTGAACCCCAACATGTCACTGTTCTCTTGGCTAGCACCCATGGGACTGAACCCCAACATATCACAGCTCTCAGGGCCAGCACACATGGGACTGAACCCTAACATGTCACTGTTCTCAGGGCTAGCACCCATGGGAATGAACCTCAAAATGTCACTGCTCTCAGGGCTAGCATCCATGGGACTGAACACCAACATGTCACTGTTCTCTGGTCTAGCACCCATGGGACTGGACCCCAACATGTCACTGCTCTCAGGGCCAGCAGCCATGGGACTGGACCCCAACATGTCACTGCTCTCAGGGCTAGCACCCATGGGACTGGACCCCAACATGTCACTGCTCTCAGGGCTAGCACCCATGGGACTGGACCCCAACATGTCACTGCTCTCAGGGCTAGCACCCATGGGACTGGACCCCAACATGTCACTGCTCTCAGGGCCAGCACCCATGGGACCGAAGCCCAAAATGTTACTGCTCTCAGGGCCAGCACCCATGGGACTGAATCCCTGTATGTCACTGCTCTGAGAGCCAGTATCCATGGGTTTGAACCCCAAAATGTCACTGCTCTCAGTGCCAGTATCCATGGGACCAAACCACAACATGTCACTACTCTCAGGGCCAGCACCCTTGGCACTGAACCCCAACATGTCACTGCGCTCAGAGCCAGTATCCATGGGATCGAACCCAAACATGTCACTGCTCTCAGGGCAGTACCAATGGGACTGAACAGCAACATGGCATTTTTCTCAGGGATAGCACCCATGGCACTGAACCACAACATGTCACTGCTCTCAGGGCCATCACCCATGGGACAGAAGCCAAACATGTCACTGCTCTCAGGGCAGCACCCATAGGACAGAACCCCAACATGTCACTGCTCTCAGGGCCATCACCCTTGGGACTGAACCCCAATATGTCACTACTCACAGGGCCGGCATCCATGGGACTGAACCCCAACATGTCACTGCTCTCAGGGCCAGCATCCATATGACTGAACACCATAATGTCACTGCTCTCAGGGCCAGTAGCCATGAGACTGAGACCCAACATGTCACTGCTCTCAGGACCAGCACCCATGGGATTGAACCCCAGTATGTCACTGCTCTCAGGGCTTTCACTCTAGGGACTGAACCCCAATATGTCACTGCTCTCAGGACCTGCACACTTGTGACTGAACCCCAACATGTCACTGCTCTCAGTGCCAGCACCCATGGGATTGAACCCCAGTATGTCACTGCTCTCAGGGCTTTCACTCTAGGGACTGAACCCCAATATGTCACTGCTCTCAGGACCTGCACACTTGTGACTGAACCCCAACATGTCACTGCTCTCAGTGCCAGCACCCATGGGATTGAACCCCAGTATGTCACTGCTCTCAGGGCCAGCACCCATGGGATTGAACCCCAGTATGTCACTGCTCTCAGGGCTTTCACTCTAGGGACTGAACCCCAATATGTCACTGCTCTCAGGACCTGCACACTTGTGACTGAACCCCAACATGTCACTGCTCTCAGTGCCAGCACCCATGGGACTGAACCCCAACATGTCACTGCACTCAGGGCCAGTACCCATGGGACTGGACCCCAACATGTCACTGCTCTCAGGGCCGGCACCAATGGGACTGAACCCCAACATGTCACTGCTCTCAGGGCTAGCACCCATGGGACTGAAACCCAAAATGTCACTGCTCTCAGGGTTAGCATCCATGGGACTGAACCCCAAAATGTCACTGCTCTCAGGGCTAGCACCCATGGGACTGAACCCCAAAATATCACTGCTCCGTGGGCCAGCACCCATGTGACTGTACCCCAACATGTCACTGCTCTCAGGGCCAGCACCCATGGGACTGTACCCCAACATGTCACTGCTATCATGGGCCAGCACCCATGGGACTGAACCCCAACATGTCACTGCTCTCAGGGCCAGCACCCATGGGACTGAACCCCAGCATATCACTGCTCCCAGGGCCAGCACCCATGGGGGTGAACCTCAACATGTCACTGCTCTCAGTGCCAGCACCCATGGGACTGAATCCCAACATGTCACTGTTCCATTGGCTAGCCCCCATGGGACTGAACCCCAATATGTCACTGCTCTCAGGGCCAGCACCCATGGAGCTGAAGCCCAACATGTCACTGCCCTCAGAGCCAGTATCCATGGGACTAAACCCAAAAATGTTACTGCTCTCAGGGCCAGCACCCATGGGTTTGAACCCAAAAATGTCACTGCTCTCAGGGCCAGTATCCATCGCACCGAACCCCAACATGTCACTACTCTCAGGGCCAGCACCCTTGGGACTGAACCCCAACATGTCACTGCTCTCAGGGCCAGCACCTATGGGACTGAACCCCAACATTTCACTACTCTTAGTGCCATCACCCATGGGACTGAACGCCAACATGTCACTGCTCTTCAGGCCAGCATATATGGGACTGAACCCCAACATGTCACTGCTCTCAGGGCCAGCACCCATGGGACTGAACCCGAACATGTCACTTTTCTCAGGGCTAGCACCCTTGGGACTGAAACCCAACATGTCAAAGCTCTTAGGGCCAGCACCCATGGGACGGAACCCCAACATGTCACTGCTCTCAGGCCTAGCACCCATGGGACAGAACTCCAAAATGTCACTGCTCTGAGGGCCAGCACCCATGGGACTGTACCCCAACATGTCACTGCTCTCAGGGCCAGCACCCATGGGACTGTACCCCAACATGTCACTGCTCTCAGGGCCAGCACCCATGGGACTGAACCCCAACATGTCACTGCTCTCAGGGCCAGCACCCATGGGACTGTACCCCAACATGTCACTGCTCTCAGGGCCAGCACCCATGGGAATGTACCCCAACATGTCACTGCTATCATGGGCCAGCACCCATGGGACTGAACCCCAACATGTCACTGCTCTCAGGGCCAGCACACATGGGACAGAACCTGAACATGTCACTGCTCTCAGGACGAGCACCCATGGGACTGAACCCCAACATGTCACTGCTCTCAGGGCAGCACCCATGGGACAGAACCCGAACATGTCACTGCTCTCAGGGCGAGCACCCATGGGACTGAACCCCAACATATCACTGCTCTCAGGGCCAGCACCCATGGGACTGAACCCAACATATCACTGCTCTTATGGCCAGCAACCATGGGACTGAACCCCAACATGTCACTTCTGTCAGGGCCAGCACCCATGGGATTGAACCCCAACAAGTCACTGCGCTCAGGGCCAGCACCCATGGGACTGATCCTCAACATGTCACTGCTTTCAGTGCCAGCACCCATGGGACTGAATCCCAACATGTCACTGTTCCATTGGATGGCCCCCATGGGACTGAACCCCAATATGTCACTGCTCTCATGGGCCAGCACCCATGGGACTGAACCCCAACATGTCACTGCTCTCAGGGCAGCACCCATGGGACTGAACTCCATCATGTCACTGCTCTCAGGGCCAGCACCCTTGGGACTGAAGCACCATAATGTCACTGCTCTCAGGGCAGCACCCATGGGACTGAACCCCATATGTCACTGCTCTCAGGGCCAGCAACCATGGGACTGAACCCCAACATGTCACTTCTGTCAGGGCCAGCACCCATGGGATTGAACCCCAACAAGTCACTGCGCTCAGGGCCAGCACCCATGTGACTGAAGCCCAACAAGTCACTGCTCTCAGGGCCAGCACCCATGGGACTGAACACAACATGTCAATGCTCTCAGTGCCAGCACCCATGGGACTGAACCCCAACATGTCACTGCTCTCAGGGCAGCACCCATGGGACAGTACCCGAACATGTCACTGCTCTCAGGGCCAGCACCCATGGGACTGAACCCCAACATGTAACTGCTCTGAGGGCCAGCACCCATGTGACTGGGCCCCAACATGTCTCTGCTCTCAGGGCCGGCACCCATGGGACTGAACCCCAACATGTCACTGCTCTCAGGGCCATCATCCATAGGACAGAAGCCAAACATATCACTGCTCTCAGGGCCAGCACCCATGGGTCTGAACCCCAAAATGTCACTGTTCTCAGGGACAGCACCCGTATGATTGGGCCCCAACATGTCACTGCTCTCAGGGCCAGCACCCATGGGATTGAACCCCAGCATGCCACTGCTCTCAGGGCCAGCACCCATGGGATTGAACCCCAACATGTCACTGCTCTCAGGGCAGCACCCATGGGACTGCACCCCAACATGTCACTACTCTCACGGCCAGCACCCATGGGACTGAACCCCAACATGTCACTGCTTTCAGTGCCAGCACCCATGGGACTGAAGCCCAACAACTCACTGCTCTCAGAGCCAGCACCCATGGGACTGAACCCCAACATGTCACTGCTCTCAGGGCCAGCAACCATGGGACTGAACCTCAACATGCCATTGATCTCAGGGCCAGCACCCATGGGATTGAACCCCAACATGTCACTGCTCTCAGGGCCATCATCCATGGGACAGAAGCCAAACATATCACTGCTCTCAGGGCCAGCACCCATAGGACTGAACCCCAACATGTCACTGCTCTCAGGGCACCACCCATGTGACTGAACCCCAGCATGTCACTGCTCTCAGGGCCAGCACCCATGGGACTGAATCCCAACATGTCACTGCTCTCAGGGCCAGTACCCATGGGACTGAAGTCCAACAAGTCACTGCTCTCAGGGCCAGCACCCATGGGACTGAACCCCAACATGTCACTGCTCTCAGGGCCAGCACCCATGGGACTGAACCCCAACATGTCACTGCTTTCAGTGCCAGCACCCATGGGACTGAACCCCAACATGTCACTGCTCTCAGTGCCAGCACCCATGGGACTGAACCCCAACATGTCACTGCTTTCAGTGCCAGCACCCATGGGACTGAACCCCAACATGTCACTGCTCTCAGTGCCAGCACCCATGGGACTGAACCCCAACATGTCACTGCTTTCAGTGCCAGCACACATGGGACTGAAGCCCAACAAGTCACTGCTCTCAGAGCCAGCACCCATGGGACTGAACCCCAACAAGTCACTGCTCTCAGAGCCAGCACCCATGGGACTGAAGCCCAACAAGTCACTGCTCTCAGAGCCAGCACCCATGGGACTGAACCCAATCATGTCACTGTTCTTAGGGCCAGTACCCATGGAGCAGAAGCCCAACATGTCACTGCTCTCTGGGACAGTACCCATGGGATTGAAGCCCAACATGTCACTGCTCTCAGGGCCAGTACACATGGGACTGAACCCAATCATGTCACTGTTCTTAGGGCCAGTACCCATGGAGCTGAAGCCCAACATGTCACTGCTCTCTGGGACAGTACCCATGGGATTGAAGCCCAACATGTCACTGCTCTCAGGGCCAGTACACATGGGACTGAACCCAATCATGTCACTGTTCTTAGGGCCAGTACCCATGGAGCTGAAGCCCAACATGTCACTGCTCTCTGGGACAGTACCCATGGGATTGAACCCCAACATGTCACTGCTCTCAGAGCCAGTATCCATAGGTTTGAACCCCAACATGTCACTGTTCTCTTGGCTAGCACCCATGGGACTGAACCCCAACATGCCACTGCTCTCCGGGCCAGCACCCATGGGATTGAACCCCAACATGTCACTGCTCTCAGGGCAGCACCCATGGGACTGAATTCCAACAAGTCACTGCTCTCACGGCCAGCACCCAAGGGACTGAAGCCCAACAAGTCACTGCTCTCAGAGCCAGCACCCATGGGACTGAACCCCAACATGTCACTGCTTTCAGTGCCAGTACCCATGGGACTGAACCTCAACATGTCACTGCTCTCGGGGCCAGCATTTATGGGACTGAAGCCCTATATTTCACTGCTCTCAGAGCCAGTACGCATGGGTTTGAACCCCAACATGTCACTGCTCTCAGTGCCTCTATCCATGGGACCAAACCCCAACATGTCACTACTCTCAGGGCCAGCAGCCTTGGGACTAAACCCCAACATGTCACTACGCTCAGAGCCAGTATCCATGGGACCGAACCCCAACATGTCACTACTCTCAAGGCCAGCACCCTTGGGTCTGAACCACGATATGTCACTGCTCTCAGGGCCAGCACCCATGTGACTGAACCACAACATGCCACTGCTCTCAGGGCAGCACCCATGGGACTGAACCCCAACATGTCACTGCTCTCACGGCCATCACCCATGGGACAGAAGCCAAATATATCACTGCTCTCAGGGCCGGCACCCATGGGACTGAACCCCAACATGTCACTGGTCTCACGGTAGCACCCATGGGACTGAACCCCAACATGCCACTGCTCTCAGGGCCAGCCCCCATGGGATTGAACCCCAACATGTCACTGCTCTCAGGGCCATCATCCATGGGACTGAACGCCAAAATGTCACTGTTCTCAGGCCCAGCACCCATGGGAATGAAGCCCAACATGTCACTGCTCTCAGGGCCAGCACCCATGGGACTGAACCACAACGTGTCACTGCTCTCAGGGCCAGCACCCAAGGGACTGAACCCCAACATGTCAATGCTCTCAGCACCAGCACCCATGGGATGGAATCTCAACATGCCACTGGTCTCAGAGCCTTCACCCAAGGGACTGGACCCCTACATGTCACTGCTCTCAGGGCCAGCGCCCATGGGACTGAACCCCAACATATCACTGCTCTGAGGGCCAGCACCCATGGGACTGAACCCCAACATGTCACTGCTCTCAGGGCCAGCACCCATGGGATTGAACCCCAACATGTCATTGCTCTCAGGGCCAGCACCCATGGGATTGAACCCCAACATGTCACTGCTCTCAGGGCCAGGACCCATGGGACTGAAACTAAACATGTCACTGCTCTCAGGGCCAGCACCCATGGGGCTGAACCCCAACATGTCACTGCTCTCAGGTCCAGCATCCATGGGACGGAACCCCAACATGTCACTGTTCCACCGGCTAGCCCCCATGGGACTGAACTCCAACATGTCACTGCTCTCAGGGTAGCACCCATGGGACTGAAGCCCATTATGTCACTGCTCTCAGGGCCAGCACCCATGAGACTGAACCCCAACATTTCACTTCTCTCAGGGCTAGCACCCATGGGACTGAACCCCAATATGTCACTGCTCTCAGGGCCAGCATCCATGGGACTGAACCCCAACATGTCACTGCTCTCAGGGCCAGCATCCATATGACTGAACACCATAATGTCACTGCTCTCAGGGCCAGTAGCCATGAGACTGAGACCCAACATGTCACTGCTCTCAGGACCAGCACCCATGGGATTGAACCCCAGTATGTCACTGCTCTCAGGGCTTTCACTCTAGGGACTGAACCCCAATATGTCACTGCTCTCAGGACCTGCACACTTGTGACTGAACCCCAACATGTCACTGCTCTCAGTGCCAGCACCCATGGGATTGAACCCCAGTATGTCACTGCTCTCAGGGCTTTCACTCTAGGGACTGAACCCCAATATGTCACTGCTCTCAGGACATGCACACTTGTGACTGAACCCCAACATGTCACTGCTCTCAGTGCCAGCACCCATGGGATTGAACCCCAGTATGTCACTGCTCTCAGGGCCAGCACCCATGGGATTGAACCCCAGTATGTCACTGCTCTCAGGGCTTTCACTCTAGGGACTGAACCCCAATATGTCACTGCTCTCAGGACCTGCACACTTGTGACTGAACCCCAACATGTCACTGCTCTCAGTGCCAGCACCCATGGGACTGAACCCCAACATGTCACTGCACTCAGGGCCAGTACCCATGGGACTGGACCCCAACATGTCACTGCTCTCAGGGCAAGCACCAATGGGACTGAACCCCAACATGTCACTGCTCTCAGGGCTAGCACCCATGGGACTGAACCCCAAAATGTCACTGCTCTCAGGGTTAGCATCCATGGGACTGAACCCCAAAATGTCACTGCTCTCAGGGCTAGCACCCATGGGACTGAACCCCAAAATATCACTGCTCCGTGGGCCAGCACCCATGGGACTGTACCCCAACATGTCACTGCTCTCAGGGCCAGCACCCATGGGACTGTACCACAACATGTCACTGCTATCATGGGCCAGCACCCATGGGACTGAACCCCAACATGTCACTGCTCTCAGGGCCAGCACCCATGGGACTGAACCCCAGCATATCACTGCTCTCAGGGCCAGCACCCATGGGGGTGAACCTCAACATGTCACTGCTCTCAGTGCCAGCACCCATGGGACTGAATCCCAACATGTCACTGTTCCATTGGCTAGCCCCCATGGGACTGAACCCCAATATGTCACTGCTCTCAGGGCCAGCACCCATGGAGCTGAAGCCCAACATGTCACTGCCCTCAGAGCCAGTATCCATGGGACTAAACCCAAAAATGTTACTGCTCTCAGGGCCAGCACCCATGGGTTTGAACCCAAAAATGTCACTGCTCTCAGGGCCAGTATCCATCGCACCGAACCCCAACATGTCACTACTCTCAGGGCCAGCACCCTTGGGACTGAACCCCAACATGTCACTACTCTCAGGGCCAGCACCCTTGGGACTGAACCCCAACATGTCACTGCTCTCAGGGCCATCACCCATGGGACTGAACGCCAACATTTCACTGCTCTTAGTGCCATCACCCATGGGACTGAACCCCAACATGTCACTGCTCTTAAGGCCAGCATATATGGGACTGAACCCCAACATGTCACTGCTCTCAGGGCCAGCACCCATGGGACTGAACCCGAACATGTCACTTTTCTCAGGGCTAGCACCCTTGGGACTGAACCCCAACATGTCACTGCTCTCAGGGCCAGCACCCATGGGACTGAACCCGAACATGTCACTTTTCTCAGGGCTAGCACCCTTGGGACTGAACCCCAACATGTCACTACTCTCAGGGCCAGCACCCTTGGGACTGAACCCCAACATGTCAATGCTCTCAGGGCCAGCACCTATGGGACTGAACCCCAACATTTCACTACTCTTAGTGCCATCACCCATGGGACTGAACCCCAACATGTCACTGCTCTTAAGGCCAGCATATATGGGACTGAACCCCAACATGTCACTGCTCTCAGGGCCAGCACCCATGGGACTGAACCCGAACATGTCACTTTTCTCAGGGCTAGCACCCTTGGGACTGAACCCCAACATGTCACAGCTCTTAGGGCCAGCACCCATGGGACGGAACCCCAACATGTCACTGCTCTCAGGTCTAGCACCCATGGGACAGAACTCCAAAATGCCACTGCTCTCAGGGTTAGCACCCATGGGACTGAAGCCCAACATATCACTGCTCTGAGGGCCAGCACCCATGGGACTGTACCCCAACATGTCACTGCTCTCAGGGCCAGCACCCATGGGACTGTACCCCAACATATCACTGCTCTCAGGGCCAGCACCCATGGGACTGTACCCCAACATGTCACTGCTATCATGGGCCAGCACCCATGGGAATGTACCCCAACATGTCACTGCTATCATGGGCCAGCACCCATGGGAATGTACCCCAACATGTCACTGCTATCATGGGCCAGCACCCATGGGACTCAACCCCAACATGTCACTGCTCTCAGTGCCAGCACACATGGGACTGAACCCCAACATGTCACTGCTCTCAGTGCCAGCACACATGGGACTGAACCCCAACATGTCACTGCTCTCAGGATGAGCACCCATGGGACTGAACCCCAACATGTCACTGCTCTCAGGGCAGCACCCATGGGATTGAACCCCAACAAGTCACTGCGCTCAGGGCCAGCACCCATGGGACTGAACCTCAACATGTCACTGCTTTCAGTGCCAGCACCCATGGGACTGAATCCCAACATGTCACTGTTCCATTGGATGGCCCCCATGGGACTGAACCCCAATATGTCACTGCTCTCATGGGCCAGCACCCATGGGACTGAACCCCAACATGTCACTGCTCTCAGGGCAGCACCCATGGGACTGAACTCCATCATGTCACTGCTCTCAGGGCCAGCACCCTTGGGACTGAACCCCAACATGTCACTGCTCTCAGGGCAGCACCCATGGGACTGAACCCCATATGTCACTGCTCTCAGGGCCAGCACCTATGGGACTGAACCCCAACATGTCACTACTCTTAGTGCCATCACCCATGGGACTGAACCCCAACATGTCACTGCTCTCAGGGCCAGCACCCATGGGACTGAACCCCAACATTTCACTGCTCTTAGGGCCAGAACCTATGGGATTGAACCCCAACATGTCACTGCTCTCAGGGCCAGCACCCAAGGGGCAGAACCCCAACATGTCACTGTTTTCAGGGCAGCACACATGGGACTGAACCCGAACATGTCACTTTTCTCAGGGCTAGCACCCATGGGACAGAACCCCAACATGTCAATGCTCTCAGGGCCAGCACCCATGGGACTGAACCCCAACATGTCACTTTTCTCAGGGCTAGCACCCATGGGACTGAACCCCAACATGTCTCTGCTCTCAGGGCCAGCACCCATGGGCGTGAACCCCAACATGTCAATGCTCTCAGGGCCAGCACCCATGGGACTGAACACCAACATGTCACTGCTCTCAGGGCTAGCACCCATGGGACTGAACCCCAACATGTCACTGCTCTCAGGGCCAGCACCCATGGGAGTGAACCCCAACATGTCACTGCTCTCAGGGCCAGCACCCATGGGAGTGGATCTCAACATGTCACTGCTTTCAGGGCCAGCACCCATGGGACTGAACCCCAACATGTCACTGCTCTCAGGGCCAGCACCCATGGGACTGAACCCCAACATGTCACTTCTCTCAGGGCCAGCAGCCATGGGATTGAACCCCAACATGTCACTGCTCTCAGGGCCAGCACCCATGGGACTGAACCCCAACATGTCACTGTTCCATTAGCTAGCCCCCATGGGACTGAACCCCAGCATGTCACTATTCTTAGGGCCAGCACCCTTGGGACTGAACCGGAACATGTCACTGTTCTCAGGGCTAGCACCCATGGGACTGAACCACAACACGTCACTGCTCTCAGGGCCAGCACCCATTGGACTGAACCCCAACATGTCACTGTACTCAGGTCCAGCACCCATGGGACTGAACCCCAACATGTCAATGCTCTCAGAGCCAGCACTCATGGGACAGAAGCCCAAAATGTCACTGCTCTCTGGGCTAGTACCCATGGGACTGAACTCCAACATGTCACTGCTCTCAGAGCCAGTATCCATAGGTTTGAACCCCATCATGTCACTGTTCCATTGGCTAGCCCCCATGGGACTGAACCCCAATATGTCACTGCTCTCAGGGCCAGCATCCAAGGGACTGAACCACAACATGTCACTGCTCTCAGGGCCAGCACCCATGGGACTGAACCCCAACATGTCACTGCTCTCTGGGCTAGTACCCATGGGACTGAACCCCAACATGTCACTGCTCTCAGAGCCAGTATCCATGGGACTGAACCCAACATGTCACTGCTCTCAGGGCCAGCAGCCATGGGACTGAACCCCATCATGTCACTGCTCTCAGGGCCAGCAGCCATGGGACTGAACCCCAACATGTAACTGCTCTCAGGGCCAGCACCCATGGGACTGAACCCTAACATGTCACTGCTCTCGGGGCCAGCACCCATTGGACTGAACCCCAACATGTCACTGCTCTCAGGGCCAGTACCCAGGGGACTGAAGCCCAACATGTCACTGCTCTCAGGGCCAGTACCCAGGGGACTGAAGCCCAACATGTCACTGCTCTCAGGGCCAGCACCCATGGGACTGAACCCCAACATGCCACTGCTCTCAGGGCCAGCACCCATGGGATTGAACCCCAACATGTCACTGCTCTCAGGGCTCTCACCCTTGGGACTGAACCCCAAAATGTCATTCTCTCAGGGCCAGCACACATGGGACTGAACCCCAACATGTCACTTCTCTCAGGGCCAGCACCCATGGGACTGAACCCCAACATGTCATTCTCTCAGGGCCAGCACCCATGGGATTGAACCCCAACATGTCACTTCTCTCAGGGCCAGCACCCATGGGACTGAACCCCAACATGTCATTCTCTCAGGGCCAGCACCCATGGGATTGAACCCCAACATGTCACTTCTCTCAGGGCCAGCACCCATGGGACTGAACCCCAACATGTCACTGTTCCATTGGTTAGCCCCCATGGGACTGAACCCAAATATGTCACTGCTCTCAGGGCCAGCACCCTTGGGACTGGGACCCAACATGTCACTGCTCTCAGTGCCAGCACCCATGGGACTGGGACCCAACATGTCACTGCTCTCAGGGCCAACTCCCATGGGACTGAACCCCAACATGTCACTGCTCACAGGGCCAACACCAATGGAGCGGAACCCTAACATGTCACTGCTCTCAGAGCCATCATCCATGGGACTGAACCCCAACATGCCACTGCTCTCAGGGCCAGCACCCATGGGACTGAACCCCAAAATGTCACTGTTCTCAGGGCAAGTTCCCATGGGACTGAACACCAACGTGTCACTGCTCTCAGGGCCAGTTCCCATGGGACTGAACACCAACATGTCACTGCTCTCAGGGCCAGTTCCCATGGGACTGAACACCAACATGCCACTGCTCTCAGGGGTAGTAGCCATGAGACTGAGCCCCAACATGTCACTGCTCTCAGGGCAGCACCCATGGGGCTGAACCCCAACATATCACTGCTCTCAGGTTCAGCAACCATGAGACTGAGCCCCAACATGTCACTGCTCTCAGGGCCAGCACCCATGGGACTGAACCCCAATATGTCACTGCTCTCAGAGCCAGTATCAATGGGTTTGAACCCCAACATGTCACTGCTCCCAGATGCAGTATCCCTGAGACCCGACCCCAAAATTTTACTGCTCTCAGGACCAGCACACTTGGGACTGAACCCCAACATGTCACTGCGCTCAATGCCAGCACCCATGGGACTGAACCCCAAAAAGTCACTGCTCTCAGGGCCAGCACCCATGGGACTGAACCCAAACATGTCACTGCTCTCAGTTTCAGCACCCATGGGACTGAACCCCAAAATATCACTGCTCTCAGGGGCAGCAGCCATGGGACTGAACCTCAACAGGCCACAGTTCTCAGTTTCAGCACCCATGCGACAGAACCCCAACATGTCACTGCTCTCAGTTTCAGCACCCATGGGACTGAACTCCATAGGTTTGAACTCCAACATGTCACTGTTCTCTTGGCTAGCAACCATGGGACTGTACCCCAAAATGTCACTGCTCTCATGGGCCAGCACCCATGGGACTGAACCCCAACATGTCACTGCTCTCAGGTTCAGCACCCATGGGACTGAACCCCATCATGTCACTGCTCTCAGGGCCAGCACCCATGGAGCTGAAGCCCAACATGTCACTGCTCTGAGGGCCAGCACCCATGGGACTGAACCCCAACATGTCACTGCTCTCAGGTTCAGCACCCATGGGACTGAACCCCATCATGTCACTGTTCTCTTGGCTAGCACCCATGGGACGGAACCCAACATGGCACTCTTCTCAGGGCTAGCACTCATGGGACTGAACCCTAACATGTCAGTGTTTTCAGGGCCAGCACCCATGGGACTGAACCTCAACATGTCACTGTTCTCAGGGCCAGCACCCATGGGACTGAACCCCAACATGTCACTTCTCTCAGGGCTAGCACCCATGGGACGGAACCTCAACATGTAACTGTTCTCAGGGCCAGCACCCATGGGGCTGAACCCCAACATGTCACTGCACTCAGGGCCAGCACCCAGGGGACTGAACCTCAACATGTCACTGTTCTCAGGGCCAGCACCCATGGGACTGAACCCCAACATGTCACTTCTCTCATGGCAGCACCCATGGGACTGAACCCCAGCATGTCACTTTTCTCAGGGCTAGCACCCATGGGACTGAACCTCAACATGTCACTGCTCTCACGGCCAGCACCCATGGGATTGGACCCCAACATATCACTGCTCTCAGGGCCAGCACCCATGGGACTGAAGCGCAACATGTCACTGCTCTCAGGGTCAGAAGCCTTGGGACTGAACCCCAAGATGGCACTGCACTCAGGGCCAGCACCCATGGGACTGAAGCCCAAAATGTTACTGCTCTCATGGCCAGCACCCATGGGACTGAACCCCAGCATGTCACTATTCTTAGGGCCAGCACCCTTGGGACTGAACCGGAACATGTCACTGTTCTCAGGGCTAGCACCCATGGGACTGAACCACAACACGTCACTGCTCTCAGGGCCAGCACCCATGGGACTGAACCCCAACATGTCACTTCTCTCAGGGCTAGCACCCATGGGACGGAACCTCAACATGTAACTGTTCTCAGGGCCAGCACCCATGGGGCTGAACCCCAACATGTCACTGCACTCAGGGCCAGCACCCAGGGGACTGAACCTCAACATGTCACTGTTCTCAGGGCCAGCACCCATGGGACTGAACCCCAACATGTCACTTCTCTCATGGCAGCACCCATGGGACTGAACCCCAGCATGTCACTTTTCTCAGGGCTAGCACCCATGGGACTGAACCTCAACATGTCACTGCTTTCAGGGCCAGCACCCATGGGACTGAACCCCAACATGTCACTGCTCTCAGGGCCAGCACCCATGGGACTGAACCCCAACATGTCACTTCTCTCAGGGCCAGCAGCCATGGGATTGAACCCCAACATGTCACTGCTCTCAGGGCCAGCACCCATGGGACTGAACCCCAACATGTCACTGTTCCATTAGCTAGCCCCCATGGGACTGAACCCCAGCATGTCACTATTCTTAGGGCCAGCACCCTTGGGACTGAACCGGAACATGTCACTGTTCTCAGGGCTAGCACCCATGGGACTGAACCACAACACGTCACTGCTCTCAGGGCCAGCACCCATTGGACTGAACCCCAACATGTCACTGTACTCAGGTCCAGCACCCATGGGACTGAACCCCAACATGTCAATGCTCTCAGAGCCAGCACTCATGGGACAGAAGCCCAAAATGTCACTGCTCTCTGGGCTAGTACCCATGGGACTGAACTCCAACATGTCACTGCTCTCAGAGCCAGTATCCATAGGTTTGAACCCCATCATGTCACTGTTCCATTGGCTAGCCCCCATGGGACTGAACCCCAATATGTCACTGCTCTCAGGGCCAGCATCCAAGGGACTGAACCACAACATGTCACTGCTCTCAGGGCCAGCACCCATGGGACTGAACCCCAACATGTCACTGCTCTCTGGGCTAGTACCCATGGGACTGAACCCCAACATGTCACTGCTCTCAGAGCCAGTATCCATGGGACTGAACCCAACATGTCACTGCTCTCAGGGCCAGCAGCCATGGGACTGAACCCCATCATGTCACTGCTCTCAGGGCCAGCAGCCATGGGACTGAACCCCAACATGTAACTGCTCTCAGGGCCAGCACCCATGGGACTGAACCCTAACATGTCACTGCTCTCGGGGCCAGCACCCATTGGACTGAACCCCAACATGTCACTGCTCTCAGGGCCAGTACCCAGGGGACTGAAGCCCAACATGTCACTGCTCTCAGGGCCAGTACCCAGGGGACTGAAGCCCAACATGTCACTGCTCTCAGGGCCAGCACCCATGGGACTGAACCCCAACATGCCACTGCTCTCAGGGCCAGCACCCATGGGATTGAACCCCAACATGTCACTGCTCTCAGGGCTCTCACCCTTGGGACTGAACCCCAAAATGTCATTCTCTCAGGGCCAGCACACATGGGACTGAACCCCAACATGTCACTTCTCTCAGGGCCAGCACCCATGGGACTGAACCCCAACATGTCATTCTCTCAGGGCCAGCACCCATGGGATTGAACCCCAACATGTCACTTCTCTCAGGGCCAGCACCCATGGGACTGAACCCCAACATGTCATTCTCTCAGGGCCAGCACCCATGGGATTGAACCCCAACATGTCACTTCTCTCAGGGCCAGCACCCATGGGACTGAACCCCAACATGTCACTGTTCCATTGGTTAGCCCCCATGGGACTGAACCCAAATATGTCACTGCTCTCAGGGCCAGCACCCTTGGGACTGGGACCCAACATGTCACTGCTCTCAGTGCCAGCACCCATGGGACTGGGACCCAACATGTCACTGCTCTCAGGGCCAACTCCCATGGGACTGAACCCCAACATGTCACTGCTCACAGGGCCAACACCAATGGAGCGGAACCCTAACATGTCACTGCTCTCAGAGCCATCATCCATGGGACTGAACCCCAACATGCCACTGCTCTCAGGGCCAGCACCCATGGGACTGAACCCCAAAATGTCACTGTTCTCAGGGCAAGTTCCCATGGGACTGAACACCAACGTGTCACTGCTCTCAGGGCCAGTTCCCATGGGACTGAACACCAACATGTCACTGCTCTCAGGGCCAGTTCCCATGGGACTGAACACCAACATGCCACTGCTCTCAGGGGTAGTAGCCATGAGACTGAGCCCCAACATGTCACTGCTCTCAGGGCAGCACCCATGGGGCTGAACCCCAACATATCACTGCTCTCAGGTTCAGCAACCATGAGACTGAGCCCCAACATGTCACTGCTCTCAGGGCCAGCACCCATGGGACTGAACCCCAATATGTCACTGCTCTCAGAGCCAGTATCAATGGGTTTGAACCCCAACATGTCACTGCTCCCAGATGCAGTATCCCTGAGACCCGACCCCAAAATTTTACTGCTCTCAGGACCAGCACACTTGGGACTGAACCCCAACATGTCACTGCGCTCAATGCCAGCACCCATGGGACTGAACCCCAAAAAGTCACTGCTCTCAGGGCCAGCACCCATGGGACTGAACCCAAACATGTCACTGCTCTCAGTTTCAGCACCCATGGGACTGAACCCCAAAATATCACTGCTCTCAGGGGCAGCAGCCATGGGACTGAACCTCAACAGGCCACAGTTCTCAGTTTCAGCACCCATGCGACAGAACCCCAACATGTCACTGCTCTCAGTTTCAGCACCCATGGGACTGAACTCCATAGGTTTGAACTCCAACATGTCACTGTTCTCTTGGCTAGCAACCATGGGACTGTACCCCAAAATGTCACTGCTCTCATGGGCCAGCACCCATGGGACTGAACCCCAACATGTCACTGCTCTCAGGTTCAGCACCCATGGGACTGAACCCCATCATGTCACTGCTCTCAGGGCCAGCACCCATGGAGCTGAAGCCCAACATGTCACTGCTCTGAGGGCTAGCACCCATGGGACTGAACCCCAACATGTCACTGCTCTCAGGTTCAGCACCCATGGGACTGAACCCCATCATGTCACTGTTCTCTTGGCTAGCACCCATGGGACGGAACCCAACATGGCACTCTTCTCAGGGCTAGCACTCATGGGACTGAACCCTAACATGTCAGTGTTTTCAGGGCCAGCACCCATGGGACTGAACCTCAACATGTCACTGTTCTCAGGGCCAGCACCCATGGGACTGAACCCCAACATGTCACCTCTCAGGGCTAGCACCCATGGGACGGAACCTCAACATGTAACTGTTCTCAGGGCCAGCACCCATGGGGCTGAACCCCAACATGTCACTGCACTCAGGGCCAGCACCCAGGGGACTGAACCTCAACATGTCACTGTTCTCAGGGCCAGCACCCATGGGACTGAACCCCAACATGTCACTTCTCTCATGGCAGCACCCATGGGACTGAACCCCAGCATGTCACTTTTCTCAGGGCTAGCACCCATGGGACTGAACCTCAACATGTCACTGCTCTCACGGCCAGCACCCATGGGATTGGACCCCAACATATCACTGCTCTCAGGGCCAGCACCCATGGGACTGAAGCGCAACATGTCACTGCTCTCAGGGTCAGAAGCCTTGGGACTGAACCCCAAGATGGCACTGCACTCAGGGCCAGCACCCATGGGACTGAAGCCCAAAATGTTACTGCTCTCATGGCCAGCACCCATGGGACTGAACCCCAACATGTCACTGCACTCAGGGCAAGCACCCATGGGACTGGACCCCAACATGTCACTGCTCTCAAAGCCAGTACACATGGGACCGAACCCCAAAATTTCACTACTCTCAGGGCCAGAACCCTTGGTACTGAACCCCAACATGTCACTGCGCTCACAGCCAGTACCCATGGGACCGAACCCCAACATGTCACTGCTCTCAGGGCCATCACCCATGGGACAGAAGCCAAACATGTCACTGCTCTCAGGGCCAGCACCCATGGGACTGAACCCCAACATGTCACTGCTCTCAGGGCAGCACCCATGGGACAGTACCCGAACATTTCACTGCTCTCAGGGCCAGCACCCATGGGACTGAACCCCAACATGTCACTGCTCTCAGGGCCAGCACCCATGGGACTGAACACAACATGTCAATGCTCTCAGTGCCAGCACCCATGGGACTGAACCCCAACATGTCACTGCTCTCAGGGCAGCACCCATGGGACAGTACCCGAACATGTCACTGCTCTCAGGGCCAGCACCCATGGTACTGAACCCCAACATGTAACTGCTCTGAGGGCCAGCACCCATGTGACTGGGCCCCAACATGTCTCTGCTCTCAGGGCCAGCACCCATGGGACTGAACCCCAACATGTCACTGCTCTCAGGGCCATCATCCATGGGACAGAAGCCAAACATATCACTGCTCTCAGGGCCAGCACCCATGGGTCTGAACCCCAAAATGTCACTGTTCTCAGGGACAGCACCCGTATGATTGGGCCCCAACATGTCACTGCTCTCAGGGCCAGCACCCATGGGATTGAACCCCAGCATGTCACTGCTCTCAGGGCCAGCACACATGGGATTGAACCCCAACATGTCACTGCTCTCAGGGCAGCACCTATGGGATTGAACCCCAACATGCCACTGCTCTCAGGGCCAGCACACATGGGATTGAACCCCAACATGTCACTGCTCTCAGGGCAGCACCCATGGGACTGAACCCCAACATGTCACTGCTCTCACGGCCAGCACCCATGGGACTGAACCCCAACATGTCACTGCTTTCAGTGCCAGCACCCATGGGACTGAACCCCAACATGTCACTGCTCTCACGGCCAGCAACCATGGGACTGAACCCCAACATGCCATTGCTCTCAGGGCCAGCACCCATGGGATTGAACCCCAACATGTCACTGCTCTCAGGGCCATCATCCATGGGACAGAAGCCAAACATATCACTGCTCTCAGGGCCAGCACCCATAGGACTGAACCCCAACATGTCACTGCTCTCAGGGCACCACCCATGGGACTGAACCCCAGCATGTCACTGCTCTCAGGGCCAGCACCCATGGGACTGAATCCCAACATGTCACTGCTCTCAGGGCCAGTACCCATGGGACTGAAGTCCAACAAGTCACTGCTCTCAGGGCCAGCACCCATGGGACTGAACCCCAACATGTCACTGCTCTCACGGCCAGCACCCATGGGACTGAACCCCAACATGTCACTGCTCTCAGGGCCAGCACCCATGGGACTGAAGCCCAACAAGTCACTGCTCTCAGAGCCAGCACCCATGGGACTGAACCCCAACATGTCACTGCTCTCAGAGCCAGCACCCATGGGACTGAATCCAATCATGTCACTGTTCTTAGGGCCAGTACCCATGGGACTGAACCCCAACATGTCACTGCTCTCAGGGCAGCACCCATGGGACTGAAGCCCAACATGTCACTGCTCTCAGAGCCAGCACCCATGGGACTGAACCCAATCATGTCACTGTTCTTAGGGCCAGTACCCATGGAGCAGAAGCCCAACATGTCACTGCTCTCTGGGACAGTACCCATGGGATTGAAGCCCAACATGTCGCTGCTCTCAGGGCCAGTACACATGGGACTGAACCCAATCATGTCACTGTTCTTAGGGCCAGTACCCATGGAGCTGAAGCCCAACATGTCACTGCTCTCTGGGACAGTACCCATGGGATTGAAGCCCAACATGTCACTGCTCTCAGGGCCAGTACACATGGGACTGAACCCAATCATGTCACTGTTCTTAGGGCCGGTACCCATGGGACTGAAACCCAACATGTCACTGCTCTCAGGGCCAGTACACATGGGACTGAACCCCAACATGTCACTACTCTGCGGGCCAGCACCCATGTGACAGAACCCCAACATGTCACTGCTCTCAGAGCCAGTATCCATAGGTTTGAACCCCAACATGTCACTGTTCTCTTGGCTAGCACCCATGGGACTGAACCCCAAAATGCCACTGCCCTCAAGGCCAACACCCATGGGATTGAACCCCAACATGTCACTGCTCTCAGGGCAGCACCCATGGGACTGAATTCCAACAAGTCACTGCTCTCAGGGCCAGCACCCAAGGGACTGAAGCCCAACAAGTCGCTGCTCTCAGAGCCAGCACCCATGGGACTGAGCCCCAACATGTCACTGCTCTCAGGGCCAGCACCCATGGGACTGAACCCCAACATGTCACTGCTTTCAGAGCCAGCACCCATGGGACTGAGCCCCAACATGTCACTGCTCTCAGAGCCAGCACCCATGGGACTGAACCCCAACATGTCACTGCTTTCAGTGCCAGTACCCATGGGACTGAACCTCAACATGTCACTGCTCTCGGGGCCAGCATTTATGGGACTGAAGCCCTACATTTCACTGCTCTCAGAGCCAGTACGCATGGGTTTGAACCCCAAGATGTCACTGCTCTCAGTGCCTCTATCCATGGGACCGAACCCCAACATGTCACTACTCTCAGGGCCAGCAGCCTTGGGACTAAACTCCAACATGTCACTACGCTCAGAGCCAGTATCCATGGGACCGAACCCCAACATGTCACTACTCTCAAGTCCAGCACCCTTGGGTCTGAACCATGATATGTCACTGCTCTCAGGGCCAGCACCCATGTGACTGAACCACAACATGCCACTGCTCTCAGGGCAGCACCCATGGGACTGAACCCCAACATGTCACTGCTCTCACGGCCATCACCCATGGGACAGAAGCCAAATATATCACTGCTCTCAGGGCCGGCACCCATGGGACTGAACCCCAACATGTCACTGGTCTCACGGTAGCACCCATGGGACTGAACCCCAACATGCCACTGCTCTCAGGGCCAGCCCCCATGGGATTGAACCCCAACATGTCACTTCTCTCAGGGCTATCAACCCTGGGACTGAACCCCAACATGTCACTGCTCTCAGGGCCATCATCCATGGGACTGAACGCCAAAATGTCACTGTTCTCAGGCCCAGCACCCATGGGAATGAAGCCCAACATGTCACTGCTCTCAGGGCCAGCACCCAAGGGACTGAACCCCAACATGTCAATGCTCTCAGCACCAGCACCCATGGGATGGAATCTCAACATGCCACTGGTCTCAGAGCCTTCACCCAAGGGACTGGACCCCTACATGTCACTGCTCTCAGGGCCAGCGCCCATGGGACTGAACCCCAACATATCACTGCTCTGAGGGCCAGCACCCATGGGACTGAACCCCAACATGTCACTGCTCTCAGGGCCAGCACCCATGGGATTGAACCCCAACATGTCATTGCTCTCAGGGCCAGCACCCATGGGATTGAACCCCAACATGTCACTGCTCTCAGGGCCAGGACCCATGGGACTGAAACTAAACATGTCACTGCTCTCAGGGCCAGCACCCATGGGGCTGAACCCCAACATGTCACTGCTCTCTGGGCCAGCACCCATGGGACTGAACCCCAACGTGTCAGTGCTCTCAGGTCCAGCATCCATGGGACGGAACCCCAACATGTCACTGTTCCACCGGCTAGCCCCCATGGGACTGAACTCCAACATGTCACTGCTCTCAGGGTAGCACCCATGGGACTGAAGCCCATTATGTCACTGCTCTCAGGGCCAGCACCCATGAGACTGAACCCCAACATTTCACTTCTCTCAGGGCTAGCACCCATGGGACTGAACCCCAATATGTCACTGCTCTCAGGGCCAGCATCCATGGGACTGAACCACAACATGTCACTGCTCTCAGGGCCAGCAACAATGGGACAGAACCCCAACATGTCACAGCTCTCAGGCCCAGCACCCATGGGACTGAACCCCAATATGTCACTGCTCTCAGTGCCAGCACCCATGGGAATGAAGCCAAACATGTCACTGCTCTCAGGGCCAGCACCCATGGGACTGAACCCCAACATGTAACTGCTCTCAGGGCCAGCACCTATGGGACTGAACCCCAATATGTCACTGCTCTCAGGGCAGCACCCAAGGGACTGAACCACAACATGTCACTGCTCTCAGGGCAGCACCCAAGGGACTGGACCCCTACATGTCACTGCTCTCAGGGCCAGCGCCCATGGGACTGAACCCCAACATATCACTGCTCTGAGGGCCAGCACCCATGGGACTGAACCCCAACATGTCACTGCTCTCAGGGCCAGCACCCATGGGATTGAGCCCCAACATGTCACTGCTCTCAGGGCTAGCACCCATGGGACTGAACCCCAACATATCACTGCTCTCAGGGCCAACACCCATGGGACTGAACCCCAACATGTCATTGCTCTCAGGGCCAGCACCCATGGGATTGAACCCCAACATGTCACTGCTCTCAGGGCCAGGACCCATGGGACTGAAACTAAACATGTCACTGCTCTCAGGGCCAGCACCCATGGGGCTGAACCCCAACATGTCACTGCTCTCTGGGCCAGCACCCATGGGACTGAACCCCAACATGTCACTGCTCTCAGGTCCAGCATCCATGGGACGGAACCCCAACATGTCACTGCTCTCTGGGCCATTACCCATGGGACTGAACCCCAACATGTCACTGCTCTCAGGGCCAGTAGCCATGGGACTGAACCCGAACATGTCACTACTCTCAGGGCTAGCACCCATGGAACTGAACCCTAACATGTCACTGCACTCAGGTCCAGCTCCCATGTCACTGAACCCCTACATGTCACTGCTCTCAGGTCCAGTAACCATGGGACAGAACCCCAACATGTCACTGCTCTCAGGGCCAACACCCATGGGACTGACCCCCAACATGCCACTGCTCTCAGGGCCAGCACCTATGGGACTGAACCCCTACATGTCACTGCTCTCAGGGCCAGCACCCATGGGACTGAACCCCAACATGTCACTGCTCTCAGGGCCAGCACCCATGGGATTAAGCCAAACAAGTCACTGCTCTCAGGGCCAGCACCCATGGGACTGAACCCCAAAATCGCACTGTTCTCAGGGCCAGCACCCACGGGACTGAACCAACATGTCATTGCACACTGTGCCAGCACCCCTGGCACTGAACCCCAACATGTCACTGCTCTCAGGGCCAGTAACCATGTGACTGAACCCCAACATGTCACTGTTCTCCGGTCCAATTACCATGGGACTGAACCCCTCATGTCACTGATCTCAGGGCCAGCACCCTTGGGACTGAACCCCAACATATCACTGTTCCATTGGCTAACCCCCATGGGACTGAACCCCAATATATCACTGCTCTCAGGGCCAGTAACCATGGGACTTAACCTCAACATGTCACTGCTTTCTGGGCCAGCATCCATGGGACTGAACCCCAACATGTCACTGCTCTCTGGGCCAGTACACAAGGGAATGAACCCCAACATGTCACTGCTCTCAGGGCAGCATCCATGGGACTGAACCCCAACATGGGAATGTTCTCAGGGCTAGCACCCATGGTATTGAACCCCAACATGTCACTGCTTTCAGGGCCAGCACCAATGGGACTGAAGCCAAACATGTCACTGCGCTCTGGGCCAGCACCCCTGGGACTGGATCCCAACATGTCACTGCTCTCTGGTCCAGTAACCATGGGACTGAACCCCAACATGTCACTGCTCTCAGGGCCAGCACCCATGGGACTGAACCCCAGCATGTCACTGCTCTCAGGGCCAGCACCCATGGGACTGAATCCCAACATGTCACTGCTCTCAGGGCCAGTACCCATGGGACTGAAGCCCAACAATTCACTGCTCTCAGAGCCAGTACCCATGGGACTGAAGTCCAACAAGTCACTGCTCTCAGGGCCAGCACCCATGGGACTGAACCCCAACATGTCACTGCTCTCACGGCCAGCACCCATGGGACTGAACCCCAACATGTCACTGCTCTCAGGGCCAGCACCCATGGGACTGAAGCCCAACAAGTCACTGCTCTCAGAGCCAGCACCCATGGGACTGAACCCCAACATGTCACTGCTCTCAGAGCCAGCACCCATGGGACTGAACCCCAACATGTCACTGCTTTCAGTGCCAGCACCCATGGGACTGAA
The DNA here is from genome assembly GCF_052327205.1 of Somniosus microcephalus. NCBI lineage: Eukaryota > Metazoa > Chordata > Chondrichthyes > Squaliformes > Somniosidae > Somniosus > Somniosus microcephalus. The sequence continues at coordinate 110,532,803 of NW_028225179.1, forward strand.
GCCCAACAAGTCACTGCTCTCAGAGCCAGCACCCATGGGACTGAATCCAATCATGTCACTGTTCTTAGGGCCAGTACCCATGGGACTGAACCCCAACATGTCACTGCTCTCAGGGCAGCACCCATGGGACTGAAGCCCAACATGTCACTGCTCTCAGAGCCAGCACCCATGGGACTGAACCCAATCATGTCACTGTTCTTAGGGCCAGTACCCATGGAGCAGAAGCCCAACATGTCACTGCTCTCTGGGACAGTACCCATGGGATTGAAGCCCAACATGTCGCTGCTCTCAGGGCCAGTACACATGGGACTGAACCCAATCATGTCACTGTTCTTAGGGCCAGTACCCATGGAGCTGAAGCCCAACATGTCACTGCTCTCTGGGACAGTACCCATGGGATTGAAGCCCAACATGTCACTGCTCTCAGGGCCAGTACACATGGGACTGAACCCAATCATGTCACTGTTCTTAGGGCCGGTACCCATGGGACTGAAACCCAACATGTCACTGCTCTCAGGGCCAGTACACATGGGACTGAACCCCAACATGTCACTACTCTGCGGGCCAGCACCCATGTGACAGAACCCCAACATGTCACTGCTCTCAGAGCCAGTATCCATAGGTTTGAACCCCAACATGTCACTGTTCTCTTGGCTAGCACCCATGGGACTGAACCCCAAAATGCCACTGCCCTCAAGGCCAACACCCATGGGATTGAACCCCAACATGTCACTGCTCTCAGGGCAGCACCCATGGGACTGAATTCCAACAAGTCACTGCTCTCAGGGCCAGCACCCAAGGGACTGAAGCCCAACAAGTCGCTGCTCTCAGAGCCAGCACCCATGGGACTGAGCCCCAACATGTCACTGCTCTCAGGGCCAGCACCCATGGGACTGAACCCCAACATGTCACTGCTTTCAGAGCCAGCACCCATGGGACTGAGCCCCAACATGTCACTGCTCTCAGAGCCAGCACCCATGGGACTGAACCCCAACATGTCACTGCTTTCAGTGCCAGTACCCATGGGACTGAACCTCAACATGTCACTGCTCTCGGGGCCAGCATTTATGGGACTGAAGCCCTACATTTCACTGCTCTCAGAGCCAGTACGCATGGGTTTGAACCCCAAGATGTCACTGCTCTCAGTGCCTCTATCCATGGGACCGAACCCCAACATGTCACTACTCTCAGGGCCAGCAGCCTTGGGACTAAACTCCAACATGTCACTACGCTCAGAGCCAGTATCCATGGGACCGAACCCCAACATGTCACTACTCTCAAGTCCAGCACCCTTGGGTCTGAACCACGATATGTCACTGCTCTCAGGGCCAGCACCCATGTGACTGAACCACAACATGCCACTGCTCTCAGGGCAGCACCCATGGGACTGAACCCCAACATGTCACTGCTCTCACGGCCATCACCCATGGGACAGAAGCCAAATATATCACTGCTCTCAGGGCCGGCACCCATGGGACTGAACCCCAACATGTCACTGGTCTCACGGTAGCACCCATGGGACTGAACCCCAACATGCCACTGCTCTCAGGGCCAGCCCCCATGGGATTGAACCCCAACATGTCACTTCTCTCAGGGCTATCAACCCTGGGACTGAACCCCAACATGTCACTGCTCTCAGGGCCATCATCCATGGGACTGAACGCCAAAATGTCACTGTTCTCAGGCCCAGCACCCATGGGAATGAAGCCCAACATGTCACTGCTCTCAGGGCCAGCACCCATGGGACTGAACCACAACGTGTCACTGCTCTCAGGGCCAGCACCCAAGGGACTGAACCCCAACATGTCAATGCTCTCAGCACCAGCACCCATGGGATGGAATCTCAACATGCCACTGGTCTCAGAGCCTTCACCCAAGGGACTGGACCCCTACATGTCACTGCTCTCAGGGCCAGCGCCCATGGGACTGAACCCCAACATATCACTGCTCTGAGGGCCAGCACCCATGGGACTGAACCCCAACATGTCACTGCTCTCAGGGCCAGCACCCATGGGATTGAACCCCAACATGTCATTGCTCTCAGGGCCAGCACCCATGGGATTGAACCCCAACATGTCACTGCTCTCAGGGCCAGGACCCATGGGACTGAAACTAAACATGTCACTGCTCTCAGGGCCAGCACCCATGGGGCTGAACCCCAACATGTCACTGCTCTCTGGGCCAGCACCCATGGGACTGAACCCCAACGTGTCAGTGCTCTCAGGTCCAGCATCCATGGGACGGAACCCCAACATGTCACTGTTCCACCGGCTAGCCCCCATGGGACTGAACTCCAACATGTCACTGCTCTCAGGGTAGCACCCATGGGACTGAAGCCCATTATGTCACTGCTCTCAGGGCCAGCACCCATGAGACTGAACCCCAACATTTCACTTCTCTCAGGGCTAGCACCCATGGGACTGAACCCCAATATGTCACTGCTCTCAGGGCCAGCATCCATGGGACTGAACCACAACATGTCACTGCTCTCAGGGCCAGCAACAATGGGACAGAACCCCAACATGTCACAGCTCTCAGGCCCAGCACCCATGGGACTGAACCCCAATATGTCACTGCTCTCAGTGCCAGCACCCATGGGAATGAAGCCAAACATGTCACTGCTCTCAGGGCCAGCACCCATGGGACTGAACCCCAACATGTAACTGCTCTCAGGGCCAGCACCCATGGGACTGAACCCCAATATGTCACTGCTCTCAGGGCAGCACCCAAGGGACTGAACCACAACATGTCACTGCTCTCAGGGCAGCACCCAAGGGACTGGACCCCTACATGTCACTGCTCTCAGGGCCAGCGCCCATGGGACTGAACCCCAACATATCACTGCTCTGAGGGCCAGCACCCATGGGACTGAACCCCAACATGTCACTGCTCTCAGGGCCAGCACCCATGGGATTGAGCCCCAACATGTCACTGCTCTCAGGGCTAGCACCCATGGGACTGAACCCCAACATATCACTGCTCTCAGGGCCAACACCCATGGGACTGAACCCCAACATGTCATTGCTCTCAGGGCCAGCACCCATGGGATTGAACCCCAACATGTCACTGCTCTCAGGGCCAGGACCCATGGGACTGAAACTAAACATGTCACTGCTCTCAGGGCCAGCACCCATGGGGCTGAACCCCAACATGTCACTGCTCTCTGGGCCAGCACCCATGGGACTGAACCCCAACATGTCACTGCTCTCAGGTCCAGCATCCATGGGACGGAACCCCAACATGTCACTGCTCTCTGGGCCATTACCCATGGGACTGAACCCCAACATGTCACTGCTCTCAGGGCCAGTATCCATGGGACTGAACCCGAACATGTCACTACTCTCAGGGCTAGCACCCATGGAACTGAACCCTAACATGTCACTGCACTCAGGTCCAGCTCCCATGTCACTGAACCCCTACATGTCACTGCTCTCAGGTCCAGTAACCATGGGACAGAACCCCAACATGTCACTGCTCTCAGGGCCAACACCCATGGGACTGACCCCCAACATGCCACTGCTCTCAGGGCCAGCACCTATGGGACTGAACCCCTACATGTCACTGCTCTCAGGGCCAGCACCCATGGGACTGAACCCCAACATGTCACTGCTCTCAGGGCCAGCACCCATGGGATTAAGCCAAACAAGTCACTGCTCTCAGGGCCAGCACCCATGGGACTGAACCCCAAAATCGCACTGTTCTCAGGGCCAGCACCCACGGGACTGAACCAACATGTCATTGCACACTGTGCCAGCACCCCTGGCACTGAACCCCAACATGTCACTGCTCTCAGGGCCAGTAACCATGTGACTGAACCCCAACATGTCACTGTTCTCCGGTCCAATTACCATGGGACTGAACCCCTCATGTCACTGATCTCAGGGCCAGCACCCTTGGGACTGAACGCCAACATATCACTGTTCCATTGGCTAACCCCCATGGGACTGAACCCCAATATATCACTGCTCTCAGGGCCAGTAACCATGGGACTTAACCTCAACATGTCACTGCTTTCTGGGCCAGCATCCATGGGACTGAACCCCAACATGTCACTGCTCTCTGGGCCAGTACACAAGGGAATGAACCCCAACATGTCACTGCTCTCAGGGCAGCATCCATGGGACTGAACCCCAACATGGGAATGTTCTCAGGGCTAGCACCCATGGTATTGAACCCCAACATGTCACTGCTTTCAGGGCCAGCACCAATGGGACTGAAGCCAAACATGTCACTGCGCTCTGGGCCAGCACCCCTGGGACTGGATCCCAACATGTCACTGCTCTCTGGTCCAGTAACCATGGGACTGAACCCCAACATGTCACTGTTTGCAGGGCCAGTAAGCATGGGACTGAACCCCAACATATCACTGCTCTCAGGGCTAGCACCCATGGGACTGAACCACAAAATGTCACAGTTCCATTGGCTATTTACCATGGGACTGAACCCCAACCTGTCACTGCACCCAGGGCCAGAAACCATGGGACTGAACCCCAACATGTCACTGTTCTCAGGGCCAGTTCCCATGGGACTGAACCCCAAAATGTCACTGCTATGAGGGCCAGCACCCATGTGAATGAACCCGAACATGTCACTGCTCTCAGAGCCAGTATCCATGGGTTTCAACACAACGTGTCACTGTTCTCTTGGCTAGCACGCATGGGACAGAACCCCAACATGTCACTGCTCTGAGGACCAGCACCCATGGGACTGAACACCAACATGTCACTGTTCTGAGGGCCAGCATCCATGGGACTGAACCCCAACATGTCACTGCTCTCAGGGCCAGCACCCATGGGATTGAACCCCAACATGTCACCGCTCTCAGGGCCAACACCCATGGGACGGAACCCCAACATGTCACTGCTCTCAGGGCAGCACCCAAGGGACTGAACCCCAACATGTCACTGCTCTCAGGGCCAGCACCCATGGGACGGAACCCCAACATGTCACTGCTCTCAGGGCAGCACCCAAGGTACTGAACCCCAACATGTCACTGCTCTCAGGGCCAGCACCCATGGGTCTGAACCCCAACATGTCACTGCTCTCAGGGCCAGCACCCATGGGACTGAAGCTAAGCATGTCACTGCTCTCTTGGCCAGCACCCATGGGACTGAACCCCAACATGTCACTGCTCTCTGGGCCAGCACCCATGGGACTGAACCCCAACATGTCACTGCTCTCAGGTCCAGCATCCATGGGACGGAACACCAACATGTCACTGCTCGCTGGGTCATTACCCATGGAACTGAACCCCAACATGTCACTGCTTTCAGGGCAGCACACATGGGACTGAACCCCAACATGTGACAGTTCTCAGGGCTAGCACACATGGGACTGAACCCCAACATGTCACTGCTTTCAGGGCAGCACACATGGGACTGAACCCCAACATGTCACAGTTCTCAGGGCTAGCACATATGGGACCGAACCCCAACATGTCACTGTTCTCAGGGCTAGCACCCATGGGATTGAACCCCAACATGTCACTGTTCTCTGGGCCAGTATCCATGGGACTGGACCTGAACATGTCACTGCTCTCAGGGCCAGCACCCATGGGACTGAACCCCAACATGTCACTACTCTCAGGGCCAGCACCCATGGGACTGAAACCTAACATGTCACTACTCTCAGGGCTAGCACCCATGGGACTGAACCCCAACATGTCACTGCTCTCAGGTCCAGCTTCCATGTCACTGAACCCCTACATGTCACTGCTCTCAGGTCCAGTAACCATGGGACTGAACCCCAACATGTCACTGCTCTCAGGGCCAACACCCATGGGACTGAACCCCAACATGCCACTGCTCTCAGGGCCAGCACCCATGGGACTGAACCCCAACATGTCACTGCTCTCAGGGCCAGCACCCATGTGATTGAACCCCAACATGTCACTGCTCTCAGGGACAGCACCCATGGGACTGAAGCCAAATATGTCACTGCTCTCAGGGCCAGCCCCCATGGGACTGAACCCCAACATGTCACTGCTCTCAGGGCCAGCACCCATGGGACTGAACCCCAATATGTCACTGCTCTCAGGGCCAGCACCCATGGGACTGAACGCCGAATTGTCACTGCTCTCAGGGCCAGCCCCCATGGGACTGAACCCCAACATGTCACTGCTCTCAGGGCCAGCACCTATGGGACTGAACCCCAACATGTCACAGCTCTCAGGGCCAGCTCCCATGTCACTGAACCCCTACATGTCACTGCTCTCAGGGCCAGCACCCATGGGACTGAACCGCAACATATCACTGCTCTCAGGGCCAGCACCCATGGGATTAAGCCAAACATGTCACTGCTCTCAGGGCCAGCACCCATGTGACTGAAGCCCAACAAGTCACTGCTCTCAGGGCCAGCACCCATGGGACTGAACACAACATGTCAATGCTCTCAGTGCCAGCACCCATGGGACTGAACCCCAACATGTCACTGCTCTCAGGGCAGCACCCATGGGACAGTACCCGAACATGCCACTGCTCTCAGGGCCAGCACCCATGGGACTGAACCCCAACATGTAACTGCTCTGAGGGCCAGCACCCATGTGACTGGGCCCCAACATGTCTCTGCTCTCAGGGCCGGCACCCATGGGACTGAACCCCAACATGTCACTGCTCTCAGGGCGATCATCCATAGGACAGAAGCCAAACATATCACTGCTCTCAGGGCCAGCACCCATGGGACTGAAACCTAACATGTCACTACACTCAGGGCCCGCACCCATGGGACTGAAACCTAACATGTCACTACTCTCAGGGCTAGCACCCATGGGACTGAACCCCAACATGTCACTGCTCTCAGGTCCAGCTTCCATGTCACTGAACCCCTACATGTCACTGCTCTCAGGTCCAGTAACTATGGGACTGAACCCCAACATGTCACTGCTCTCAGGGCCAACACCCATGGGACTGAACCCCAACATGTCACTGCTCTCAGGGCCAGCACCCATGGGACTGAACCCCAACATGTCACAGCTCTCAGGGCCAGCTCCCATGTCACTGAACCCCTACATGTCACTGCTCTCAGGGCCAGCACCCATGGGACTGAACCGCAACATATCACTGCTCTCAGGGCCAGCACCCATGGGATTAAGCCAAACATGTCACTGCTCTCAGGGCCAGCACCCATGTGACTGAAGCCCAACAAGTCACTGCTCTCAGGGCCAGCACCCATGGGACTGAACACAACATGTCAATGCTCTCAGTGCCAGCACCCATGGGACTGAACCCCAACATGTCACTGCTCTCAGGGCAGCACCCATGGGACAGTACCCGAACATGTCACTGCTCTCAGGGCCAGCACCCATGGGACTGAACCCCAACATGTAACTGCTCTGAGGGCCAGCACCCATGTGACTGGGCCCCAACATGTCTCTGCTCTCAGGGCCGGCACCCATGGGACTGAACCCCAACATGTCACTGCTCTCAGGGCCATCATCCATAGGACAGAAGGCAAACATATCACTGCTCTCAGAGCCAGCACCCATGGGTCTGAACCCCAAAATGTCACTGTTCTCAGGGACAGCACCCGTATGATTGGGCCCCAACATGTCACTGCTCTCAGGGCCAGCACCCATGGGACTGCACCCCAACATGTCACTGCTCTCACGGCCAGCACCCATGGGACTGAACCCCAACATGTCACTGCTTTCAGTGCCAGCACCCATGGGACTGAAGCCCAACAACTCACTGCTCTCAGAGCCAGCACCCATGGGACTGAACCCCAACATGTCACTGCTCTCAGGGCCAGCAACCATGGGACTGAACCCCAACATGCCATTGCTCTCAGGGCCAGCACCCATGGGATTGAACCCCAACATGTCACTGCTCTCAGGGCCATCATCCATGGGACAGAAGCCAAACATATCACTGCTCTCAGGGCCAGCACCCATAGGACTGAACCCCAACATGTCACTGCTCTCAGGGCACCACCCATGTGACTGAACCCCAACATGTCACTGCTCTCAGGGCCAGCACCCATGTGACTGAATCCCAACATGTCACTGCTCTCAGGGCCAGCACCCATGGGACTGAATCCCAACATGTCACTGCTCTCAGGGCCAGTACCCATGGGACTGAAGTCCAACAAGTCACTGCTCTCAGGGCCAGCACCCATGCGACTGAACCCCAACATGTCACTGCTCTCAGGGCCAGCACCCATGGGACTGAACCCCAACATGTCACTGCTCTCAGGGCCAGCACCCATGGGACTGAACCCCAACATGTCACTGCTCTCAGTGCCAGCACCCATGGGACTGAACCCCAACATGTCACTGCTTTCAGTGCCAGCACCCATGGGACTGAACCCCAACATGTCACTGCTTTCAGTGCCAGCACCCATGGGACTGAAGCCCAACAAGTCACTGCTCTCAGAGCCAGCACCCATGGGACTGAAGCCCAACAAGTCACTGCTCTCAGAGCCAGCACCCATGGGACTGAAGCCCAACATGTCACTGCTCTCAGAGCCAGCACCCATGGGACTGAACCCCAACAAGTCACTGCTCTCAGAGCCAGTACCCATGGGACTGAACCCCAACAAGTCACTGCTCTCAGAGCCAGCACCCATGGGACTGAAGCCCAACAAGTCACTGCTCTCAGAGCCAGCACCCATGGGACTGAACCCAATCATGTCACTGTTCTTAGGGCCAGTACCCATGGAGCAGAAGCCCAACATGTCACTGCTCTCTGGGACAGTACCCATGGGATTGAAGCCCAACATGTCACTGCTCTCAGGGCCAGTACACATGGGACTGAACCCAATCATGTCACTGTTCTTAGGGCCAGTACCCATGGGACTGAAGCCCAACAAATCACTGCTCTCAGAGCCAGCACCCATGGGACTGAACCCCAACATGTCACTGCTCTCAGGGCCAGCAACCATGGGACTGAACCCCAACATGCCATTGCTCTCAGGGCCAGCACCCATGGGTTTGAACCCCAACATGTCACTGCTCTCAGGGCCATCATCCATGGGACAGAAGCCAAACATATCACTGCTCTCAGGGCCAGCACCCATAGGACTGAACCCCAACATGTCACTGCTCTCAGGGCACCACCCATGTGACTGAACCCCAACATGTCACTGCTCTCAGGGCCAGCACCCATGTGACTGAATCCCAACATGTCACTGCTCTCAGGGCCAGCACCCATGGGACTGAATCCCAACATGTCACTGCTCTCAGGGCCAGTACCCATGGGACTGAAGTCCAACAAGTCACTGCTCTCAGGGCCAGCACCCATGGGACTGAACCCCAACATGTCACTGCTCTCAGGGCCAGCACCCATGGGACTGAACCCCAACATGTCACTGCTCTCAGGGCCAGCACCCATGGGACTGAACCCCAACATGTCACTGCTCTCAGTGCCAGCACCCATGGGACTGAACCCCAACATGTCACTGCTTTCAGTGCCAGCACCCATGGGACTGAACCCCAACATGTCACTGCTTTCAGTGCCAGCACCCATGGGACTGAAGCCCAACAAGTCACTGCTCTCAGAGCCAGCACCCATGGGACTGAAGCCCAACAAGTCACTGCTCTCAGAGCCAGCACCCATGGGACTGAAGCCCAACATGTCACTGCTCTCAGAGCCAGCACCCATGGGACTGAACCCGAACAAGTCACTGCTCTCAGAGCCAGTACCCATGGGACTGAACCCCAACAAGTCACTGCTCTCAGAGCCAGCACCCATGGGACTGAAGCCGAACAAGTCACTGCTCTCAGAGCCAGCACCCATGGGACTGAACCCAATCATGTCACTGTTCTTAGGGCCAGTACCCATGGAGCAGAAGCCCAACATGTCACTGCTCTCTGGAACAGTACCCATGGGATTGAAGCCCAACATGTCACTGCTCTCAGGGCCAGTACACATGGGACTGAACCCAATCATGTCACTGTTCTTAGGGCCAGTACCCATGGAGCTGAAGCCCAACATGTCACTGCTCTCTGGGACAGTACCCATGGGATTGAAGCCCAACATGTCACTGCTCTCAGGGCCAGTACACATGGGACTGAACCCAATCATGTCACTGTTCTTAGGGCCAGTACCCATGGAGCTGAAGCCCAACATGTCACTGCTCTCTGGGACAGTACCCATGGGATTGAACCCCAACATGTCACTGCTCTCAGAGCCAGTATCCATAGGTTTGAACCCCAACATGTCACTGTTCTCTTGGCTAGCACCCATGGGACTGAACCCCAACATGCCACTGCTCTCCGGGCCAGCACCCATGGGATTGAACCCCAACATGTCACTGCTCTCAGGGCAGCACCCATGGGACTGAATTCCAACAAGTCACTGCTCTCACGGCCAGCACCCAAGGGACTGAAGCCCAACAAGTCACTGCTCTCAGAGCCAGCACCCATGGGACTGAACCCCAACATGTCACTGCTCTCGGGGCCAGCATTTATGGGACTGAAGCCCTATATTTCACTGCTCTCAGAGCCAGTACGCATGGGTTTGAACCCCAACATGTCACTGCTCTCAGTGCCTCTATCCATGGGACCGAACCCCAACATGTCACTACTCTCAGGGCCAGCAGCCTTGGGACTAAACCCCAACATGTCACTATGCTCAGAGCCAGTATCCATGGGACCGAACCCCAACATATCACTACTCTCATGGCCAGCACCCTTGGGTCTGAACCACGATATGTCACTGCTCTCAGGGACAGCACCCATGTGACTGAACCACAACATGCCACTGCTCTCACGGCCATCACCCATGGGACAGAAGCCAAATATGTCACTGCTCTCAGGGCCGGCACCCATGGGACTGAACCCCAACATGTCACTGGTCTCACGGTAGCACCCATGGGACTGAACCCCAACATGCCACTGCTCTCAGGGCCAGCACCCATGGGATTGAACCCCAACATGTCACTTCTCTCAGGGCTATCACCCCTGGGACTGAACCCCAACATGTCACTGCTCTCAGGGCCATCATCCATGGGACTGAACGCCAAAATGTCACTGTTCTCAGGGTCAGTTCCCATGGGACTGAACCCCAACATGTCACTGTTCCACCGGCTAGCCCCCATGGGACTGAACCCCAACATGTCACTGCTCTCAGGGTAGCACCCATGGGACTGAAGCCCATTATGTCACTGCTCTCAGGTCCAGCACCCATGTGACTGAACCCCAACATTTCACTTCTCTCAGGGCTAGCACCCATGGGACTGAACCCCAATATGTCACTGCTCTCAGGGCCAGCATCCATGGGACTGAACCACAACATGTCACTGCTCTCAGGGCCAGCAACAATGGGACTGAACCCCAACATGTCACAGCTCTCAGGCCCAGCACCCATGGGACTGAACCCCAATATGTCACTGCTCTCAGTGCCAGCACCCATGGGAATGAAGCCCAACATGTCACTGCTCTCAGGGCCAGCACCTATGGGACTGAACCCCAACATGTCACTGCTCTCAGGGCCAGCACCCATGGGACTGAACCCCAACATGTCACTGCTCTCAGGGCCAGTAACCATGTGACTGAACCCCAACATGTCACTGTTCTCCGGTCCAATTACCATGGGACTGAACCCCTCATGTCACTGATCTCAGGGCCAGCACCCATGGGACTGAACCCCAACATATCACTGTTCCATTGGCTAACCCCCATGGGACTAAACCCCAATATATCACTGATCTCAGGGCCAGTAACCATGGGACTTAACCTCAACATGTCACTGCTCTCTGGGCCAGTACACAAGGGAATGAACCCCAGCATGTCACTGCTCTCAGGGCAGCATCCATGGGACTGAACCCAAACATGGGAATGTTCTCAGGGCTAGCACCCATGGTATTGAACCCCAACATGTCACTGCTTTCAGGGCCAGCACCAATGGGACTGAAGCCAAACATGTCACTGCACTCTGGGCCAGCACCCCTGGGACTGGATCCCAACATGTCACTGCTCACTGGTCCAGTAACCATGGGACTGAACCCCAACATGTCACTGTTTGCAGGGCCAGTAAGCATGGGACTGAACCCCAACATATCACTGCTCTCAGGGCTAGCACCCATGGGACTGAACCACAAAATGTCACAGTTCCATTGGATATTTATCATGGGACTGAACCCCAACCTGTCACTGCGCCCAGGGCCAGTAACCATGGGACTGAACCCCAACATGTCATTGTTCTCAGGGCCAGTTCCCATGGGACTGAACCCCAAAATGTCACTGCTATGAGGGCCAGCACCCATGGGACTGAATCCCAACATGTCACTGCTCTCAGAGCCAGCTCCCATGGGACTGAACCCCAACATTTCAATGCTGTAAGGGCTGGCACCCATCGGACTGAACCCCAACATGTCACTGCTCTCAGGGCCAGCACCCATGGGACTGAAGCCAAACATGTCACTGCTCTCAGGGCCAATAACCATGTGACTGAACCCCAACATGTCACTGTTCTCAGGGCCAGTTCCCATGGGACTGAACCCCAACATTTCACTGCTCTCAGTCCTAGCCCCCATGGGACTGAACCCCAATATGCCACTTCTCTCAAGGCCAGCACCCATGGGACTGAACCCCAACATCTCACAGCTCTCAGGGCAAGCACCCATGGGACTGAACCCCAACATGTCACCGCTCTCAGGGCCAGCACCCACTGGACTCAACCCCAACATCTCACAGCTCTCAGGGCAAGCACCCATGGGACTGAACCCCAACATGTCACCGCTCTCAGGGCCAGCACCCATTGGACTGAATCCCAACATCTCACAGCTCTCAGGGCAAGCACCCATGGGACTGAACCCCAATTGACTTCAAATTGGGAGAGGTGTTTAATGGGTGACTGAACTGATATCGCTCGTTTTACACTGTCAAAATCAAAATTACCCCCCTCCTTTCCACAGTGAAGCATCATGTCTCTTCAGTCATTCCTCATATCTGAGACCCCCTAACACTGGGGATTAGCTTCACTGCTCTTCTCTACACTGCCTTACTTCTCGGTGACCAGAACAATATTACATCGAATTAAATATAATCTACAGCATAGAAATAGGCCATTAGGCCCAACTGGTCAATGCTCCACACGAGCCTCCTCCCACTCCAAATCAGCATATCCTTCAGTTCCTATTTCCCTCATGTGTTTATCCAGTTTCTCTTGAATGCACTATGCTATTCGCCTAAACTGCTCCTTCTGGTAGTGAGTTCCACATCCTAAACACTCCCTCAAGGTAAAGACGTTTCTCCTGAATTCCTTATGGATTTATTAGTGACTATCTTAGAGTCCTACAGCACATAAAGATGCCCTTCGGCCCATCATGTCCGCGCTGGCCATCAAGCCCCGTCTATTCTAATCCCATTTTCCTGCACTTGGTCCGTAGCCTTGTATGCTATGGCGTTTCAAGTGCTCATCTAAATGCTTCTTGAATGTTGTGAGTGTTCCTGCCTCTACCACCCTTTCAGGCAGTGAGTTCCACATTCCAACCACCCTCTGGGTGAAAAGGTTTTTCCTCAAATCCCCTTTAAACCTCCTGCACCTTACCATGAAACTATGCCCCTTGGTTATTGACCCATCTATTAAGGGGAGAAGTTCCTTTCTATCTATGCCCCTCATAATTTTGTACACCTCAATCAGGTCCCCCCTCAGCCTTCTCTGCTCCAAGGAAAACCCAAGGTGTTTCATAAGTATATTAAGGGCAAGAGGATAACCAGGGAAAGAGTATGGCCCATTAGGGATAAAATTGGCAATCTATGTGTAGAGCTGGAAGATGTGGGTGAGGTTTTAAATGAATATTTTGCATCTGTGTTCACTATGGAGAAGGACGATGTAGGCATAGAAATCAGGCAGGGGAATTGTGATATACTTGAACAAATTAGTATTGAGAGGGAAGAGGTACTAGCTTCATAACTGAAGCACTCCAGCCCAGCTAACATCCTGGTGAATCTCCTCTGCACCCTCTCCAATGCAATCACATCCTTCCTATAGTATGGCGACCAGAGTTGCACACAGTATTCCAGCTGTGGCCTAACTAGCGTTTTGTACAGCTCCATCATAACCTCCCTGCTCTTATATTCTATGCCTCAGCTAATGAAGGCAAGTATCCCATATGCCTTTTTAACCACCTTATCTACCTGTCCTGCTGACTTCAGGGATCTATGTACATGCACACCAAGGTCCCTATGATCCTCTGTCGTTCCTATGGTCCTACCATTCATTGTGTATTCCCTTGCCTTGTTAGTCCTCCCAAAATGCATCACCTCACACTTTTCAGGGTTAAATTCCATTTGCCACTGTTCTGCCCATCTGACCTACCCGTCTATATCATCCTGTAGCCTGAGGCTTCCCTCCTCACTATTTACCAATTTTCGTGTCATCTGCGAACTTACTGATCATACCTCCTACATTCATATCTAAATCATTAATGTAGACCACAAACAGCAAGGGATCCAGCACCAATCCCTGCAGTACACCACTGGACACAGGCTTTCAGTCACAAAAATAACTTTCGACCATCACCCTCTGCCTCCTGCCACTAAGCCAATTTTGGATCCAATGTGCCAAATTGCCCTGAATCCCATGGGCTCTTACCTTCTTGACTTATCTCCCATGCTGGACTTTGTCAAAAGCCTTACTGAAGCCCATGTAGACTACATCAACTGCATTACCCTCATCCACCCCCTCAAAAAATTCAATCAGATTGGTTAGACATGATCTCCCCCTGGCAAAGCCATGCTGGCTATCCCTGATTAATCCTTGCCTCTCCAAGTGGAGACTAATTCTGTTGCTCAGAAGTTTTTCCAATAATTTCCCTACCACTGATGTTAGGCTCACTGGCCTGTAATTCCCTGGTTTATCCCTACTACCCTTCTTGAATAATAGTACTACGTTAGCTGTTCTCCAGTCCTCTGGCACCTCCCCTGTGGCCAGAGAGTTTCTGAAAATTTGTGTCAGAGCCCCTTCAATCCCCTCCCTTGCCTCACACAGCAGCCTGGGATACGTCTCGTCTGGGCCTGGGGATTTATTCACTTATAAGCCCACTAAAACCGCTAGTACCTCTTCCCTCTCAATACTAATTTGTTCAAGTATATCACAATTCCCCTGCCTGATTTCTATGCCTACATCGTCCTTCTCCATAGTGAACACAGATGCAAAATATTCATTTAAAACCTCACCCGCATCTTCCAGCTCTACACATAGATTGCCAATTTTATCCCTAATGGGCCATACTCTTTCCCTGGTTATCCTCTTGCCCTTAATATACTTATGAAACACCTTGGGATTTTCCTTTATTTTGCCAGCCAGTGTTTTTTCATGCCCCCTCTTCGCTCTCCTAATTTCATTTTTAAGTACCCCCTGCACTTTCTATACTCCTCTAGGGCTTCCACTGTTTTTAGTCCTTTGTATCTACCAAAAGCCTCCCTTTTTTTCCTAATCCATTCTTTTATATCCCTTGACATCCAGGGTTCCCTGGACTTGTTGGTCCCACCCTTGACCTTTACAGGAACATGTTGGCGCTGTACTCTCTCTATTTCCTTTCTGAATGAATCCCACTGCTCTGATGTGGATTTTCCTACAAATAGCTGATCCCAGTCCACTTTGGCCAGATCCTGCCTTATCATATTAAAATCGGCCTTCCCCCAATTTAGAACCTTTATTTCCGGTCCATCTTTGTCCTTTTCCATGACTACCTTAAATCTCACCGAATTATGGTCACTGTCACCAAAATGCTCTCTTACTGATAATTCTACCACTTGCCCAGCTACATTCCCTAGAATTAGGTCCAGTACCACCCCCTCTCTTGTAGGACTTTCTACATGATGGCTCAAAAAGCCAAGTTAGTTTAACCCCCCGCCACCCAACAGTACTAGAAAACCTCCCCACAAGGATGTTGGTCCCGTTCCGGTTCAGGTCTCACTTTCCCCAGAAGCAGACCCAGTGATCCAGGAAACTAAAGCCCTCCTTCCTGCAGCAACTCTTTAGCCAAGTATTCGTCTGCTCCATCCTCCTATTCCTATACTCACTAGCACATGGCACCGGGAGTAATCCAGAGATTACAACCTTTGAGGTCCTGCTTTTTAATCTGCTACCTAGCTCCCTAAATTCTTGTTGCAGGACCTCATCTCTCTTCCTACCCATGTCATTGGTCCCAATGTGAACCACGACCTCTGACTGTTCGCCTTCCCCCTTCAGAATGCCCTGCAGCCGTTCAGTGACATCCTTGACCCTGGCACCAGGGAGGCAACATATCATCCTGGAGTCACGCCTGCAGCCGCAGAAATGCCTGTCTGCACCTCTCACTATTGGGTCTCCTACCACTATTGCCCTTTCACTCTTACTCCTCCCCCCTTGTGCAGCTGAGCCACCCACAGTGCCGTGAACTTGGCTCTGGCTGCACTCCCCAGAGGAACCATCACTTTCACCGTTTTCCAACACAGGAAAATGGTTGTTGAGTGAGATGCACTCTGGGGCTTTCCTGACTACATGCCTGCCCCCTTCTTCTGACTGGTGGTCACCCATTCCGTCTCTGACTGCACTTTCTTAAGCTGCGGGGTGACCATATCTAAAAACGTGCTATCCACATAACTCTCAGCCTTGCGGATACACCGCAATGCCTCCAACTGATGCACAAGCTCCGAAAACCAGATTTCAAGTTGGCCAAACAGTTGGCACTTACTGCACATGTGGTCATCCTGACTGCAAGAAGCGTCTAGGAATTCCCACATGCTGCAGGCCGTGCAACGCATGGGACTGAGGTCTCCTGTCATACTTTTAATTAAAAAACTCTTACCTTAAATTTAAACTCTCGGATTCATGGCTCCTAGTTTTGGATTCACCCACAAGTGAATACATCTTCTCAATGTCTAACCTATCAAACCCTTTCATATATTTTATATAACATATAAACCAATTCTACCCTGCAATAAAAAGAGAATATGTTGGAAATGCTCAGCAGGTCAGGCAGCATCTGCAGAGAGAGAAACAGAGTTAACATTTCAGGTCGATAAACTTTCTTCAGAACTGGAAAATTTAGAGATGTAACAGGTCTTAAGAAGAAGAAGAGAGAAGCAAGTACAGAGGCAGGGAAAGCGGGGAGGGGAGGAAAAAACAAAAGGGAAAGTCTATGATAGGGTGCAAGGGAGGAGGCATTAAATGACAAAAGGGATGATGGTGCATGGCAAAGGGCGTGGTAATGGGACAAGTAAAGAAACAAAAGATGGGTTCAGAGGAGGTGTAAATGGCAATAGCAGTATAATTACCAACAGATGCGGCTGCATCTATTTGCAACACCAGATTTCTGATTGGTCCCCTTGGAGGACAGCTGCTCCATGTGTGAGAAGTGATTCACTAATTCATCCGGTTAGAAGAATGTGATCCACATCTAACAGAGGGGGGAGAACGTCATCCATATTCCCATCTGGATCACCTTTTCGCTCTCATCCCCTGCCTTTAGACCTGGACCACGTTCTTCTCCCATTCCCACTGTTCTCTGTGTGCTCTAACATGCCCCCGCCCCCACACCCCCGAGCTCCGGACCTTCTCTCCCTGAGTTCCTGACCTTCTCTCTGAGCTCTTGACCTCCTCTCCCTGACCTTCCCACGCCAAGTTCCTCACCTTCTCTCCCAGAGGTCCTGACCTTCTGTCCCCGAGTTCCTCACCTTCTCTCCCCGAGCTCTCACCTTCGCTCCCTGAGTTCCTCACCTTCTCTCAGCAAGTTCCTCACCTTCTCTCCTTGAGCTCCTGACCTTCTCTCCGAGTTCCTGACCTTATCCCCCGCCGCCACTGCAAGCTCCTCTCTTCCCTCTCCGATCGCCTCTCTCCCACATCTCCAAGCTCTTCTATCTCCACCACCACAGAGCTCCTCTCTCCCCGCCTCCAAGCTCCTCTCTCCCCCACCCTCCTAGCTCCTCTGCCCCCCACCAAGCTCCTCTCTCACCCCCGCCCCGAGCTCCTCTTTCCCTCACTGTCCGAGCTACTCTCCCCTCACCCTTCAAGCTCCTCTCTCCCCCTCCTCTGAGCTCCTCTCTCCCCCCTCCTCCGAGCTTCTCCGAGCTGCTCTGCCACCCCCTGCCCCGAGCTCCTCTCTCCCTCCTCTCTCCTCTCTTACCCACTCCGAGCTCCTCTCTTCCCCACTCCGAGCTCCTCGCTTCCCCCCTCTGAACTCCTCTCCTCCCCCCTCTGAGCTCCTCTCTTCCCCCCTCTGAGCTCCTCTCTTCCCCACTCCGAGCTCCTCTCTTCCCCACTCCGAGCTCCTCTCCTCCCCCCTCTGAGCTCCTCTCTTCCCCCCTCTGAGCTCCTCTCTTCCCCACTCCGAGCTCCTCTCCTCCCCCCTCCGAGCTATTCTCCTCCCCCCTCCGAGCTCCTCTCCTCGCCCCTCCGAGCTCCTCTCTTCCCCCTCTGAGCTCCTCTCTTCCCCAGTCCAAGCTCCTCTCTTCCCCACTCCAAGCTCCTCTCCTCCCCACTCCAAGCTCCTCCCTTCCCCCCTCTGAGCTCCTCTCCCCTCCAAACCCCTGTCCACTCCTCTCCCCTGTCCGCTTCCCTCTGATCCCCTGCCCTCTACCCCCGCTCCCCCTCTCCTCTCCCTGCTCCAATCACCTGACCTTCTCTCCAAACACGTGCAGCACAAACAGGCCGAAACTTCGGCCTGGCATCTTGAAGCCCTGGTGCCACCTGTCTGGTCCCCAGACTCCCTTCCTGAGGCCGCGGCCGAATGCTCAGAGCTGCGCCTGCCAGCCTGCCCAACAGATCGCTAGCGATGGGAGGACAAGGACCCTCCACAGCTGCAATGTCGGTGCGCATGCGAGGTTACAGTGGTGGCGGGATGTTGCTTCGGCCCCGCCCCCATATGGTCGCATGCGTAGAAGGCCAGGCAACTAATCACAGTGAGCAACTGCTGTCGTAAAAAATGGGAGCAGTGGTTCTGATCTGAAACTGTTGACCTCAAACTTGAGTCCAGAAGGCTGCAAAGAGTCTAATTAAAAGATGAGGTGCTATTCCTCGAGTTTATTTTGAGCTTCATTAGAACAGTGTAGGAGACCGAGGATACAGAGGTCAGAGTGGGAGTGGAGTGGAGAATTGAAATGACAAGCGACTGGAAGCACAGGGTCATGCTTGCGGACTGAACAGAGATGTTCCACAAAGTGTTCAGCCAATCTGCCGTTGCTCCCTCCAATGTAGAGGAGACCACATCGTGAGCAGCGAATACAGTATACTAAATTGCAAGAAGTGCAAGTAAATCGCTGTATCACCTGGAAGGAGTGTTTTCGGCCCTGGACGATGGGAAGAGAGGAAGTAAAAGTGCAGGTGTTGCATCTCCTGTGCTTGATCGGGAAGGTGCTGGGCGAAGGGGAAGGCATGCTGGGGTGATTGAAGAGTGGACCAGGGTGTTGCAGAGGGAGCGGTTCCTTCGGAATGCTGAAAGGGGAGGGGAGGGGAAGATGTCTTTGGTGGTGGCATCACAGTGGAGGTGGCAGAAATGGTGGAGAATGATCCATTGAATGTGGAGGCTGGTGGGTGAAAGGTGAGGGCAAGGCGAACCCTGTCGTGGTTCTGCGAGGGAAGGGGAAGGGGTGAGAGCAGAAGAGCGGAAAATGGAATGGGCACGGTCAAGGGCCCTGTTAACCATGGTGCTTATGATCTGAATCCTCAGTTGAGGAAAAAGGAAAACATATCGGAATAACTGGAATGGAAAGTGGCATCGTCAGAACAGATGCAACGAAGAAACTTTGAGAATAGAATAGATTCCTTACATGAAGCGGGGTGGGAGAAAGTGCAGTCACAGTAGCTGTGGGAGTCAGTGGGCTTATAATAGATATTGGTCGACAACCTTTCCCCAGAAATGGAGATAAAGAAGTCGATGAAGGGAAGGGAAGAGTCGGAGATGGACCATGTGAGGGCGAGGGAGGGGAGGAAATTGGAAGCAAAGTTGATGAAATGTTCCAGGTTGGGGGGAGAGCAGGGAATGGCACTGATATAGTCATCAATGTAGCAGAAAAAGAAGTGAGGGAGGCGACCGGAGTAGGACTTGATCAAAGAATGTTCCAAATATCCCAGAAAAAGGCAGGCGCAGCTAGGACCCATACGGGTTTCCATAGCAATACCTTTTATTTGGAGGAAGTGAGTGGAGTCAAAGGAGAAGTTGTTCAATGTAAGAACACGTTCAGCCAGGCGGAGGAGGGTGGTGGTGGATGGTGACAGGCTGGGCCTCTTTTCAAGGAAGAAGTGGAGGGATCGCAGGCTGTCCTGTGTGGAATGGAGGTGTAGAGGAAGGAGACAGGGCCAGGAAACTGGAAACTGTTAAAGTGCCGGACAACATTGGAGGAATGGCGGAAGTAGGTGGGAAGAGACTGGACAAGGGGAGAAAAATTGAGTCGAGATGGGAAGAAATCAGTTCTGTGGGGCAACAACAGGCTGCAATGATTGGTCTTCCAGGGCAGTCCTGTTTGTGGATCTTGGGAAGGAGGTACAAGCGGGCTGTGCAGGGTTGGGGGACTATGAGGTTGGAAGCCGCTGAGACACGCTCTCCAGAGGAGATAAGGTCAGTGACAATCTGAGAAACGATGGCCTGATGTTCGGTGGTGGGGTCTTCATGATCCAGGGGGAGGTAGGAGGAGGTGTCAGAGAGTTGGCGTTCAGCCTCCACAATGTAGATGTCAGTTGACCAAACAACGACAGCACCTGCCTTGTCAGCAGATTTAATGACAATGTTAGGGTTGCACCTGAGAGATTGGAGTGCTGCAACTTCAGAGCGAGGTAGGTTAGAGTGAGTGAGCAGAGTAGAAAAATTGAGATGGCAGGTGTCACGCCGGCAGTTCCCAATGAAAAGATCTAGAGAGGGTAAGAGGCCAGAGGGAGGGGTTCAGGTGGAAAGAGAATTCTGAAGATGGGAGAAAGGGTCCGCAGTGCAGGGGGAAGACTCTTGGCCAAAAAAGTGGGCATGAATGCAAAGGCAAAGGTGCCCGAAGAAGAGCTCAGCATTGTGTCGAGCTCAAAATTCATTGAGGTGGGGGCGTTAGGGGATGAAGCTGAGGCCTTTGCTGAGGACTGATCGTTCGGGGTCAGAGAGGGGAAGGTCAGAGGGGATAGTGAAAACATGGCAAAGGATGGGATTGGAAGGAAGGAAGTAGTTCAAGGAAAGAGAAGGGGAAGAAGGATCCGGAGAGATGTCGGTGTCCAAGAGTTGTTGAAGCTTACGATCCTTGACACCAGAAAGGAAGAAGAAAAGTTTTTTGTTAAAGCACCGGATGAGGCGAATGATGAAATGGAACTGCGGACCAGTTCTTCTCTGCACTGCCTTACTTCTGGACACAATATTCCAAGTGTGGTCTAATCAAGGTTCGATGCAGGTTTAACAAAACTTCTTTGCTTTTCAATTCTTTCTTCGACCTTCTGCTCTACGGTTTGTCTCGACTGGGTCTGGTTTCCTCCCGGCCCTCCCCCCACTCCCCCACCTATCTAGTTTGAATGATTTCTCATTGTTGCCTCAATGTTCCTCACACGTCACTTTGACCCTCCTTCCTTTAGGTACAGCCTCTTTCTCCTCTCCCACTCCTTTTGTGGAGCTTTAAATCTGGTTCCAGTTATACTGCGGCCAGTGTGAGGTCCTGACAGTGTGGAACAGTCTCCTCGACACTCAGAGCTCAATCCTGACTGATACCTGTTTGTCCTCATTTATACCGCACATTGTGCATTGTTGTGATGGGGTTTGAGCCTTATTATAAAGTGCTGTTTACACTTTCACCAACAGCTTGGGGATTGGGTTATAAAGGGTCACCTTGAGAAAAGAGATATTGTCTTGCTGTTCGATGTCTACACGAAGGTTCAGTATGTTCTCCTCAAGTGACCTCAGTTCCTCTTCAATTCTCTCCAAGTTCTTTTCCATTGGTCGCAGATCTTCCTCCTTTTGTCTCCTCAGCTCTTCGATTAAATGTTTCTCTTTGTCTTCAAGGTATCGTTGGATTTTGGCAAATTGTGCGGAGATGTCTTGGTCCAGGGATCCTGTGAGTTCCTACGACGGTGAGAGAGATTATTTAAGCAGGTTGTTAAAGGGTGGCAGTGCTAAAAGATAACAGCAGTAATACTCACATCCAGTTCTCTAATCTTCCCCTCCTGCTGCCATTTTAATTCACTTTTACTTTTGTTTTCCTCCTCCAGGGAATCCAAGGCCAATTTCAGCTGGTCCTAAAAATGGAATCAGATCTCACCATAACCCATTGCAACATCTGCTGTTTATTCCCAAACTGTGCGGACAGGTGTTCAGTTGCTCATGCCACGGGTGTGGACCCCTTTCTTTACAAAAGGCAGAGTGAAAGGTACTCAATCAGACCAGGCACAGCTTCAAACCAGCAATTGGTTTATGTTATATAAATTTAGGAAAAGGTTTGACAAGGTTGACGTAGAGAAAATGTTCAACTTCTGGGGGAGACCACAATGGAGGTGATAAATATAAGATAATCACTAATAATTCCAATAGGGAAGTGAAGAAAAACTTCCTTAACCAAAGAGCGGTGAGAATGTGGAATTCACTACCACTTGGAATAGTTGGGGCAAATAGCATGGATGCATTTAAGGGGAAGCTGGATAAGCACATAATGGGGAAAGGGATAAATGGTTATATTGATAAGTAGATATGAAGAGGGGTGGGAGGAGGCTCGTGTGAAGCATAAATGCCAGTATGGACCAGTTGGGTCAGCGTGTTCCTGTGCTGTAGAATCTGTGTAATTCTGTACAGATTTCACAGTGAGAACAATCAGTTTCCTCACTCCTCAGTTATTAAATACAATAAAGATGGAACACTCTTTGAATACTGGCTCACATTTTCTAGCTAAGCTCTTGAAACTAGCTGGTCCAGACTTTTAATTCTAACACTACAGAAATATTACTCCTTAAACAATCAGTTCATACAGCCAAGTTGCAGAAGTGAGGTTTCTAATTGCAGCAGACCAACCAAACCGAAAGTTATCTGTAAAACATTCTCCCACGTCCAACCCCCTGTCTTAGTTCATGAGGCAGGTTTACCCTCTCCAGACCGAGTACAGTACATAGACACTGCACCCAATCCAACTCTCCACAGTTTCACAGAGACACTGTATCCCATCCAACACCTCACCTTCTAACACACACACTGCACCCCATCCAATTCCCCACCCTTTCACAGACACTGCGCTGCATCCAACACCCCACCCTTGCACACAAACGCTGTACCCCATCCAACTCCCCACCATTTCACACACACTGTACCCCATCCAATTCCCCACACTTTCACACACCCACTGTACCCCATCCAACTCCCCGCACTTTCACACAAACACTGTACCCCATCCTACTTGCCACGCTTTCACAGACACACTGTACCCATCAAAGTCCTCACCCTTTCACACACCAAATGAACTCCATCCAAATCCCGACCCTTTCACAGACACAATGTACCCATCCAACTCCCCACCCTTTCACAGACCAAATGAACCCCATCCAACTCCCCACTCTTTCACACGCACACTGTATCCATTCCAACTAAAACCGCTTTAACACAGACACTGTACCCCATCCAACTCCCCAACCGTTCACACACACACTGTATCCCATCAAACTCCCCACCCTTTCACAGTAACACTATACCCCATCCAACTCCTCACCCATTCACAGGCACACTGTATCCCAACCAACTCCATACCCTTTCACAGAGACACTGTACCACATTCAAACCCCCATCCATTAACACACTGATTGTACCCCATCCAACTCCCCACCCGTTAACAAATGTTCTTTACCCCATCCAACTCCCCACCATTTCACACACACACTGTGCCACATGCAACTCGCCCTTTCAAACAGAAAATGTACCCCATTTAACTCCCCCTTTCACACAGACACTGTACCTGATCAAACTCCCCACCCTATCACATACACTGTACCCCATGCAATTCTCCACCATTTCACACACACAATGTAGCCCATCCAACACCCCCTTTCAAACAGACACTGTACCCCATCCAACTCCCCACCCTTTCATAAGATACTGTACCCCATGCAAACAACTCCCCACTGTTTCACCCACATACTGTACCCCATCCAACTCCCTCTTTCACACAGACACTGTACCTGATCAAATTCCGCACACTTTCACGTGCACAGTACACCATGCAACTCCCCATGCTTTCCCACACAATGTACCCCATCGAACACCCCCATTCAAACAGACACTGTACCCTATCCATCCAACTACCGACCCTTTCAAATAGACACTGTGCCCCTTCCAACTCCCCATCCATTCACACACATTGTGCCCCATCCAACTCACCACCCATTCAAACAGACACTGTACCCCATCCAACTCCCCACCCTATCACACACACGGTACCCCATGAAACTCCCCACCCTTTCACACACACTGTACCTCATCCAACTCCCGAAACTTTCACACGCAAACTGTACCCCATCCAGCTCCCCACCCACTCACACACACACTGTACCTCATCCAATGCCCCACCCATTCACACACACACTGTACCTCATCCAATGCCCCACCCACTCACACACACACTGTACCTCATCCAATGCCCCACCCATTCACACACACACTGTACCTCATCCAATGCCCCACCCACTCACACACACTGTACCTCATCCAATGCCCCACCCATTCACACACACACTGTACCTCATCCAATGCCCCACCCACTCACACACACACTGTACCTCATCCAATGCCCCACCCATTCACACACACACTGTACCTCATCCAATGCCCCACCCACTCACACACACACTGTACCTCATCCAATGCCCCACCCATTCACACACACACTGTACCTCATCCAATGCCCCACCCACTCACACACACACTGTACCCTATCCAATGCCCCACCCATTCACACACACACTGTACCTCATCCAATGCCCCACCCATTCAAACACACACTGTACCTCATCCAATGCCCCACCCTTTCACACACACACTGTACCTCATCCAATGCCCCACCCATTCAAACACACACTGTACCTCATCCAATGCCCCACCCATTCAAACACACACTGTACCTCATCCAATGCCCCACCCATTCACACACACACTGTACCTCATCCAATGCCCCACCCACTCACACACACACTGTATCCTATCCAATGCCCCACCCACTCACACACACACTGTACCTCATCCAATGCCCCACCCACTCAAACACACACTGTACCCTATCCAATGCCCCACCCATTCACACACACACTGTACCTCATCCAATGCTCCACCCATTCAAACACACACTGTACCCCATCCAATGCCCCACCCATTCACACAAACACTGTACCTCATCCAATGCCCCACCCATTCACACAAACACTGTACATCATCCAACACCCCCTTTCACATAGTAAATGTACCCCAACCAAATTTGCACCCTTTCATACAGACACTCTACCCTGTCTAAATCCCCACTTTCACACACACACTGTACCCCCCAACTCACCACCCTTTTACTCAGACACTGTACCCCATCCAACTCCCTCTTTTAAAAAGACAGTGTACCCCATCCAACTCCCCACAATTTCACACACACACTGTACCACAGCCAACTCCCCACCCTTTCACACAGACACTGTACCCCATCCAACTCCCCACCCTTTCACACAGACACTGTACCCCATCCAACTCCCCACCCTTTCACACACACACTGTACCACAGCCAACTCCCCACCCTTTCATACAGACACTGTATCCCATCCAACTACCCACCCTTTCATACAGACACTGTATCCCATCCAACTCCCCACCCTTTCACACAGACACTGTACCCCATCCAACTCCCCACCCTTTCATACAGACACTGTATCCCATCCAACTCCCCACCCTTTCACACAGACACTGTACCCCATTCAAATCCCCACCCTTTCACACAGACACTGTACCACAGCCAACTCCCCACCCTTTCACATACACACTGTATACCATTCATCTCCCCACCCTTTCACACGGAGACTGTACCTCATCCAAATCCCGAAACTTTCACACACACACTGTACCCCATCCAACTCCCCACCCTCTCACAGACACACTGTACCCCATCCAACTCCCTACCCTTTCACGTAAACAATGTACCCGATCCAACTGCCTACCCTTTCACAGACACTTTACCACAGCCAACTGCCCATCCTTTCACACACAACACTGTAAAACATCTATCTCCCCCTTTTAAACAGACACTGCATCCCATCCAAACAAATCTGCAACCTTATGTTTCATGCACCAGGATCTGGGGGTCCTGGTGCATGAAACACAAAAAGTTAGTATGCAGGTGCAGCAGGTGATCAGGAAGGCCAATGGAATCTTGGCTTTTATTGCAAGGGGGATGGAGTATAAGAACATAAGAACATAAGAAATAGGAGCAGGAGCAGGCCAATCGGCCCCTCGAGCCCGCTCCACCATTCAATAAGATCATGACTGATCTGATCCTAACCTCAAATCTTCTATCACTCTCCATCCACCCGA
Organism: Somniosus microcephalus; assembly: GCF_052327205.1. Taxonomy (NCBI): domain Eukaryota; kingdom Metazoa; phylum Chordata; class Chondrichthyes; order Squaliformes; family Somniosidae; genus Somniosus; species Somniosus microcephalus. The sequence continues at coordinate 110,559,230 of NW_028225179.1, forward strand.
ACCCATGTGATCTCCCTGGAGAGGCGAAAAACCAGATAAAAAACCCAATGGCCAATTTGGGAGAAAAAAAATCTGGGAAATTCCTCTCCGACCCATCTAGGCGATCGAAACTCGTCCAGGAGATCACTCTGTCCATATATTTTCTACAGTACTTACCTTCTGTAAAGGCGATCTCCACCCCAGCCAGGAACAGGAATAAAACCATCTCCTGAAATCTAACACAGAATTATAACACAGTAGGAGAAGAACCAGGCTAAACGGCCCCTGGGCCCACTCCACCACCCACAGGGCCATGACCATTCCGAACCTAGACTCATGTCCAATTTCCTGCCCACTCCCTGTAACCCTTAATTCCCTTTACTTCTAGGAAACTGTCTATTTCTGTTTTAAATTTATTTAATGATGCAGCTTCCACAGCTTTCTGGGGCAGCAAATTCCACAAACCTACCACCCTCTGAGTGAAGAAGTTTCTCCTCATCTCAGTTTTGAAAGAGCAGCCCCTTATTCTATGATTATGCCCCCTAGTTCTAGTTTCACCCATCATTGGAATACAATACTGGAAAGTGTGAGGCTATGCACTTTGGCAGGAAAAATCGGAGAGCAAGTTATTATCTTAATGGCAAGAAACTGGAAAGTACTGAAGTACAAAGGGATCTGGGGGTCCTGGTGCACGAAACTCAAAAGGTTAGTATGCAGGTGCAGCAAGTGATTAAGAAGGCCAATGGAATGTTGGCTTTCATTGCTAGGGGGATAGAATATAAAAATAGGGAGGTATTGCTTCAGTTGTACAAGGTATTGGTGAGACCGCACCTGGAATACTGCATACAGTTTTGGTGTCCATACTTAAGAAAGGACATACTTGCTCTCGAGTCAGTACAAAGAAGGTTCACTCGGTTAATCCCGGGGATGAGGAGATGGACATATGAGGAGAGGTTGAGTAGATTGGGACTCTACTCATTGGAGTTCAGAAGAATGAGAGGCGATCTTATTGAAACATGTAAGATTGTGAAGGGGTTGGATCGGGTGGATGCGGGGAGGGTGTTCCCGATGATGGGTGAAACTAGAACTAGGGGGCATAGTCTTAGAATAAGGGGCTGCTCTTTCAAAACTGAGATGAGGAGGAACTACCTCACTCAGAGGGTGGTAGGTCCATGGAATATGCTGCCCCAGAAGCTGTAGAAGCTACATCATTACATAAATTTAAAACAGAAATAGACAGTTTCCTAGAAGTAAAGGCAATTAAGGGTTACGAGGAGCGGGCAGGAATTTGGACATGTGTCTAGGTTCGGATCGGTCATGGCCCTGTGGGTAGCGGAGCGGGCCCAGGGGCCATGTAGCCTGATCCTGCTCCTATTTCGTGTGTCTAATTCTGTTAGATTCAGGAGATGGTTCTGTGATAGTGGATTGGCGGTTAGGATCAGATCAGCCATGATCTTATTGAATGGCGGAGCAGGCTCGAGGGGCCGATTGGCCTACTCCTGCTCCTATTTCTTATGTTCTTATTGTAATGATATCAGCAAATAGTGATGTTATTTGCCTGATTGATTATCATGCCTTACCAGCATAATTGCATGTATTTATTGCTTGTGCCTGACCAGCAGAGGGCATGTGACCGAGACAAGCAAGGGAGTTTAGTTTAGTTTCAGTTTCGTTCTAGGTGCATCACTAGCATAATGTCTCCTGTAAATGCTGTTAAAAGAGTTGAACAAGCTTTAGAATAAAAGACATTCTCTTTAATAAATGTCTCGTCATTGAACCCACAAAGAAATCAATACATGGTGTCAGAAGTGATTGAAAGAGATGACGAGAAAAAATCTGAAGTTAAATCAGCTCTCCACAAATTAGCAAGCCAAAAGAGAACATCGTTACTTACCATTAGAGAATAGCTAATGAAGTGAAAAAACGGAAGGTTTACACCCACCGGCGACACTTCAGTTGACAGGTAATGTGGCTGAAAATTGGAGGAGGTTCAAACAACGTTAGGGGTGGTACTTAGCTGCAATCGGAGCTGACGCGAAAAGTGATAAACAGAAATCGTCACTGTTCTTACATGTCGTGGGTGATGAAGCGCTGGAGGTGTACAATAACTTCACATTCGCTGCTAATGGAGACAAAATGAAGCTAGATAAAATAATGGAACAGTTTGAGGCCTACTGCATACCTAAACGTAACATGACGTTTGAGAGGCACAGATTTTTCACATCTGTACAGAAAACGGGTGAGACTATTGATCAGTATGTGACTGAACTGAGAAACCGAAGCAAAACATGTGAATTTGGGGGACTGACAGACTCACTGATAAAAGGCAGACTGGTGTGTGGTATTCCAGATAATGGTCTAAGGGAAAGACTGCTAAGAGAGCAAGATCTAGACCTGGGAAAAGCCATAGCACTGTGTAGGGCTACAGAGACTGTGATGTTGCAGGCAAAGGAGCTGTTCAGTGACAATAGCTGCAACGTGGATGCAGTGAGAATGAACGGACACAAACCGTTTAACAAAAAGAGCGCCAATGTGAAAAAAGAGGCGTGGCCAGCGAACAAAAATGAAAGGGACAATCGAAAGTCATGTAGTCGATGCGGTACACAGCATCCACCAAAAAAGTGTCCAGCATATGGTAAAAAATGCAATAGTTGCAACAAAAACAACCATTATGCCCGTTGCTGCAAGAACCAAGTGCAACAAAGCAAGGTCCATGCAGTAGATGAAAGCGACATAGAGGAGTTCTATGTAGATGTTGTGTCTGAAAACAAACAAGAAGAAAGTGACTGGATGTTGACACTAAAAGTGAATGACATACACATTCATTTAAATTGGATACTGGAGCACAAGTTAATGTGATATCAGAGACTGATTTTAAGAAAATTAGACCCAGGCCAAAGGTACATGGAATCAAAGTGAAAGTGGCAGGATACTCAGGTACTGAAATACCAGTGAAAGGAAGATGCATTGTCAAAGTGACACACAAGGACAGAGAGCACACGCTAGCATTAATCGTGGTGCCAAAGGAGGTGCAAGCCATACTAGGTTTAAAAGACTGTGAGAGACTGAACCTGTTAAAGAGAGTCCTCATTGTGGAAAGCGAAGGAGAGACAGTCTATGATGAACACATGAAAGAGTACAAAGACCTATTTAAGGGTCTAGGCTGCATTCCAGGAGAACACATGATCAGAGTAGATAAAAGTATGACACCAGTCATACATCCATGCAGAAAAGTTCCGTTTGCTCTTCAAAAGCAACTGAAGGCAGAGTTGGACAGGATGGAAAGCCTGAACGTGATTCAGAAGATAGATGAGCCAACTGAGTGGGTGAGTTCCCTCGTCGTAGTGGACAAAATGATTGGAAAGCTCAGAATTTGCCTGGATCCAAGAGATCTAAACAGAGCAATAAAGAGAGGGCACTTCAAGCTTCCTACACGTGAGGAAATCATGGCACAGTTTGCAAATGCAAAATATTTCAGCAAGTTAGATGCATCATCAGGATTTTGGCAGATGAAGCTGGGCGAAGCAAGTTCAAGACTGTGCACGTTCAACAGTCCATTTGGCAGATACAGATTCCTAAGGTTACCATTTGGCATTGCCTCAGCTCCTGAAGTGTATCACAAGACTATCCATATGATCTATGAGCACCTGGAGGGAGTTGATACATCAATGGATGACATCATAGTATGGGGAACCACGAGAACTGAGCATGACGAGAGACTGAAAAAGTGCTGGAAGCAACAAGGAAAACAAACCTGAAGCTGAATAGAGAGAAATGCCAGCTAGGGGTGACAGAACTGACATTCGTGGGAGATATCCTTAGCGTTGAGGGTGTCAGACCAGATCCCAGAAAGGTGTCCACCATTGAGAATATGCCAAAGCCACAATGCAAAAAGGACGTGCAGAGGTTTAATGGAATGATCAACTACATGGGTAAATTCATATCCAACCTCTCAGAAAAGATGGCGCCACTGAGAAGACTAACTGAAAAGAACATAGAATGGGAATGGAATCATGAGCATGAGAAGTCATGGAGCGATCTAAAGAAACTGCTCACAGAGGAACCAGTTCTGAGGTTTTATGACCCAGCGAGACCCATCAAGATATCATCAGATGCATCACAGAGTGGGCTCGGTGCCGTTCTTCTGCAAAAATATGACTACTGGCAACCTATTGCATATGCATCACGCTCAATGACAGACACGGAGACGCAATATGCTCAAATAGAAAAGGAGCTGCTCAGCATCACATACGCCTGTGAACGATTTCACCAGTTTGTGGCAGGACAAGCAATCAGTGTAGAGACTGACCATAAGCCCTTGATTGCATTGTTCCAAAAGCCACTAAATAGCTGTCCGCTTAGAATACAAAGAATGATGATCAAGCTGCAACGCTATACACTGAATGTTGCGTACACACCGGGTAAGCTGATGTATACAGCAGACACGTTGACCAGAGCTGTAGACCCAAGTGAGCCCGCAAGCACCACAATGGATGAAAAAGTGAACGCCTACGTGGACATGATCACAAGTGCACTGCCCATAGCAGATGCAAAAATGGAGCTCATAAAGACTGAGACAAACAAAGATGAAACAATGAGACGACTGAGGAAAAGCATCTTGGATGGATGGCCCAACATGAAGCAAGACTGCTCACCTGACATAGCAGAGTACTGGAACTGCAGGGCGGAACTATCAGTGGTCGAAGACATCATCTACAAAGGAAGTAAAATAGTTATCCCAAAGAGTCTGAGAAAAGAGATGCTAAAAAGGATCCATGGAGGACATCTGGGAATCGAAAAGTGTAAGAAAAGAGCACGAGAGGTGATGTACTGGCCACGAATCAACCAAGATATGACAAATGAGGTGTCAAACTGCACAATATGCCTGAAATATCGAGCAAGCAATCCGGTAGAACCACTAAAGCCACACACAGCACCAGACCGACCTTACCAGAAGGTAGGCGCTTACCTATTCATAAGTCAAGGGAAGGACTATCTTGTAGTCACAGACTATTACTCCCTGTATCCAGAGGTTTGTAGACTGCACACCACCACTGCAGATGCTGTGATAACATGTATGAAAGCCATATTCTCCAGACATGGCGTGGCAAGTGAGGTCTTCACAGACAACGGACCTCAGTTTTACAATGCAAGTTTCCGACACTTTGCCAAAGAGTGGGACTTTGTCCACACAACGTCAAGTCCTCACTTTCCACAGTCCAATGGTCTAGTGGAAAAATCGGTGCAGACAGTGAAAAGACTGATGTACAAGGCAAAAGAGAGTGGAACTGACTTCTACCAGAGCATGCTTGTATACCGAACAACGCCGCTCGAGTGTGGTATGTCACCAGCCCAACTCCTTATGGGACGTCGGCTAAGGTCAAACCTATCCATCCCGGAGAACCTCCTGAAAACAAAAGAGGAGGAGAAAGTGAGGAAGTTCAAAGAACAACAGAAAGAAAAGCAAAAGTACTACTATGACAGAGGAACACAAAACCTACCTGAACTCCAAGGTGAACTACAAGAACTGGTGACCAAGTAAGGCTGAAAGACAAAACAAACACATGGACTCAGAAGGGAACTGTCCTGAGTGAAGTTCAACCAAGATCATACACCATTCAGACAGATGAGGGTGCTGTTCTGAGAAGAAATCGTCGAGATCTTCTCATGGGACCAGCCACAGCAGGTCAAGAGACTGATACTGTTGAACAACCTGATCACACAGCTGAGAACCAATCATCTGAGGCAACAACTCAGATTCAAGGACAATCAACCAGAAAATCCTCAAGACACGTGAAGCCTCCTGAGAGACTCATTGAGCAAATTTAAGGACTATTGTTATAGAAGGAAGTAATGTTATCTTATTCTTTCTTCAAGTTCTAGTGTATTTACATATTTCATGTGAACACACAAAGCAAGGTTAAAAAACCTTGATAATGATAATGTTAATATAAGTTCATTAAGTGTTACAGTTAAAATGCAGATTAATACAAAGAAAACATGTTGTTAGTTAAAAGTAAAATACTTTTGTTTTAAGAAAGGGAGATGTAATGATATCAGCAAATAGTGATGTTATTTGCCTGTTTGATTATCATGCCTTACCAGCATAATTGCATGTATTGATTGCTTGTGCCTGACCAGCAGAGGGCATGTGACCGAGACAAGCAAGGGAGTTTAGTTTAGTTTCAGTTTCGTTCTAGATGCATCACTAGCATAATGTCTCCTGTAAATGCTGTTAATAGAGTTGAACAAGCTTTAGATTAAAAGACATTCTCTTTCATAAATGTCTCATCATTGAACCCACAAAGAAATCAATACACTTATGTTCTTATTGGGAACATCCTCACCGCATCCACCCGTTCAAGCCCCTTCACAATCTTATATGTTTCCATAAGATCGCCTCTCATTCTTCTGAACTCCAATGAGTAGAGTCCCAATCTACTCAGCCTCTCCTCATATGACCACCCCCTCATCCCCGGGATTAACCGAGTGAACCTTCTTTGTACTGACTCAAGAGCAAGTATGTCTTTTCTTAAGAATGGACACCAAAACTGTATGCAGTATTCCAGGTGCGGTCTCACCAATATCTTGTACAACTGCAGCAATACCTCCCTGTTTTTATATTCTATCCCCCTAGCAATAAAAGCCAACATTCCATTGGCCTTCTTGATCACTTGCTGCACCTGCATACTAACTTTTTGAGTTTCGTGCACCAGGACCCCCAGATCCCTTTGTACTGCAGTACTTTCTAGTTTCTTGCCATTAAGATAATAACTTGCTCTATGATTTTTCCTGCCAAAGTGCATAACCTCACACTTTCCAGTATTGTATTCCATCTGCCAAATCTCTGCCCACTTACTTAGCCTGTCTGTGTCCCTTTGCAGGTTTTTTATGTCCTCCTCACTCACTACTTTCCGTCCCATCTTTGTATCATCTGCAAACTTTAATATGTTACACTCGGTCCCCTCCTCCAAATCGTTAATATAGATTATAAAGAGTTGGGGACCCAGCACTGACCCCTGAGGAACACCACTAGTTACTGGTTGCCAGTCTGAGAATGAATAATTTATCCCAACTCTCTGCTTTCTGTTAGAGTGCCAATCCTCCACCCACACCAGAATATTACCCCCAATCCCGTGATTTTTTATCTTGAGCAATAATCTTTTGTGTGGCACCTTGTCAAATGCCTTTTGGAAGTCTAAATACACTATGTCCACTGGTTCCCCTTTATCCACCCTGTATGTTACTTCCTCAAAGAACTCAAGCAAACTTGTCAAACATGACTTCCCCTTCATGAAACCATGCTGAGTTTGTCCTATTAAATTATGTTTATCCAAATGTCCCGTTACTGTCTCCTTAATAATGGACTCTAACACTTTACCAACCACAGATGTTAGGCTAACAGGTCTATAGTTTCCAGCCTTCTGCCTGCTACCCTTTTTAAATAAGGGTGTTACATTAGCAGTTTTCCAATCTGCCGGGACCTTTGCTGAATCCAGGGAGTTTTGGAAAATTATTACCAATGCATCCACAATCCCTACCGCCACTTCCCTCAAGACCCTAGGATGCAAGCCATCAGGTCCAGGGGATTTATCCGGCTTGAGTCCCATTATTTTACCAAGTACCACTTCCTTCGTGATTTTAATCGTATTTAGCTCCTGCCCCCCTAGAGCCCCCTGTTTGTCCAGGGTTGGGATATTCTTCGTGTCCTCTACCGTAAAGACTGATACAAAATAATTGTTCAGCGTTTTTGCCATCTCCATGTTTCCTACCATTAATTTCCCGGTCTCATCCTCTAAGGGACCAACATTTACTTTAGCCACCCTTTTACTATTTATATAACTACAGAAACTTTTGCTGTCTGTTTTTATATTTTTTGCTAATTTACTTTCATAATCTATCTTCCCTTTCTTAATCAATCTTTTAGCTATTTTTTGCTGTCTTTTAAAGACTTCCCAATCTTCTATCCCCCCACTAGATTTGGCTACCTTATATGCCCTTGTTTTTAGTGGGATACTATCCTTAATTATTTTACTTAGCCACGGATGGCTATTTTTCTTTTGCACCTTTTTTTCCTCAGTGGAATATATATTTTTTGGAAGTTGTAAAATAACTCCTTAAATGTACACCACTGATCATGTACCGTCTTACCCTTTAATCTATTTTCCCAGTCCACTCTAATCAATTCCGCTCTCATACCTTCATAGTCTCCTTTATTCAAGCTCAGCACGCTTGTTTGAGATCCAACCTTCTCACCCTCTAATTGAATATGGAATTCAAGCATGTTATGGTCACTCATTCCAAGGGGATCCTTTACTAGGACATTTTTAATTAATCCTGTCTCATTACACAGGACCAAATCTAAGGTTGCTTGCCCCCTGGTTGGTTCAGTTACATAATGCTCAAGATACCCATCCCTAATACACTCAATGAACTCATCCTCAAGGCTGCTCTGCCCAATTTGATTTGTCCAGTTAATATGATAATTAAAATCCCCCATAATTATAGCTGTTCCCTTATTACAAGCCTCAACTATTTCCTGATTAATGCTCCGTCCAACAGAGTTGCAACTGCTCGGAGGCCTATAGGCTACACCCACTAGTGTTTTTTTCCCCTTATTATTCCTTATCTCCACCCATATTATTCCTTATCTCCACCCAAAATGTTTCACTATCCTGCTCCTTTGACCCAATATCATTTCTCTGTATTATCGTGATTCCTTCCTTTATTAACATAGCCACCCCACCTCCCTTCCCTTCCTGCCTGTCCTACCTGATTGTTAAATAACCTGGTATGTTTAATTTCCAGTCATGGTCACCCTGCAGCCATGTTTCTGTAATGGCCACAAGATCATACCCATATGTCGTTATTTGTGCCGTTAACTCATTCATTCTGTTACGAATGCTACGTGCATTCAGATAAAGAACTTTCAAACATGTTTTGTAACACTCAGTTCCTGTTTTTTCCCCTTTTAGTACTTTACTTTTTACTCCATACCTTCTGTCCCTTCCTGACACGATCTGTTTTTTAATTCCCCCACTGCTACCTAAGTCTATGACCTTCTCCATTGTCATTTCTATTATTTGCTCTCTAGAAACCTCCCCCCCACTAATTAATTTAAAGCCCTCTCTACAGCCCTAGTTATATGATTCACCAGGACTCTAGTCCCAGCACTGGCCAAGTGGAGTCCGTCCCAACGGAACAGCTCCCTCCTGTCCCAGTACTGGTGCCAGTGTCCCAAGAAGCAAAACCCATTTCTCCCACACCAGTCTTTGAGCCATGCATTTAACTCTTTAATTTTATTTATCCTAGCCAAATTCGCTCGTGGATCAGGTAATAACCCAGAGATTATTACCCTTGAGGTTCTGTTTTCTAATTTGACCCCTAGCTGCTCATACTCATTCAACAGAACCGTCTTCCTTGTCCTATCTACGTCGTTTGTACCAACATGGACCACGACAAATGGATCCTCCCCCTCCCACTCCAAGTTTCTTTCCAGCCCAGAAGAGATGTCCTTAACCCTGGCACCGGGCAGGCAACACAGCCTTCGGGACTCCTGCTCTTGACTGCAGAGAAACCTATCTATCCCCCTAATGATACTATCCCCTACCACTACAACATTTCTTTTTACTCCCTCCACTTGAATGGCCCCCTGTACCACGGTGCTGTGGCCAGGTTGTTCATCCTCCCTGCAGTCCCTGCTCCCGCCCTCACAGGGAGTAAGAACCTCGATCCTGCTTGACAAGAGCAAGGGCTGCGGCTCCTTCAACACTACATCCTGGATCCCTGTACCTTCCTCACTCGTAGTCACACCATCCTGTCCCTGACCACGGACTACATCTGCAGTAATTAATTTCATAGGTGTGACCACCTCCTGAAACATAGAGTCCAGGAACTTCTCCCCCTCCCTGATGTGTCGCAGTGTCTGAAGCTCGGTCTCAAGCTCTTTAACATGGAGCTTGAGTTCCTCCAGCAGCAAACACTTATCGCAAATGTAATCACCGTGAGCCTCAATGGGGTCCACCAGCTCCCACATTTCGCAACAGTGACACATCACCTGTTCACCCATATCTATGTAATTAATTAAATTTATTATTAATAGCTATGAAGACCTTCTGCCCCAATATAGATGATACTATTACACCACTATTCAATAGGACTTACCAACTTAAAGGAATAAAAGAGAAGGAAGAAAACCAACCAACCAGCTGATCACCAACCTCCTCCTTGAATACTGTCTGTGGGGCCTGTTTGGTTGACTCGTCTTGTTGCTCTGCTTCCGCAGTGCTGTCTAAGCCTGGGAGTGGGGAACAAAACAGAACAAAAAACATACCCTTACCTCCCACTTGCCCGAGCTCTCCCTCTTACCAAACCCTAGCAGCACTCAATGCACAGCACTCCATGTACAAGCACTAGTCCTGCCCCTTTTATATCCAGATTCTACTTCCTGTTTAAACTCCCCAACAGTTTAATATACACTTAAAAATTAAACTCACTTCAAATAATTAACTTTTTAACACACTAAAATTCACAAAATACACTTGAATTACTTTTCTCCCTCTTACCAACTCTAGCAGCACTCAATGCAGTTATATAGGGTATTGGTGAGGCCACACCTGGAATACTGCATGCAGTTTTGGTTTCCATATTTAAGAAAAGATATACTTGCTCTCGAAGCGGTTCAGAGAAGGTTCACTCGGTTGACTCCGGAGATGAGGGAGTTGACGTATGAGGAAAGGTTGAGTAGGTTGGGACTCTACTCATTGGAGTTCAGAAGAATGAGAGGCGATCTTATCGAAACATATAAGATTGTGAGGGGGCTTGATGAGGTGGATGCGGTGAGGATGTTTCCACTGATGGTTGAGACTAGAACTAGGGGGCATAATCTAAGAATAAGGGGCTGCGCTTTCAAAACCGAGATGAGGAGAAACTTCTTCACTCAGAGGGTAGTAAATCTATGGAATTTGCTACCCCAGAGAGCTGTGGAAGCTGCAACATTAAATACATTTAAAATGGAGATGGACAGTTTCAAAGCAGATAAGGGAATTAGGGTGTAATGATATCAGCAAATAGTGATGGTATTTGCCTGTTTGATTATTTATGCCTTACCAGCATATTTGCCTGATTGATTACTTATGCCTGACCAGCAGAGGGCATGTGAGAGACAAGCAGTTTAGTTTAGTTTTGTATTTCGTTTTAGATGGATCTCTAAGATGATGTCTCCTGTAATGCTGTTAACTGAGTTGAACAGACTTTAGATTAAAAGACATTCTCTTTCATAAATGTCTCGTCAGTGAACCCACAAAGAAATCAATACATGGTGTCAGAAGTGATTGAAAGAGATGAAGAGGAAAAATCTGAAGTTAAATCAGCTCTCCATATATTAGCAAGCCAAAAGAGAACATCGTTACTTACCATTGGAGAATAGCTAACGAAGTGAAAAATGGAAGGTTTACACCCACCGGCAAAGCTTCAGCTAACAGGTAATGTGGCTGAAAATTGGAGGAGGTTCAAACAACGTTTGGGGTTGTATTTAGCGGCACTCGGAGCTGACGAGAAAAGTGATAAAATGAAAGCGTGAGTGTTCTTACATGTCGTGGGTGATGAAGCGCTGGAGGTGTATAATAACTTCACATTCGCTGCTGATGGAGAGAAATTAAGCTGGATAAAATAATGGAACAGTTTGAGGCCTACTGCATACCTAAACGTAATGTGACGTTTGAGAGGCACAGATTTTTCACATGTGTACAGAAAACGGGAGAGACTATTGATCAGTATGTGACTGAACTGAGAAACCGAAGCAAAACATGTGAATTTGGGGGACTGACAGACTCGCTGATAAAAGACAGACTGGTATGTGGTATTCCAGATAATGGTCTAAGGGAAAGACTGCTAAGAGAGCAAAATCTAGACCTGGGAAAAGCCATTGCACTGTGTAGGGCTACAGAGACTGTGAAGTTGCAGGCAAAAGAGCTGTTCAGTGACAGTAGCTGCAACATGGATGCAATGAGAATGAACGGACACAAACCGTTTAACAAAAAGAGCGCCAATGTGAATAAAGAGGCGTGGCCAGTGAACAAAAATGAAAGGGACAATCGAAAGTCATGTAGTCGAGCGGTACACAGCATCCACCAAAAAAGTGTCCAGCATATGGTGAAACATGCAATAATTGCAACAAAAACAACCATTATGCCCGTTGCTGTAAGAACCAAGCGCAACAAAGCAAGGTCCATACAGTAGATGAAAGCGAGATAGAGGAGTTCTATGTAGATGTTGTGTCTGAAAACAAAAAAGAAAAAAGAGACTGGATGTTGCCACTAAAAGTGAATGATATACATATTCCATTTAAATTGGATACTGGAGCACAAGTTAATGTGATATCAGAGACTGATTATAAGAAAATTAGACCCAGACCAAAGATACATGGAATAAAAGTGAAAGTGACAGGATACTCAGGTACTAATATACCAGTGAAAGGAAGATGCATTGTCAAAGTGACACACAAGGACAGAGAGCACACGCTAGCATTAATCGTGTTGCCAAAGGATGTGCAGGCCATACTAGATTTAAAAGCCTGTGAGAGACTGAACCTGGTAAAGAGAGTCCTCATTGTGGAAAGCGAAGGAGAGACAGTCTATGATGAACTCATGAAAGAGTACAACAACCTATTTACGGGTCTAGGCTGCCTTCCAGGAGAACACACGATCAGAGTAGATAAAAGTATGCCAACGGTCATACATCCATGCAGAAAAGTTCCGTTTGCTCTTCAAAAGCAACTGAAGGCAGAGTTGGACAGGATGGAAAGCCTGAACGTGATTCAGAAGATAGATGAGCCAACTGAGTGGGTGAGTTCCCTCGTTGTTGTGGACAAAAAGAATGGAAAGCTCAGAATTTGCCTGGATCCAAGAGATCTAAACAGAGCAATAAAGAGAGAGCACTTCAAGCTTCCTACACGTGAGGAAATCATGTCACAGTTTGCAAATGCAAAGTATTTCAGCAAGTTAGATGCATCATCAGGATTTTGGCAGATGAAATTGGATGAGGCAAGTTCAAGACTGTGCACGTTCAACAGTCCATTTGGCAGATACAGATTCCTAAGGTTACCATTTGGCATTGCCTCAGCTCCTGAAGTGTATCACAAGACTATCCATATGATCTATGAGCACCTGGAGGGAGTTGATACATCAATGGATGACATCATAGTATGGGGAATGAGGACATCTACATGATATAAGGGGTTAATTTCAGGTGCTTGCTGAGTAAAAGTTTTCAGACTTGACACCGGTCAAGAGTCGATGTGTAACTAGAGCTATTGCACGTACCTGGATTACAGCCAAGAACAGATGTCTGCCCACCTAATGCGAATGTAGAAGTGAAACAATGGGTTCCGTTTGAAGTTCCCAGTGACCTAACACCTTGCGACCGTAAGCAAACCTAGCCTCCCGATACATGATTAAGATTAAAGAGGACCTCCGGTTACACAATTCATGTCCTGTTAGGTTGACTTATGTGCCCAGGATCCTTCTGTCAATATGTCATAAGACCTAATGATTAATCTAATATGTATCCTGATTGAGGAACAAAGGAATGTCAATTAAACTTGTTTGTTACACTGTATAAATATGGAACGCTAACGCTGTATCATTGGAATAGTAGCCTCACCCCTTGAGTAGAGGTGCTGATTCCCCTTGCAAGTGAAATAAAAGTCCTGTCCTTCTGACGAATCCAAGAGTGTATTGAGTCATTACCCAGAGCTAAAAAAAAAGGCACTTCAACAATTTGGAGGTTCCACCGAGATGGCTTGCTGTACCAATTGATGAGTTAAGAGACGCTGAGTACGTTGCTCGGTTAGGAAAAATCCCATCGGCTAAAGGTGGTGTTTTGCCACATTTTTGGGACTTTCCCTGCCAGAAGCATAGCTGTGCATAGTCTGTTTATTCCATTGGACAGTACCGCCATCGGGTAATTGACTCACAAGGTTCGGAGGTTAAACTGCCGTTGTGACTGCTTCCCTTTCAGAAACGGAACAGAGGATCAGCCATGAGGCGCTGACGCCCCGCGAACAGGATCGTGCAGAAAAGGACGGTAGGAAGCGCTGAAATAAAGGTACCAGAGAGAGAAGGTTAAGTCACGAATTTGATTAACTAAGGAGCTAGCTATTTACTGGAAATTGAACTAGCAAGGTTCCAGCTTGCTAAGAGAGAAGGTTAAGTCACGAATTTGATTTAACTAAGGAGCTATCGATTTACTGGAAATTGAACTAGCAAGGTTCCAGCTTGCTAAGAGAGAAGGTTAAGTCACAAATTTGATTTAACTAAGGAGCTAGCGATTTATTGGAAATTGAACGAGCAAGGTTCCAGCTTGAAGTTAGTTGGGACAAATTGAAGGCCCTTTTTGCTAAAGATTTGGCTAAAGGGAGTAGGGTAGAAGGAGAGAGAGTGTGTGAAGTTAGTTGGGACAAATTGAAGGTCCTTTTTGCTAAAGATTTGGCTAAAGGGAGTAGGGTAGAAGGAGAGAGAGTGGGTGAAGTTAGTTGGGACAAATTGAAGGCCCTTTTTGCTAAAGATTTGGCTAAAGGGAGTAGGGTAGAAGGAGAGAGAGTGGGTGAAGTTAGTTGGGACAAATTGAAGGCCCTTTTTGCTAAAAATTTGGCTAAAGGGAGTAGGGTAGAGGGAAGAAGAGTGGGCGATTGTCTGAAACACAGTGTCAATGTTTAATGTTTATGAGAGTGAGTATTTAACTACTTGTTATTATCAATCAACTTCGTCCAGTAAGGCTGCATAGGTTGGGGATTTAGTAACACTTTGGTTGTTGTTTAACAAGTGTATTGTTTATTGTTTATTGTCATATGTATTAATGTTTAATCATGTCTGATCTGTAGAGGCGTCCCACGCAGATCATAGAGTGTTACGAAATTGTTGTATGTTTTAACTAAAATATTTAAGCTGGAAAAAAAAACTGCAGAATGGGTTGGAAAAGACCCAAGCCGGGGAAGTGAGTCCCGCGGCGGAATGTATGGTTGAGAAAATAGTGGTGTCTTTTACATGATCCACTAAGCTATTGTGGATTCAGTATTTTCCCCAGTTAGAAATACCTTCCACGAGGGTTGAGAACCCTCGAGTTTTAAAGCATAAGGATATGTCTTAATGTGTTGTAAATATTTAAAAAAAAACCTTGTTGCAGTCAGTTGACTAAATTCAGTCGGGAAGTGCTGAGTTTCAGTCGCCTAGCCTCAGGCCAGTTATTAAGAGGGCAAATGCCCCACGTGAAGGCCGGGACCATAAAGTAGGCGCCGAAACTCTAAAGGCACTCGGAGTGACAAATGGTCAAGGACTTTGTGACACTGATTTGAAGTAAAGACCAAGAAGATTGGATGTGACTGTAATTTTGATACGTATGTATAGTTTATTAATCTGATCTGTAGGGGCGTACAATGCAGATCACGGATTGTCACAGGAGTTTAGATTGTTTTAAGTGAACCATTTAAGCTGCTAAAATGGATGCTAGCACCAGTAAGCCACCCGAGAAAGGCACGCCAGCAGCCTTTATGTCAAAGAACTGTGGTCAATCATCCATTGATCACCTACCAAATTGGTCCAAATGGACTGTAAATAAGACTAGACCCTTTCCCTCAGATGGTTCATTTAACATAGAAAGAATTACTTGCCTCGAGGAATGTTTAACGGACAAGAGAGAAATAGAGAACAGCCAGATAAAAAGACTGCCTCTATGTTTGTTGAGTCAGAAGAAAAAAAAAATTACCCTGAAGAAACACCTTTCTCCTCTATTATGGTAGGATAACAAGGTAACTATAGAAGGATGAATAGAGGAGATTATAGAGGAAGACGTGGTAGAGTGAGAGGGTATGGACGATCTGGTAATTGTTACATTTGCGGACAGCCCAGACATTGGGCAAACCAATGCCCTGCGAAAAATCGTCAGAACCAAACCTCCAATAATTGACCTCCGTTAGAGAATAAAGGTCCTAATTTCACTGTCCATAACCCTTTTTCGGACTAGTCAGGAGGTTACCCTACAAACGGACAGGGATTTAGGAGAAATAGAGATCAGAATTACTGACTGACAACAGCAGCCCCAGGCGCCACAGACCACCAAATGCCCGTTGTTTCTTTAAATTCACGCAGCGAACCTGAAATTAAAATGCAAATAGCTGGGAGACCTATGTCATTTTAGTAGATACAGGAGCAACCTTTTCGGTGTTAGGGAAAGAATATTCTGAAGGAATGCCTATTAATTGGAAAAAGACCCCGATAGCTGGATTGGCTGGAATACTACAATGCTTGAATCAATCGACCCCAAGTAGATAAGGCATATGCGTACCCAGTAACAGAAATAAAACACCCTGTTCTTTACGCATGGGAACTTGCCGACCCAAGTTTGAGTCCCAAACTTGTCAGTCTGTTAGGAGCGTGGGGATTCGTTAAGAACACTCCTTTCTGTTATCAGGAGATGTCTCTATGAATTTATGTGGAAGAGACTTGCTGTGCAAAATGAATGCTACAATCATTTGCTCCCCATCAGGAGTAACGGTAGAAATAGACTGCATAGCCCTATAAAGTTACAATTAATCCAGCTGCACCATTAGCCAAAAGGTCACAGTATCCATTGTCAGAGAAAGCAGAAAAAGGAATTGAGCCAGTGATGGAATCATTGTTTAAACAGGGAGTTAATGCCAGATAGAATAAAGGTCGTTTGCAACACATCGTTGCCAAAAACTAAAAGAGAAATGAAGCATTTTCTAGGAATGACTGGCTATCGTAGACAATGGATATTGAACTATTCAGAAATAACCAGACCACTATTGGACATGAGCATGACAAATTTGGAAAATTTGCGGTTACCTGACTTCTTCGGGAACCCAGTTTAAAAATGCACAAGAAGTGCAAAATCTTTTACTAGCTATTCAGAGACGTAAACAGATTGCAATTATTAAGTGCCAAGCGCACACGGGGCGTTTGGACAAGGTTGCGCTTGGAAACGCTGCTGCAGATAGCGCTGCTAAGTCAGTAGCTATATCAAGTACTGAACGACAAGTTTCAGCCTTCCCTGTTAGGGAAAAGCCAGAGATACCGCAGCCCCCGTCCTTAGATGATGTGCTGACCCATCAAGATAGGGCCAGTTCTGATGAAGTAAAGGAATGGGTTGTTAATCATTGTTTTAAAAAACACTGACGGCTTATGGGTTCATCATGATGGCCGCATGGTGGCACCCAAATCATTACTATCACCAATTGCCCGATGTGTTCATAAATTCACCCATGCGGGCAAAGGGGGGATGGCGGACTATATCCTCAAGACCTGGTATGCACCAGGAATCTCAAAGTTGGCAAAACAAATATGCGAAAATTGTACTATTTGCCAGACCATGAATGCAGGGAAAATAAAGAAGGTACAGCCCGCATCCCACCCAATCCAGTGCCTTTTTGTACACTTGCAAATGGATTTTATTGAACTACCTGTGTGCATGAGCTTTAAATATGTATTAGTTATTGTTGATATGTTTTCAAGATGGATTGAAGCGGTTCCTTGTAGGAAGAGTGACGCCACCACTGTTGCTAAATGTTTATTGAAGGACATTGTGCCTCGCTTTGGGATACCAGCAAAACTGTCAAGTGACAATGGGTCCCATTTTACGGGAACAGTGATTAAGGAACTATGCAAAGCCTTACAGATTAACCAGCACCTCCACTGCAGTTATCATCCACAGTCGGCTGGACTAGTGGAAAGATATAACGGGATGCTGAAAAACAAGCTTGCAAAACTGTGTAAAGAAACTGGACTTAAATGTGTTGATTTGTTACCCATAGCTTTAATGACAATGCAGTCTGCTACCAACAGAACTACAGGATTGTCGCCTCATGAGATCGTCATGGGAAGGCCACAAAGATTGCCCTTTTCGGCACCTTTAACAGCTAAACAAATGGACATTCATAAAATGGAGGAAGATATGTTGAGTTATTGCATTGCACTAACCAAATGCATTTCTAGTTTCCATCAACAGGTGGAGGAAGCCCAGGTCGATCCTGCTGAAGGAAAGTGCCATACTTTCGAGCCAGGAGATAACGTCTACATAAAAATCTTCAAGCGAAAGAATGGCCTTCAACCCAGATTTGAGGGACCCTTCCAAGTACTCCTGACCACATACACCGCTGTAAAAGTAAAGGAGCGACCAACATGGATACATGCGTCCCATTGTAAGAAGGCATCAGTTGAAGACGATACACTGCCAAGATGAACTGGATTTGGACTCTAATAAGACTGTTCCCTTTGTTAACGATAATTCAAACTGCCATATTGATTTACCCAGATCCCCTGAAGGGCAAACCATGCATAGAAGAATGTGTACTTTTAAACAGTGATTTCTTTTATATTATATGCTATAACGAGACTATGAAGGTTCAGCTTCAGGATCACACTATGCAGGTACCCCTGTATCAACCCCTGAGTCTTAGGATTAGGCAGAATAAGATAGTAGAAGATAGTGGACAGAAGCTTGATAAGCTATGGGTTACATGCCCCGATACTGTGTCAGCAAGTGAAAGAATTGCGAATGAAGGATTTATCTGTAGTGGTAATCCGAAGGGAGGACTGGCCCTGACGGCCAGGCCAATGTTTTGTAACAATCCAGTTACACAACCCCTCGTTTCAACATCAATTACTCAGAAAAGAAAAATTAATAGGACCGCTAAGAAACAAGGAGGGAGAAGTGGAAGACTGTTAAATAAGCATAACTATCATCATGTTAATACCTTTGTATACATGAGTTATTTGTACGCTAAAAGACAGAACCTTGCCAAGTGCTGGATATGCAGTCACACCCCTATACATGCAGAGGGTGGAATACCCCTACGGCCCATTCCCTTTGGAATGGAGGAGATGGTAGGGTGGTTATTACAATCTAATACTACCTGGAACAATGAGGATGCCCCTGGTACAGTGTCCCAAAATAGTTTGAATCCAGAACAACTAGAAGATGAGTGGAAGGGAGCAGGATATAACCTAACGAAATTCGAAGGGTGGTTTCATCCCCAATATGATAATCAAAGGAATCCAGAGAGTCTATTAGTGACGTCAATGGGAACCATAAATAATACAAAAGGAGAAGTCTGCCTGGTAAACGACAATGGAGAAGGTTTGATGGTTGGATGGAGTGAGTGCAAATGTAACTACACTTTGACTAAAACTACTACTAAACCACTGGGTGCAGTCGAATGGCCCTATTGGGGATGGTGGAACCTGTCCACAGTACAAAATTTGACTAGTAGAAAAACCTGGGAAGGAGAATAAGGGATAGGAATGATGCACCAGATATGGAACAAATTTGAAGCCTATAATAACACCTATTTCATCTGTGGGCATAGAGCATACCCTTGGTTACCACAAAATTGGACTGGGTCATGTTACTTGGGATATGTAGTGCCCTATATACATCATATTTCATTTTTGGATAGCCACCCTGGGACACGAGCAAAATGAGCCATTACAGAAACTGAAAGGTTCTTTGCTATAGCATTTCCCTGGTATGGAACAGGGAAGCTAGCAAGAGAATCTATAAACATGGCAGCAGTGTTGGAACAAATAGCCAATGATACTGCTGATGCTCTTCGTGATGTAAACGCAGAAATGGTGGCTTTGCGCACTGTTGTTTTACAAAACCGCATGGCTCTGGACTATTTGTTGGCAAAAGAAGGGGGCACATGTGCAATCATAAAAACCGAATGTTGCACCTATATTCCAGATAGCTCAGAAAATATCACCAATTTGGTAAACCACATAAAGGAGATCATAAAGAAATTACACCAACCTGAACAATGGTCCATTTGGGATTGGATTTCAGGATGGGGAGGAGCATTAGGAAAGCAAATTTTGGAAGTCTTAATTGCAATTGTGATGATTATAATTTTAATTAGTTTATTGATTGGTTGTTTAAAATTATTGTGTACAAAAGTCCTTTCCTCATTAACATCAACTCCCCCAGTACCCATGATGTCTGAATATGAGGATATTAAGGGTGAGACCTTTGATGTGGAATTTCTTAAACTTAGTGAAATAGATTGTCCTTAGAAAGGACAAAAGGGGGGAATGAGGAAATCTACATGATATAAGGGGTTAATTTCAGGTGCTTGCTGAGTAAAAGTTTTCAGACTTGACACCGGTCAAGAGTCGATGTGTAACTAGAGCTATTGCACGTACCTGGATTACAGCCAAGAACAGATGTCTGCCCACCTAATGAGAATGTAGAAGTGAAACAATGGGTTCCGTTTGAAGTACCCAGTGACCTGACAACTTGCGACCGTAAGCAAACCTAGCCTCCCGATACATGATTAAGATTAAAGAGGACCTCCGGTTACATGATTCATGTCCTGTTAGGTTGAATTATGTGTCCAGGATCCTTCTGTCAATATGTCATAAGACCTAATGATTAATCTAAAATGTATCCTGATTGAGGAACAAAGGAATGTCAATTAAACTTGTTTGTTACACTGTATAAATATGGAACGCTAACGCTGTATCATTGGAATAGTAGCCTCACCCCTTGAGTGGAGGCACTGATTCCCCTTGCAAGTGTAATAAAAGGCCTGTCCGTCTGACGAATCCAAGAGTGTATTGAGTCATTACCCAGAGCTAAAAAAAAGGCACTTCAACAGGAACCACGAGAACTGAGCATGACGAGAGACTGAAAAAAGTGCTGGAAGCAACAAGGAAAACAAACCTGAAGCTGAATAGAGAGAAATGCCAGCTCGGGGTGACAGAACTGACATTCGTGGGAGATATCCTTAGCAGTGAGGGCATCAGACCAGATCCCAGAAAGGTGTCCGCCATTGAGAATATGCCAAAGCCACAATGCAAAAAGGACGTGCAGAGGTTTAATGGAATGATCAACTACATGGGTAAATTCATATCCAACCTCTCAGAGAAGATGGTGCCACTAAGAAGATTAACTGAAAAGAACATAGAATGCGAATGGAATCATGAGCATGAGAAGTCATGGAGCGATCTAAAGAAACTGCTCACAGAGGAACCAGTTCTGAGGTTTTATGACGCAGTGAGACCCATCAAGATATCATCAGATGCATCACAGAGTGGGCTCGGTGCCGTTCTTCTGCAAAAATATGACTACTGGCAACCTATTGCATATGCATCACGCTCAATGACAGACGCGGAGACGCGATATGCTCAAAATGAAAATGAGCTGCTCAGCATCACATACGCCTGTGAAAGATTTCACCAGTTTGTGTCAGGACAAGCAATCAGTGTAGAGACTGACCATAAGCCCTTGATTGCACTGTTCCAAAAGCCACTAAATAGCTGTCCGCTTAGAATACAAAGAATGATGATCAGGCTGCAACGCTATACACTGAATGTTGCGTACACACCGGGTAAGCTGATGTATACAGCAGACACGTTGTCCAGAGCTGTTGACCCAAGTGAGCCCGCAAACACCAAAATGGATGAAAAAGTGAACGCCTACGTGGACATGATCACAAGTGCACTGCCCATAGCAGATGCAAAAATGGAGCTCATAAAGACTGAGACAAACAAAGATGAAACAATGAGACGACTGAGGAAAAGCATCTTGGATGGATGGCCCAACATGAAGCAAGACTGCTCAACTGACATGGCAGCGTACTGGAACTGCAGGGCGGAACTATCAGTGGTCGAAGACATCATCTACAAAGGAAGTAAAATAGTTATCCCAAAGAGTCTGAGAAAAGAGATGCTAAAAAGGATCCATGGAGGACATCTGGGAATCGAAAAGTGTAAGAAAAGAGCATGAGAGGTGATGTGCTGGCCACGAATCAACCAAGATGTGACAAATGAGGTGTCAAACTGCACAATATGCCTGAAATATCGAGCAAGCAATCCAGTAGAACCACTAAAGCCACACCCAGCGCCAGACAGACCTTACCAGAAGGTAGGCGCTGACCTATTCGTTTGTCAAGGGAAGGACTATCTTGTAGTCACAGACTATTACTCCCTGTATCCAGAGGTGTGTAGACTGTACACCACCACTGCAGATGCTGTGATAACATGTATGAAAGCCATATTCTCCAGACATGGTGTGGCAAGCGAGGTCTTCACAGACAACGGACCCCAGTTTTACAATGCAAGTCTCTGACACTTTGCCAAAGAGTGGGACTTTGTCCACACAACGTCAAGTCCTCACTTTCCACAGTCCAATGGACTAGTGGAAAAATCGGTCCAGACAGTGAAAAGACTGATGTACAAGGCAAAAGACAGTGGAACTGACTTCTACCAGAGCATGCTTGTATACCGCACAACGCCGCTCGAGTGTGGTATGTCACCAGCCCAACTCCTTATGGGACGTCTGCTAAGGTCAAACCTACCCATCCCAGAGAACCTCCTGAAAACAAAAGAGGGGGAGAAAGTGAGGAAGTTCAAAGAACAACAGAAAGAAAAGCAAAAGTACTACTATGACAGAGGAACACAAAACCTACCTGAACTCCACACTGGTGAACAAGTAAGGTTCAAAGACAAAACAAACATATGGACTCAGAAGGGAACTGTCCTGAGTGAAGTTCAACCAAGATCATACACCATTCAGACAGATGAGGGTGCTGTTCTGAGAAGAAATCGTCGGGATCTTCTCATGGGACCAGCCACAGCAGTTCAAAAGACTGATACTGTTGAACAACCTGATCACTCAGCAGGTCAAAAGACTGATACTGTTGAACAACCTTATCACACAGCTGAGAAACCATCATCTGAGGCAACAACTCAGATTCAAGGACAATCAATCCGAAAATCCTCAAGACGCGTGAAGCCTCCTGAGAGACTAATTGAGCAAATTTAAGGACTCTTGTTATAGAAGGAAGTAATGTTATCTTATTCTCTCTTCAAGTTCTAGGTATTTACATATTTCATGTGAACACACAAAACAAGGTTAAAAAACCTTGATCATGATAATGATAATGTAAGTTCATTAAGTGTTACAGCTAAAATGCAGAGTAATACAAAGAAAACATGTTGTTAGATAAAAGTAAAATACTTTTGTTTTAAGAAAGGGAGATGTAATGATATTAGCAAATAGTGATGGTATTTGCCTGTTTGATTATTTATGCCTTACCAGCATATTTGCCTGATTGATTACTTATGCCTGACCAGCAGAGGGCATGTGAGAGACAAGCAGTTTAGTTTAGTTTTGGTTTAGTTTTAGATGGATCTCTAAGATGGTGTCTCCTGTAATGCTGTTAACTGAGTTGAACAGACTTTAGATTAAAAGACATTCTCTTTCATAAATGTCTCGTCATTGAACCCGCAAAGAAATCAATACATAGGGGTTACGGGGAGAGGGCAGGGAAGTGGACGTGAGTCTAGATTCGGATCAGCCATGATCCTATTGAATGGTGGAGCAGGCCTGAGGGGCCGTATGGCCTACTCCTGCTCCTACTTCTTATGTTCTTATGTTATGTTCTTTCACACAGACATTGTACCCCATCCAACTCTCCACACATTCACACACACACTGCACCACAATCCAATGCCCCACCTGTAGTGTATGTACCTTTAAGGGGAGAACTACTTTTTACAGCTCCTGTATACTGTAGTACCGGTAGTAACCACACCGGTATATAAACCCTGAGTAGGGACCTGTACTTTAGTTTTTGAGTAACCTGCATCCAGTAAACACCTCTTAATTGTTCCTCTGCAGTCTCTGTCGATTTATTGAAGAATACCATACATTAACATTGACGGATTCAACAGTGGCGATGAGTTGATTTGAACCTACCTGCAATTCTGTAAAAGAAGGCCGATTCCACCAGTGCGGGCGTCGACCATCCGGAGAGGACTTGAACATCACAGAGGAGGCTGTGGAGAGCTGGGCTTGGTTCCCCAGTCGAGACGATCCAGTACAGTGGGCTGGTAGCAGGTACGGCGCAGACACTTCCCGGACGGCAGCGGCTGCAGCCGATCGACGGCACACAAAAAGGCCAAGCAGCGTCGACGGGGTAAGAGAGAGGGTGAAGCGCACAGGGAGCAGCCGGGGTTGAACACCGAGTGGCGTCAACGAGAGAAGGGAACACGTACAGAGCGCGGCCGGGGTTTCAAGGGCTGAGCAGCGTCCACGGGGGAGGAAAGAAGCGCAGGAGACGCCATTTTGAGCCGGCGGAGAAGAAGGGAGAGCGGGGGAGACGCCATTTTTAGCCAGTCTAACCAAACCCAAGGATGCAGAAGAGTGGCAGTGTCACAGCATTCGACAATGAAGTCGAAGCTTGGGCATCATATATAAAATGTGTAGAAGTGTACTGCAAGGCGAATTAAGTGCCAGATGCCAGGAAAGCACTGGTATTGTTGAATTCCATGGGTGCAAAAATGTATGGCTCACTGCAAAACCTAATAACCCCAGAGAAGCCAGTGGAAAAGGATTTTGAAAGCATAGTGGCAATCCTACAGGACCACTTAAACCCCACACCGCTGCTGATAGCTGATAGATTTAAGTTTCACAAAAGGAACCAGCATAAAGACGAAAGTAATGCTGAGTATTTAACGGAACTGCGCAAACTATCGAAACACTGCCAGTTTGGAACGGGACTAGCAGATACTTTAAGGGACAAGTTTGTGTGTGGGCTTCAAAGTGAAGGAACCCAGAAACGGCTTCTATCAGAAAAGGATCTTACGCTGGAGAAGGCTTTCAGCATGGCAGTATCACACGAAGCAGCCACATGGGGCGCTGCAGAGATACAACGGAGATCGCAAGAATATGGCATAAATGAAATGTCATATGGAGCAGTGATGTGTTATCACTGCGGCAAAACAACACACGACCACAAGGACTGTTGGTTCAAGGACCAAGTGTGCAGACAGTGTGGAAAAGTAGGACACAGAGCAAGTGTCTGCAGGTCGGGAAAGAAAACCAGCAGCAAGAAATCTCCACAGGAGAAGTACAAAAAGGTACATAAGGTGACGGAGAGTAGTTCAGATGAACAGAAAAGAGATACAGACTCCGGAAGCAAGGAGGTGGGTTTTCTGAAACTACATCATGTAATCAAAATGGAGGATCACCAAACTATCTGGGTCACACTCAAGATAGATGGAGTCCAAGTGAAAATGGAATTGGACACAGGATCAGCCCTAACAGTCACAAACCAAAGGGACTACAAGCGGCTATTCTCACATATACCCTTGAGAGATACAGAGATTGTCTGGAAGATGTACACGGGGCAAAAAGTCTACCCCAAAGGAAAAATAAGGGTGAACGTGGTATACAATGGCAAGGAAACACCAAAAATGGACATATATGTATTGCCAGATGGAGGACCGCCACTACTAGGATGTGAATGGATCCGGAAGATACAGCTAGATTGGCATTCCATACAAGCACTGATTGTAGATGCCAAAAAGGATGACGACGTCACACCGGGATGACTGTCAAAAATGCTAACTGATGCACAAGAAGTGTTCCAGGAGGGACTCGGAACACTAAAAGGCATAAGAGCAACGATCAAAATAGAGGAAAATGCAAGCCCAAAGTTTTTTAAGGCCAGACCGGTACCTTATGCGATCCGCCCAGCTGTCGAAGCAGAGCTGGAAGGTTTGGAACGTTCGGAGGAGTGCTATCCAAAGTGGACTGGAGCGAGTGGGCCACACCCATCGTTCCTGTAATGAAGAGGTCGTTGAGTAATACGCCTGGGGAACCAAAGAAGGTTCGCATCTGTGGGGAATTTAAGGTGACAGTGAACCCAATCCTTCACACTGTACAATATCCGCTTCCGCGGATTGAAGATATTTTCGCCTCGCTATCTGGAGGGAAACGCTTCACTAAGATTGATCTGGCCCAGGCGTACCTGCAATTGGAGTTAGAAGAAGCCTCGAAACAGTACTTCACGATCAACACTCATAAAGGCCTCTACCAATACAACCGGCTGGTGTTCGGGGTAGCATCAGCTCCGGCTATTTGGCAAAGGGCAATGGATCAAGTCCTGCAAGGGATTCCAGGGACCCAGTGTTATTTGGACGACATCCTGGTCACGAGCGAAAATGACAGTGATCACCTCACCAACCTGGAGCAGGTGCTCATTAGATTGAAGGATTATGGGCTCCGAGCTAATCGCCACAAATGCGAGTATTTCCAGAAGCAGATCTCCTATTGTGGCCACATTATTGATGAAGAGGGTTTACATAAGTCCCC
This sequence comes from Somniosus microcephalus, assembly GCF_052327205.1. NCBI lineage: Eukaryota > Metazoa > Chordata > Chondrichthyes > Squaliformes > Somniosidae > Somniosus > Somniosus microcephalus. The sequence goes on from NW_028225179.1 coordinate 110,585,381, forward strand.
TGAAAAGATTGAGGCAGTAGTCAAGGCTCCAGCACCGGAAAATGTGTCACAACTGAGGTCGTTCCTCAGGTTGGTGAACTACTACCATAAGTTCTTGCCGAATTTGTCTACAGTTCTACACTCACTGAACACCCTACTGCAAACGGGGGTAACATGGAAGTGGAATGACGAATGTAAGCGAGCTTTCCAGAAGTGCAAAGAATTGATCACATCAAAAGAGGTGTAGGCACATTTCAACCCGGCACTACCAATTCGGCTGGCGTGTGATGCATCACCCTATGGCATTGGAGCGGTGCTGTCGCACAAATTCCCAGATGGCTCGGAGAGGCCAGTAGCCTTTGCGTCTCGGTCACTAACCTCAGCCAAGTGTAACTACACCCAGATTGACAGGGATGCCCTCAGCCTAGTGTGGGGAGTGAAAAAGTTCAACCACTATCTGCACGGGCAGAAGTTCACCTTGCTGACTGACCACCAACCACTTGTCTCCATCTTTAACCCGAAGAAGGGCGTTCCGGTGATGACTGCGCAACGGCTACAAAGATGGTCCCTTTTTCTAGGGGCGCACCAATATGATATCGAGTATAAGGGTACGAAACAGCATGGAAACGCTGATGGGCTATTATGCCTGCCATTACCTACTGCGGAGGAAGCACCAGCAGTGGATCCTGTTGAAATATTTCATTCGACTATAATTGAATGCTTGCCAGTAACTAACGCTGGTATAGAGAAGGAGACCCAAAATGATCCGACACTGTCTCGGGTATATGATTTGACGGTGAAGGGATGGCCAGCACATGGCGACTCACTGTTGCCAGCATTCTCATCCAGAAGAGAACAGCTCTCAGTATGCCAGGGGACCTTGATGTGTGGATCCTGAGTGGTAATTCCACCCAAGTTAAGGGAAAGAGTGCTCAATGAGCTTCACGAAGGCCATCTGGGAGGGGTGAAAATGAAAAGCCTTGCTAGGGCTTATGTGTGGTGGCCGGGGATCGATCAGCAAATCGAGGACCTGACAAAGAGCTGCTCAGGATGCCAGAAGGTCCAAAATGCACCCCCACATGCCCCTCTACACCCATGGGAGTAGCCCTCCTCTCCATGGCAACGGGTGCATATTGATTTTGCTGGTCCATTCATGGACTCAATGTTTTTAATAGCTGTGGATGCGCACTTGAAATGGCCTGAGGTGATCAAAATGTCCTCCACCATCACGGAGAAAGCTATTGCAGTTCTATGGACCATCTTTGCCAGGAACGGCTTGCCAGAGCAGATTTGCTCTGATAACGGACCACAGTTTGTGTCCGACGAGTTTCGAAGGTTTATGAAAAGGAATGGGGTAAGGCATTACACCTCCACTCCGTATCATCCAGCCACCAATGGATTGGCTGAGAGGTTTGTACAAATCTTTAAAAAAGCAGTAAGGGCCATGTGCGATGACGACATTCCACTGCAACATAAGGTGGACAATTTCCTGTTAGCCTACAGAAATGCGACACATACAATCACCAACCAGACCCCGGCCATGATGTACTTTAACTGAAGGTTGAGATCTCGTCTGGATTTGCTCAAACCAAATGTACGAAGAGATGTTGAGAATAAGCAATTCCAGCACATCAATGAGAAGCCGACAAGGAGCTTCAATGTAGGGCAACCAGTCTTGGCTCGCGACTACCGAACAAAGAAATGGCAACCAGGAATGATATGCACACGGTAGGGGCCACTAATGTACACAGTGGATGTTGGGGGGAACATCGTGAGACGCCATTTTGACCAGATCCTAGAGTCACAGGAAAGAGTCCACCCCAGGTCTCGCATACCTGGTGATGAACCCGACATACCGGTCGCATCTACCCCAGAAACAGTAGCATCGGAAGCTGATGAACCAACCGACAACAGGGGGCCAGAATCGCCTCCGCACCAAGAGCAAGACACTCAGGAAAGGCACTATCCAGAAAGGATCAGGAAGCCGCCCCAAAGACTGAATTTATAAATGGACTATTTGCCGTTAATGTTACATGTTAAAAGTGCTAATTGTTAAATGAATGTTGTGGTACTGTTAATCTAAAAGGGGAGGAATTGTAGTGTATGTACCTTTAAGGGGAGAACTACTTTTTACAGCTCCTGTATACTGTAGTACCGGTAGTGACCACACCGGTATATAAACCCTGAGTAGGGACCTGTACTTTAGTTTTTGAGTAACCTGCGTCCAGTAAACACCTGTTAATTGTTCCTCTGCAGTCTCTGTCGAATATTGAAGAATACCATACATTAACATTCACGGATTCAACACCACCCATTCACACACACTGTACCTCATCCAATGCCCCACCCATTCACACACACTGTACCTCATCCAATGCCCCACCCTTTCACACACACATTGTAACCCATCCAACACCCCTTTCACACAGTAACTGTACCCCAACCAAATCCGCACCCTTTCATAGACACACTGTACCCCATCCAACTCCCACCCTTTCACACACACACTGAACCCCATCCAACTCCCCACCCTTTCACACACACTGTACCCCATCCAACTCCTCACCCTTTCACACACACTGTACCCCATCCAACTCCCCACCCTTTCACACACACTGTACCCCATCCAACTCCCCACCCTTTCACACACACTGTACCCCATCCAACTCCTCACCCTTTCACACACACTGTACCCCATCCAACTCCTCACCCTTTCACGTAGACAATGTACCCCATCCAACTGCCTACCCTTTCACAGAGACACTTTACCACAGCCAACTGCCCATCCTTTCACACACACACTGCAAAACATCCATCTCCCCCTTTAAAACAGACACTGTACCCCATCCAAAAAAAAAATCAGGACCCTTTCACACAGACACTGTACCCCGTCTAAATCCCCAGACTTTCACACACACACTGTACCCCCCAACTCACCACCCTTTTACACAGACACTGTACCCCATCCAACTCCCTCTTTCAAACAGACACTGTACCCCATCCAATGCCCCATCCTTTCACACACACACTGTACCCCCATTCAACTCCCCACCCTCTCACAGACACACTGTACCTCATCCAACTCCCTACCCTTTCAGACAAACACTTTACCACAGCCAACTGCCCACCCTCTCACAGACACACTGTAAAACATCAATTTCCCCCTTTCAAACAGATACTGTACCCCATCCAAACAAATCTGCAACCTTTCACACAGACATTGTACCCCATTCAACTCTCCACACGTTCACACACACTGTACCACAATCCAACTCCCCACCCTTTCACTCACACACTGTAACACATCCAACTACACACACTTTCACAGAGACACTGCACCCCATCCAACTCCCCAACCTTTCACACACACTGGGCTGGATTTTCCATCAGATGTCGGGAAGGAGGCAGGACTACAACTTTCGGGCTGTAGTCCCGCCTCCATCGAGATGTGGCCAATCCACGCGATTTTCACTTGATTGACCTTGTTGAGCCCGCCCAGCAACAGGTGACGTCACAGACTAAAATTTCATTGAAGCTGTCAAACACTGACAGTCTTACTTCTAACCCGAGTCCTTCTACGCAGACTCAGTTAGAAATCTCGCCGGCACTGAAAGCTGCAGGTTGTCACTTTTGACAGCTCGCGGTCATCCTGCTTTCTGTGCCGGCTGAATGATGGACTCCCGAAACCTAGAGGAAGGAAGTCTGTAAAATAAGTACAGGTAAGTTAAACTTCTTTACACACTTTAGACACACCAAACACGCTTACCTTTGCACTCATGCACCCATCACTCACCTGAACACTGACATCTCGACCCCTTCAAGTCCTTCAACCCGACAGCCCGACTCCTCTAACTTGGTGTGGTTTGGAGCCGTCAGGAATCCCACACATCTGTATTGATTTCTTTGTGGGTTCAATGACGAGACATTTATGAAAGAGAATGTCTTTAATCTAAAGTCTGTTCAACTATTTATACAGCATTTACAGGAGACATCATGCTAGTGATGCATCTAGAACGAAACTGAAACCAATCTAAACTGCCTTGCTTGACTCGGTCACATGCCCTCTGCTGCTCAGGCACAAGCAATCAATCAGGCAACTATGCTGGTAAGACATGATAATCAAACAGGCAAATAACATCACTATTTGCTGATATAATTACATCTCCTTTTCTTAAAATAAAAGTATTTTACTTTTAACTAACAACATGTTTTCTTTGTATTAATCTGCATTTTAACTGTAACACTTAATGAACTTACATTATCATTATCATGATCAAGGTTTTTTAACCTTGCTTTGTGTGTTCACATGAAATATGTAAATACACTAGAACTTGAAGAAAGGATAAGATAACATTACTTCCTTCTATAATAATAGTCCTTAAATTTGCTCAATGAGTCTCTCAGGAGGCTTCACGTGTCTTGAGGATTTTCTGATTGATTGTCCTTGAATCTGAGTTGTTGCCTCAGATGATTGGTTCTCAGCTGTGTGATCAGGTTATTCAACAGTATCAGTCTCTTGACCTGCTGTGGCTGGTCCCATGAGAAGATCTCGACGATTTCTTCTCAGAACAGCACCCTCATCTGTCTGAATGGTGTATGATCTTGGTTGAACTTCACTCAGGACAGTTCCCTTCTGAGTCCATATGTTTGTTTTGTCTTTGAACCTTACTTGGTCACCAGTGTGGAGTTCAGGTAGGTTTTGTGTTCCTCTGTCATAGTAGTACTTTTTCTTTTCTTTCTGTTGTTCTTTGAACTTCCTCACTTTCTCCCCCTCTTCTGTTTTCAGGAGGTTCTCCGGGATGGGTAGGTTTGACCTTAGCCGACGTCCCATCAAGAGTTGGGCTGGTGACTTACCACACTCGAGCGGCGTTGTGCGGTATACAAGCATGCTTTGGTAGAAGTCAGTTCCACTGTCTTTTGCCTTGTACATCAGTCTTTTCACTGTCTGGACCGATTTTTCCACTAATCCATTGGACTGTGGATAGTGAGGACTTGACGTTGTGTGGACAAAGTCCCACTCTTTGGCAAAGTGTCGGAAACTTGCATTGTAAAACTGGGGTCCGTTGTCTGTGAAGACCTCGCTTGCCACGCCATGTCTGGAGAATATGGCTTTCATATATGTTATCACAGCCTCTGCAGTGGTGGTGTACAGTCTACACACCTCTGGATACAGGGAGTAATAGTCTGCGACTGCAAGATAGTCCTTCCCTTGACATACGAATAGGTCAGCGCCTACCTTCTGGTAAGGTCTGTCTGGTGCTGGGTGTGGCTGTAGTGGTTCTACCGGATTGCTTGCTCGATATTTCAGGCATATTGTGCAGTTTGACACCTCATTTGTCACATCTTCGTTGATTCGTGGCCAGGACATCACCTCTCGTGCTCTTTTCTTACACCTTTCGATTCCCAGGTGTCCTCCATGGATCTTTTTTAACATCTCTTTTCTCAGACTCTTTGGGATAACTATTTTACTTCCTTTGTAGATGATGTCTTTGACCTCTGATAGTTCCGCCCTGCAGTTCCAGTACTCTGCCATGTCAGGTGAGCAGTCTTGCTTCATGTTGGGCCATCCATCCAAGATGCCTTTCCTCAGTCGTCTCATTGTTTCATCTTTGTTTGTCTCAGTCCTTATGAGCTCCATTTTTGCATCTGCTATGGGCAGTGCACTTGTGATCATGTCCACGTAGGCGTTCACTTTTTCATCCATTGTGGTGTTTGCGGGCTCACTTGGGTCAACAGCTCTGGACAACGTGTCTGCTGTATACATCAGCTTACCCGGTGTGTACGCAACATTCAGTGTATAGCGTTGCAGCCTGATCATCATTCTTTGTATTCTAAGCGGACAGCTATTTAGTGGCTTTTGGAACAATGCAATCAAGGGCTTATGGTCAGTCTCTACACTGATTGCTTGTCCTGCCACAAACTGGTGAAATCTTTCACAGGCATATGTGATGCTGAGCAGCTCCTTTTCTATTTGAGCATATTGCGTCTCCGCGTCTGTCATTGAGCGCGATGCATATGCAATAGGTTGCCAGTAGTCATATTTTTGCAGAAGAACGGCACCGAGCCCACTCTGTGATGCATCTGATGATATCTTGATGGATCTCGCTGGGTCATAAAACCTCAGAACTGGTTCCTCTGTGAGCAGTTCTTTAGATCGCTCCATGACTTCTCATGCTCATGAATCCATTCCCATTCTATGTTCTTTTCAGTTAGTCTTCTCAGTGGCGCCATCTTTTCTGAGAGGTTGGATATGAATTTCCCCATGTAGTTGATCATTCCATTAAACCTCTGCACGTCCTTTTTGCATTGTGGCTTTGGCATAATCTCAATGGCGGACACCTTTCTGGGATCTGGTCTGATGCCCTCACTGCTAAGGATATCTCCCATGAATGTCAGTTCTGTCACCCCGAGCTGGCATTTCTCTCTATTCAGCTTCAGGTTTGTTATCCTTGTTGCTTCCAGCACTTTTTTCAGTCTCTCGTCATGCTCAGTTCTCGTGGTTCCCCATACTAAGATGTCATTCATTGATGTATCAACTCCCTCCAGGTGCTCATAGATCATATGGATAGTTTTGTGATACACTTCAGGAGCTGAGGCAATGCCAAATGGTAACCTTAGGAATCTGTATCTGCCAAATGGACTGTTGAACGTGCACAGTCTTGAACTTGCCTCGTCCAGCTTCATCTGCCAAAATCCTGATGATGCATCTAACTTGCTGAAATACTTTGCATTTGCAAACTGTGACATGATTTCCTCACGTGTAGGAAGCTTGAAGTGCTCTCTCTTTATTGCTCTGTTTAGATCTCTTGGATCCAGGCAAATTCTGAGCTTTCCATTCTTTTTGTCCACTACGACGAGGGAACTCACCCACTCAGTTGGCTCATCTATCTTCTGAATCACTATCAGGCTTTCCATCCTGTCCAACTCTGCCTTCAGTTGCTTTTGAAGAGCAAACGGAACATTTCTGCATGGATGTATGACCGGTGTCATACTTTTATCTACTCTGAACGTGTGTTCTCCTGGAATGCAGCCTAGACCCTTAAATAGGTCTTTGTACTCTTTCATGAGTTCATCATAGACTGTCTCTCCTTTGCTTTCCACAATGAGAACACTCTTAACAAGGTTCAGTCTCTCACAGGCTTTTAAACCTAGTATGGCTTGCACATCCTTTGGCACCACGATTAATGCTAGCGTGTGCTCTCTGTCCTTGTGTGTTACTTTGACAATGCATCTTCCTTTCACTGGTATTTCAGTACCTGAGTATCCTGTCACTTTCACTTTGATTCCATGTATCTTTGGTCTGGGTCTAATTTTCTTAAAATCAGTCTCTGATATCACATTAACTTGTGCTCCAGTATCCAATTTAAATGGAATATGTATGTCATTCACTTTTAGTGTCAACATCCAGTCTCTTTCTTCCTTTTTGTTTTCAGACAGAACATCTACATAGAACTCCTCTATCTCGCTTTCATCTACTGTATGGACCTTGCTTTGTTGCGCTTGGTTCTTACAGCAACGGGCATAATGGTTGTTCTTGTTGCAACTATTGCATGTTTTACCATATGCTGGACACTTTCTTGGTGGATGCTGTGTACCGCATCGACTACATGACTTTCGATTGTCCCTTTCATTTTTGTTCGCTGGCCACGCCTCTTTTTTCACATTGGCGCTCTTTTTGTTAAACGGTTTGTGTCCGTTCCTACTCACTGCATCCACGTTGCAGCTACTGTCACTGAACAGCTCTTTTGCCTGCGACTTCGCAGTCTCTGTAGCCCTACACAGTGCTATGGCTTTTCCCAGGTCTAGATCTTGCTCTCTTAGCAGTCTTTCCCTTAGACCATGATCTGGAATACCACACACCAGTCTGTCTTTTATCAGCGAGTCTGTCAGTCCCCAAATTCACACGATTTGCTTCTGTTTCTCAGTTCAGTCACATACTGATCAATAGTCTCACCCGTTTTCTGTACACATGTGAAAAATCTGTGCCTCTCAAACGTCACGTTACGTTTAGGTATGCAGTAGGCCTCAAACTGTTCCATTATTTTATCTAGCTTCATTTTGTCTCCATCAACAGCGAATGTGAAGTTATTATACACCTCCATCGCTTCATCACCCACGACATGTAAGAACAGTGACGATTTCCTTTTATTACTTTTCTCGTCAGCTCCGATTGCTGATAAATACAACCCCACACATTGTTTGAATCTTCTCCAATTTTCAGCCACATTAACCTGACAACTGAAGCTTCGCCGGTGGGAGTAAACCTTCCATTTTTCACTTCGTTAGCTATTCTCTAATGGTAAGTAACGATGTTCTCTTTTGGCTTGCTAATCTGCATAGAGCTGATTTAACTTCAGATTTTTCCTCTTCATCTCTTTCAATCACTTCTGACACCATGTATTGATTTCTTTGTGGGTTCAATGACGAGACATTTATGAAAGAGAATGGGCTAGATTTTGAGTTGCTTGCGCCAGCAGTTAGCGCCTTAAGAGAAGTGATTTTCGGGCGCTATGCGTGTAGCGCCTGGGCGCAGCGCAGTTTGCGCCCCGCCCCAAATTAAGTTGCCCGTTAGCGCCGGCGCAAAGTTTAGCGGCCGCCCGGATGCGCGCGCAGAAAATGACGTCACATCCTCGTGCAACGCCCTTTGGCCGCCCCGAATCCAAACTTCAGTCGGACCGCCCCATTGTGCGGCTGGCGTCCAGAGCGTTTGTAAAATGGAACGCAACACACCCTGGGGAGCGCAAATTAAAGGGCACTCGTACAAAAGGCACTCTGCATGTGTTGTGTGGAAGTAAGCAGTGTGCTGTTGTGAACGGTCTGTTTATGTTTCCGGGCACCACCACCACCACCTCCTCCTCCTCCTCCTCCTCCTCCTCCTCCTCCTCCTCCTCCTCCTCCTTGTCTTCTTCTTCCCGTTTCCCCCCAGACTTTGCATTTGAAAAAAATACATGCACCCTTCCCCTTTAAGAGCTCACTGGCACCAGAGTGTCTGCCGTGCGCTGCGCCCGAGCTCGGGTGTTGCGCTCTCCACCGCCGGCTTACCGCCTAAAGATACTAGTGGAACGCCTCTTTTAGCGCTCCACCAACCTCTTAGGGCGAAGCCACTGAATTTCCAGCAACGGGGCGCTACTTTGGGGCGGGCGATAACTTCGGGCGGGCGCTAAGCTTAGCGCCCCAAAACTGTCTATACTGAAAATCTAGCCCACTGTCTTTTAATCTAAAGTCTGTTCAACTCTTTATACAGCATTTACAGGAGACATCATGCTAGTGATGCATCTAGAACGAAACTGAAACCAAACTAAACTGCCTTGCTTGACTCGGTCACATGCCCTCTGCTGTTCAGGCACAAGCAATCAATCATGCAACTATGCTGGTAAGACATGATAATCAAACAGGCAAATAACATCACTATTTGCTGATATGATTACAACGTCAACCTTCAAAATAGGGATTAGGCTAAAAACTGCCTGTTAACTACCTGTTAACAGGCAGTTAATTGGCACTAATCTCTTCCCGCCTCGGGTCGGTGGGTCCCAGTGCGGGGCGGGTACCCGCCTCCTTTGAAACTTACATAGAGGTGGGTTTTGGGTGGGATGGTGTCGGGACTCCCAAATTCTGGATTTTAGCCCCCCGCACGTCTAACAGCCCGCCTCACGGCACACTGAAAATCGACCCCACTGTGTCCCATCCAACACACCACCCTGTCAGACACACTGCACCCTATCCAACTCCACACCCTTTCACACACACACTGTACCCCATCCAACTCCCCACCCTTTCATGCAGATACTGTACCACATCCAACCCCCCACACTTTAACAAACACATTGTACCCCATTCAACACCCTACCCTTTTGCACAGACACTGTACCCCATCCAACTCCCCACCCTTTCACACAGACACTGTACCCCATCCAACTCCCCACCCTTTCACACAGACACTGTACCCCATCCAACTCCCCACCCTCACACACACTGTACCCCATCCAACTCCCCACCCTCACACACACTGTACCCCATCCAACTCCCCACCCTTTCACACAGACACTGTACCCCATCCAACTCCCCACCCTTTCACACACACACTGTACCCCATCCAACTCCCCACCCTTTCACACAGACACTGTACACCATTCAACTCCCCACCCTTTCACACACACTGCACCCCATCCAACTCCCCACCCTTTCACACAGACACTGTACCACAGCCAACTCCCCACCCTTTCACACAGACACTGTACCCCATCCAACTCCCCACCCTTTCACACACACACTGTACCCCATCCAACTCCCCACCCTTTCACACACACACTGTACCCCATCCAACTCCCCACCCTTTCACACACACTGAACACCATCCAACTCCCCACCCTTTCACACACACTGTACCCCATCCAACTCCCCACCCTTTCACACACACTGTACCCCATCCAACTCCCCACCCTCACACACACTGTACCCCATCAAACTCCCCACCCTCACACACACTGTACCCCATCCAACTCCCCACCCTTTCACACACGCTGTACCCCATCCAACTCCCCACCCTTTCACACAGACACTGTACCACAGCCAACTCCTCACCCTTTCATACAGACACTGTATCCCATTCAAATCCCCACCCTTTCACACAGGCACTGTATCCCATCCAACTCCCCACACTTTCAAACAGACACTGTACCACAGCCAACTCCCCACCCTTTCACATACACACTGCACCCCATCCAACTCCTCACCCTCTCACAGCCACACTGTACCTCCTCCAACTCACTACCCTTTCACCAGACACTGTACCACAGACAACTCCCCACCCTTTCACATGGAGACTGTACCTCTTCCAAATCCCGAAACTTTCACACACACACTGTACCCCCAATCAACTCCCCACCCTCTCACATACACTGTACCCCATCCAACTCCCCATCCTTTCACACACACACTGTACCCCCAATCAACTCCCCACCCTCTCACATACACTGTACCCCATCCAACTCCCCATCCTTTCACACACACACTGTACCCCCAATCAACTCCCCACCCTCTCACAGACACACTGTACCCCATCCCACTCTCTACCCTTTCACACAGACACTTTAGTACAGCCAACTCCCCACACGTTCACACACACTGTAACACATCCATCTCCCCCTTTCAAACACTGTACCCCATCCAAACAAATCTCCATCCTTTCACACAGACATTGTACCCCATTCAACTCTCCACACTTTCACACAGACACTGTACCACAATCCAGCTCTCCACCCTTTTACTCACACACTGAACCCCATCCAACTCCCCACCCTTTCACACACACTGTACCCCATCCAACTCACCCCCCATCACAGACACACTGCACCTCATCCAACTCCCCACCCTTTCACAAAGACACTGTACGCCATTCATCTCCCCACCCTTTCACATGGAGACTGTACCTCTTCCAAATCCCGAAACTTTCACACACACACTGTACCCCCATCCAAATCTGCACCCTTTCACACACACACACTGCACCCCATCCAACTCCCCAACCTTTCACACTGATACCGTACCCCATCCAACCCTCCACCGTTTAACAAACATACAGTACCCCATCCAACACCGCATACTTTCACAGACACTGTACCCCATTCAGCACCATGCCCTTTCACACAGACTCTGTACGCCATCCAACACCTTATCCTTTCACACAGACTGTACCCCATCCAACTCCCCACCCTTTCACACACACTGTACCCCATCCAACTCCCCACCCTCACACACACTGAACCCCATCCAACTCCCCACCCTTTCACACACACTGTACCCCATCCAACTCCCCACCCTCACACACACTGAACCCCATCTAACTCCCCACTCTCACACACACTGAACCCCATCCAACTCCCCACCCTCACACACACTGAACCCCATCCAACTCCCCACCCTTTCACACACACTGTACCCCATCCAACTCCCCACCCTCACACACACTGTACCCCATCCAAACCCCCACCCTTTCACACACACTGTACCCCATCCAACTCCCCACCCTCACACACACTGAACCCCATCCAAACCCCCACCCTTTCACACACACTGTACCCCATCCAACTCCCCACCCTTTCACACACACTGTACCCCATCCAAACCCCCACCCTTTCACACACACTGTACCCCATCCAACTCCCCACCCTCACACACACTGTACCCCATCCAACTCCCCACCCTCACACACACTGTACCCCATCCAAACCCCCACCCTTTCACACACACTGTACCCCATCCAACTCCCCACCCTCACACACACTGTACCCCATCCAACTCCCCACCCTCACACACACTGTACCCCATCCAACTCCCCACCCTTTCACACACACTGTACCCCATCCAACTCCCCACCCTTTCACACACACTGTACCCCATCCAACTCCCCACCCTTTCACACACACTGTACCCCATCCAAACCCCCACCCTTTCACACACACTGTACCCCATCCAACTCCCCACCCTTTCACACACACTGTACCCCATCCAACACCCAACCCTTTCACACACACTGTACCCCATACAACTCCCCACCCTTTCACACACACTGTACCCCATCCAACTCCCCACCCTTTCACACACACTGTACCCCATCCAAACCCCCACCCTTTCACACACACTGTACCCCATCCAACTCCCCACCCTTTCACACACACTGTACCCCATCCAACTCCCCACCCTTTCACACACACTGTACCCCATCCAAACCCCCACCCTTTCACACACACTGTACCCCATCCAACTCCCCACCCTTTCACACACACTGTACCCCATCTAACTCCCCTCCCTCACACACACTGAACCCCATCCAAACCCCCACCCTCACACACACTGTACCCCATCCAACTCCCCACCCTTTCACACACACTGTACCCCATCCAACTCCCCACCCTTTCACACACACTGTACCCCATCCAAACCCCCACCCTTTCACACACACTGTACCCCATCCAACTCCCCACCCTCACACACACTGTACCCCATCCAACTCCCCACCCTCACACACACTGTACCCCATCCAAACCCCCACCCTTTCACACACACTGTACCCCATCCAACTCCCCACCCTCACACACACTGTACCCCATCCAACTCCCCACCCTCACACACACTGTACCCCATCCAAACCCCCACCCTTTCACACACACTGTACCCCATCCAACTCCCCACCCTTTCACACACACTGTACCCCATCCAAACCCCCACCCTTTCACACACACTGTACCCCATCCAACTCCCCACCCTTTCACACACACTGTACCCCATCCAACACCCAACCCTTTCACACACACTGTACCCCATCCAACTCCCCACCCTTTCACACACACTGTACCCCATCCAACTCCCCACCCTTTCACACACACTGTACCCCATCCAAACCCCCACCCTTTCACACACACTGTACCCCATCCAACTCCCCACCCTTTCACACACACTGTACCCCATCCAACTCCCCACCCTTTCACACACACTGTACCTCATCCAAACCCCCACCCTTTCACACACACTGTACCCCATCCAACTCCCCACCCTTTCACACACACTGTACCCCATCTAACTCCCCTCCCTCACACACACTGTACCCCATCCAACACCCAACCCTTTCACACACACTGTACCCCATCCAACACCCCACCCCCTCACACACACACTGTACCCCATCCAACTCCCCACCCTTTCACACACACTGTACCCCATCCAACTCCCCACCCTTTCACACACACTGTACCCCATCCAACACCCAACCCTTTCACACAGACTGTACCCCATCCAAACCCCCACCCTTTCACACACACTGTACCCCATCCAACTCCCCACCCTTTCACACACACTGTACCCCATCTAACTCCCCACCCTCACACACACTGTACCCCATCTAACTCCCCACCCTTTCACACACACTGTACCCCATCCAACTCCCCACCCTTTCACACACACTGTACCCCATCCAACTCCCCACCCTCACACACACTGTACCCCATCTAACTCCCCACCCTTTCACACACACTGTACCCCATCCAACTCCCCACCCTTTCACACACACTGTACCCCATCCAACTCCCCACCCTTTCACACACACTGTACCCCATCCAACTCCCCATCCTTTCACACACACTGTACCCCATCCAACTCCCCACCCTCACACACACTGTACCCCATCCAACACCCCACCCTTTCACACACACTGTACCCCATCTAACTCCCCACCCTCACACACACTGTACCCCATCCAACTCCCCACCCTTTCACACACACTGTACCCCATCCAACACCCAACCCTTTCACACACACTGTACCCCATCCAACTCCCCACCTTTCACACAGACACTACCCCATTCAACTATCAACACTTTCACAAATACAATGTACACCATCCAACTCCCCACCCTTTCACACACACTGCACCCCATCCAGTTCCCCCCTTTCACATAGACACTGTAACCTAACCAACTCCCTACCCTTTCACACAGACACTTTCCCTCAGCTAACTCCCCACCCTTTCACACAGACACTGCACCCCATCTACTCCCCACACTTTCATACAGACACTGTACCCCATCCAACACCCTATCCTTTCACACACATATTGTATCCCAACCAACTCTGCACCCTTTCACCCACACATTTTACGCCATCCAATTCCGCAATCTTTCACACACACTGTACCCCATCCAACTCCCCACCCTTACACACAGACAATGTACCCCATCCAACTCCCCACCCTTTCAGCCAGACACTGTACCCCGTCCAACTCCCCACATTTTCGCATAGACACTGTAACCTAACCAGCTCCCTAAACTTTCACACAGACACTTTACCAGAGCCAACTCCACACCGTTTCACATACACTGTACTCCATTAAACTCCCCACCCTTTCACAGACACTGTCACCCATCCAACACCCTACCCTATCACACAGACACTTTCACCCATCCAACACCCTATCCTTTCACACACACTGTACCCCATCCAACATCGTACCCTTTCAGACTGATGCTGTACGCCATCCAACACCCTATCCTTTCACAGACACTTCACCCCATCCAACACCCAACCCTTTCACACACACTGTACCCCATTAAACTCTCCACCCTTTCACCGAGACACTGTACCCCATTAGCTCCCCACACTTTCACACAGACACTGTACCCTATCCAACACCCTACCCTATCACACAGACACTGTCACCCATCCAACACCCTATCCTTTCACACAGAATGTACCCCATCCAACACCCAACCCTTTCACACACAGACTGTATCCCATTCAACACCCTACCTGTAACTTCCGTGTGTAATTGAGACACGGACTGCAGAAGTTGGTTATAACAGGTGTTTACTGAATGGAGACAAAACTGGAACTACTATACAAAGTTGCTGCACAGGCTTATATACAGGGGTGGTCACTACTTGTACTGCAGTATACAGGGGCTGCAGAATATAGTTCCTTCTTCAAGGTACATACACTACAATTCCTCCCCTTTTAGCTAAACAGTACATAACATTTGATTAATGATTAAATAACATATTTACAATTACAGTTGCTATATACATTAGCTGAAGTTAATCAATTATAAATTCAGTCTTTGAGGAGGCTTCCTGATTCTGTCCGGATAACGCCTCTTTGGGGTATCAGGTTCTTCTGGCAAAGTTGATTCGGGATCAACGTCGTTGTTTGCTTCGTCTGCTTCCAATATCACCGATTCTGAGGTAGATGCAATTGGTACTTCGGTTTCATCACCAGGTGTATAGGATCATGGTGTAGATTTGACGTTTTCCAGTGACTCTAGAATCTGGTCAGCATGGCGTCTTACAATGCTCTCTCCAACGTCCACGGTATACATTAGAGGTCCTTGCTGTGTGCAGATCGTTCCTGGCTGCCATTTCTCTGTGCGGTAGTCCCGGGCCAAAACTGGTTGACCTATCTTGAAACTCCTGGTTGGCCTTTCATTCATATTCTGAAACTGCCTGCTCTCCGCATCTCTTCTGATGTTTGGCTTAACCAAATCCAAGCGGCATCTTAGTCTTCGATTGAAGAACATCATGGCTGGAGTTTGGTTGGTAACCACATGTGTCGCATTCCGGTAGGCAAACAAGAAGTTATCCACCTTGTGTTGTAGGGGTATGTCTTCATTACACATTGCCTTGATAGCCTTCTTGAATGTTTGAACGAACCATTGGTGGCTGGATGATATGGGGTGGATGTGTAATGCTTAACACCATTGTTCTTTAAGAACCTCTGGAACTCTTCAGACACAAACTGTGGTCCATTGTCAGAGCAAATCTGTTCAGGCAGCCCATTTCTGTCGAATATGGTTCGTAAGACTGTGATAGTTTTTTCTGTGGTGGTTGAGGACATTTTTATTATCTCTGGCCACTTTGAATGTGCATCCACCGCAATTAAAAACATCGAGTCCATAAATGGACCAGCAAAATCAATGTGTACCCTTTCCCATGGAGATGAGGGCCACTCCCATGGATGTAGAGGGGCTTGTGGTGGGGTGTTTTGGACCTTCTGGCATCCTGTACAGCTCTTGGTCATCTCTTTGATTTCTCTATCGATTTCCAGCGACCACACAAACGCTCTGGCTAAGTTCTTCATTTTTACCCCTCCCAGATGACCCTCATGAAGCTCATTGAGCACTCTATCCTTCAGTTTGGGTGGAATTACTACTCTGGATCCACACATCAAGGTTCCTCGGCACACTGACAGCTGTTCTCTTCTCGGCGAGAATGCTGGCAACAGTGGTTCGCCATGTGTTGGCCATCCCTTCACCGTTAAATCATAGACCCTGGAGAGTGTCGGGTCATTTCGTGTTTCCTTTTCTCTGTTTGCATTCATCACAGGTAGACATTCGACTATGGTTGAGTGGAATATCTCCACAGGATCCACTGCAGCTGCTTCTTCCACCGTCGGCAACGGTAGGCGCGACAATCCATCAGCATTCCCATGCTGTTTAGTTCCTTTGTACTCGATGTCATATTGGTGTGCCCCTAGGAAAAGGGACCACCTCTGTAGCCGTTGTGCTGTCATTATCGGGATGCCCTTCTTAGGGTTGAAAATGGAGACAAGAGGTTGATGATCAGTTAGTAGAGTAAATTTCTGTCCGTGCAGGTAGTGATTGAACCTCTTCACCCCCCACACCAGGCTGAGGGCCTCTCTGTCAATCTGGGCGTAGTTACACTCGGCTGAAGTTAACGAGCGTGACGCAAAAGCTATCGGCCTCTCTGAACCATCAAGGGATTTATGTGACAGTACCACTCCAACGCCGTAGGGAGACGCATCACACGCCAGTCTTATCGGTAGTGATGGGTTGTAGTGAGCCAATACTTCTCTTGAAGTGATCAGGCCTTTACACTTCTGAAAGGCCCGCTTACATTCATCGCTCCATTTCCATGCTACTCCAGTTTGTAGCAGAGCATTCAGTGGGTGCAGAATTGTGGACAAATTCGGCAAAAACTTATGGTAGTAATTCACCAACCCGAGGAATGACCTCAGTTGCGACACATTTTCAGGCGCTGGAGCCTTAATTACCGCTTCAATTTTGTCAGGGGATTTATGTAACCCCTCTTCATCAATCACGTGGCCACAATACGATATTTGTTTCTTAAAAAACTCGCACTTGGGGCGATTGGCTTGTAGCCCATGTTCTCTTAGTCTAGTGAGCACCTGCTCTAGGTTGGCAAGGTGTTCACTGTCATTTTCACCTGTCACTAGGATGTCGTCCAAGTAACACTGAGTCCCCGGAATCGCTTGCAGGACTTGTTCCATCGCTCTTTGCCATATAGCCGGAGCTGATGCAACTCCGAATACCAGTCGATTATACTGGTAAAGACCTTTGTGAATGTTTATCGTGAGATATTTCCTAGAGGATTCTTCAACCTCCATCTGCAAATATGCTTGCGCTAGGTCAATTTTTGTAAAACATTTCCCTCCAGATAGTGAGGCGAAAATATCTTCTATCCTCGGAAGAGGATACTGTACTGTGTGAAGGACTGGGTTCACAGTCACCTTGAAGTCCCCACAGATGGGAACCTTCCTTGGCTCCTCAGACTTACTGTTTAACGTTTTCTTCATGACAGGAATGATGGGTGTCACCCACTCGCTCCAGTCTACCTTAGATAACACGCCTGCATTCTCCAGATTCTCCAGCTCTGCCTCGACAGCTGGGCAAATTGCATACGGTACCGGTCTTGCTTTGAAAAACTTGGGAATTGCATTCTCTTCTATTTTTATCGAGGTGGTTACGCCTTTAAGAGTTCCCAGTTCTTGTTGAAATACCTCTTTAGCGTTAGCCAAGATTTTTGACAATCGTCAAGGTGTGACGTCGTCATCCTTTTTACCAGCCACAGTCAGTGCCTGAATGGAGTGCCAGTCTAAACTTATCTTTCTGATCCACTCACATCCCAATAACGGTGGTCCACCATCTTGCAGTATGTACAGATACAATTTCTGTATTTCCTTGCCGTTGTATTCGACAGGCACCCTTATTTTCCCTCTGGGGTATATTTTCTGCCCCATATATGTCTTCAAGACAATGGATGTGTCTTTCAAGGGCATGTGTGAGAATAGCCGCTCGTAGTCTCGTCGATTTTTGACGGTCAGGGCTGATCCTGTATCCAATTCCATTTTGACTTGGGACCCTGCTATCGTGAGGGTGACCCAAATGGTTCGGTGATCCTCTTTTGTGATTACGTTGTGTAGTTTGAGACAGCTTAGTCTCTTTTTCCCGGATTCACTATCGCTCTTCTGGTCTTCGGAACTACTGTCTGTCATCTTTTGTACTTTCCTGTACTTTTCCTTAGTAGTCTTTTTGTTGCCATTAGTCTTCTTCCCGGACTTGCAAACTCGTGCAATGTGTCCCATCTTTCCACATTGCCTGCATGTTTTGTCCTTGGACCAGCTGTCCTTCTGGTCATGGGTTGTTCTGCCGCAGCGATAACATTTTTCAAATCCCCATGTCATTTCATGGGTGCCGTATTCCTGTGGCTTTTGCTGTATTTCCGCAGCTCCCCTTGCTGCTGCTTCGTACGATACTGCCACGCTGAAAGCCTTATCTAGCGTCAGCTCTTTCTCTGAGAGTAACCTCTTCTGGGTTCCTTCACTCAGGAGTCCACAGACAAATTTGTCCCGTAGGGTATCTGCCAGTCCTGCTCCGAACTGGCAGTGCTTTGATAGCTTGCGTAGTTCCGTAAGATAATCAGCATTGTTCTCGTCTTTATGCTGATTTCTCTTGTGGAATTTAAATCTTTCTGCTATCAGCAGCGGTGTAGGATTTAGGTGTTCCTGTAGGATATCAACAATTTCATTAAAACTCTTCTCCATCGGTTTGACTGGAGTGATCAGGTTCCACAATAGGCCGTACATTCTTGCGCCCATTAAGTTTAGTAGTACCGATGCCTTTTTCTCATCGGCTACTTCATTTGCCTTGCAATATACTTCGACTCTTTCCACATATGTGGTCCAGTCTTCTATTGCATTATCGAAGGCAGTGATATTGCCAATCTTCAGCATCTTGGAGATCTAAGAGGGTGCCTCCCGCGCTTTGCCTTCTTCCCCGATTGAACAAAATGGCGCCTCCCGCACTTTGCCTTCTTCCCCGCTGGATTAAGATGGCGCCTCCCACGCTTTCTGCCTTTTCCGCTGCTGCCAGCGCTGTTGCTGGCGTTTTTATGTGTTGATGGCGACGCCCTATGGTCTTCGCGTGCTTCCCCCCGCGCTGCTACCAACGCCGCTCTCCGTGGTCCCCGTGGCAAACTGCAGCTCCTCGCGGCTTTCTGCGCTTCTAATTTCTTTTATTTTAATTACTGTTCCCGTCGTCAGAGCAGACCCTATGGGACACTTCCCTCCCTCTTCTCGGGCCTGTACGCTGCCCGGCTTCATAGCACCGGCCGCGCCCTGTGTGCGCCACCCTCTCTCTCTCCTCTTCCCGACAACGCTGCTCGGCCCCGTTGAAAAAGCCACCCGATCGAGCTCTAGCCCGCCGCAGCCCAGGAAGGATCAGTGTACTACCTGCCACCAGCCCGATTAGCTGGAACACCATAGACTGGATAACCAAGCCCAGCTCTCGACAGCCTCTCCTGCAAATCTTCGAATTCGATGAATCAGAGGGCGGTTGCCCACGGTCGACGCCCGTTTCTTCTGGTTTTTTTTTGGATTTCTTCCTTCTGGCCTCGACCTCTGACAACTTCGCTTCAGGGATGGATCCCCGTGAGGTGGTGCAGAACTGTAGGTAAGTTCGGATCTGTTCATCGCCAATGTAACGTCCGTGTGTAATTGAGACATGGACTGCAGAAGTTGGTTATAACAGGTGTTTACTGAATGGAGACAAAACTGGAACTACTATACAAAGTTACTGCACAGGCTTATATACAGGGGTGGTCACTACTGGTACTGCAGTATACAGGGGCTGCAGAATATAGTTCCTTCTTCAAGGTACATACACTATACTACCCTTTCACACAGACTGTACCCCATCCAACTCCCCACCAATTTCACACAAACACTGGGGCCGATTTTCGCACAGGTGTGAGGAATTGTCGGGTTCCCCGAATGTCGGGGTTCCCACATGAATGTAAATAGTTCTGCCAGATTGATGCAATTTTCCCTCAATTGGCCAATTCATTTCCAGCGTGTGGGAATTGACTATTTCCAGTCAGACAGTCGCACAGTATGATGTCATCATTCGTGGTGCTTTTAAGGTCCGCAGCAAGCATTGCAACCTCTGCAGGCTTCCCAACGAACCATACAGGATGGCAGAGGAGCCTGCAGCAGCTGTGGCCAGTGCCAGATCCTGAGCTGCAGGCATTATTGGATGGGGTGAGGACCCACAGGGAGGTCCTCTTCCCTAGGTCAGGGAGGAAGAGGCCTCCCACTGAGACCAAGGCTGCATGAA
This sequence comes from Somniosus microcephalus, assembly GCF_052327205.1. Taxonomy (NCBI): domain Eukaryota; kingdom Metazoa; phylum Chordata; class Chondrichthyes; order Squaliformes; family Somniosidae; genus Somniosus; species Somniosus microcephalus. The sequence continues at coordinate 110,606,280 of NW_028225179.1, forward strand.
TGCAGGTGACAGCAGATGTCATCTCGTTGGGAGTCACCAGAAGAACCTGGATACAGTGTTGGAAGCGATTCCATGACCTTCAGCGTACAGGAAAAGTAAGTATGAAGTTTCCATCACCCTCAAACTGATCCCCCTTGCCTTTCCCCACCAGCACTCAGCTTTAGCACTCTCTTCCTCCACATCCCACTTCACAGTCACATCCATGCACCCTTACCCATTCCCTCTCTCTCTATGCTCACATTCACATAACTATTCCACCATGCAGTCCTCACACTCCCTCTCACTCTGATGCTTTGAGCACAACTGACAACACACAGGGAGGGCCCTTGGTCTTGCAGCCTCATGCCATCTTTGTCTCCCTCTAAGTATCTATGCTATGCAATCTCTACACTCACTCCTTCATTCTCACTCAAACTCCACTTGTCTCCCTCATTGCAGGAAAAGAGAGCTCACAACAGGAGAGAGCGAGCCAGGACTGGAGGAAGCCCACCCTCAATAGCCCACCAGACCCTCTGGGAGGAAGGAGTGCTGGAAATTGCCGGGGCTGATGTGGCTGCGGAAGCTGGGGAAGGAGAGACAGGGGCAGTCCTGCAAGCTGGTAACAGAATAGTTTTCCATCTCTCTCATTGACATAGCATGAGTCGCTGTTATGATTCTGAAGTTACATCATTTGGACTTAAGAACATCTGCAAAATCCAATGTGTATGTAACCTTGGCATCACACCTCTAACTCTTTCCTTTACTCCCCCACAGGACCATCCAGAGCCCCCGTCCCCACTGCAGAGGAGGAAGAGGCTGAGCAGCCAGACTCCTCAGAGGAAGCTCCAACATCTGAGGGCGCAGCGTCAGCAGAATTCAGCGCACCCAGCACCAGCGCAGACACTCACACCTCGGTGGGACCTTCGCGAGATAGAGTAGTGTTGTCACCTGGTGTATCACAGCTCACAAGTGAGCATCAGCAGATGGTGGAGACAGGGACAGCATTGGAGAGTCCTCGTCGGAGGGCACAGGACTCTGCCAGCTCAGCTCAGCTGCATGTCGTCCCTCTGCCTCTGGATCCATCCGCAAGAGAAGAGGTGATGGATCTCCATGCACAGTTGCAGGAGTCTCTGGCAGGTTTTGTCTCCAGGGTCGCTGCGAGTGTGGAGCGAATGGAGGAGTCCATAGCGAACATGAGCAGAGCCTTTGTGGAGTCATTGGCGCATGAACGCATCACCATGGAAAGAATGGCTACCTCCATGGAAAGGATGGCTACAGTAGAGGAGAGGATGGCAACGGCCATGGAGGAGCTAAGTCGCCAGAGTGTTGAAAACATGGTGAGTGTTCAGAATAGACTGACATCTCTGGAGGAGCGATGGTCAGCTATTGAGCAGAGAAACCAGACCTTCATGGCAGGCCCTCTGAGTAGGACTGCCATTGTAGAAACGGGTCCCCATGACCCACCTGATGTGCAGCAAGCTGCTCTCAAGCCACTTGCAGGCACTGAGGGGGACCTGACCCATGAGAGGGAGGTTGGTGGCAGACCTCAAGGAAGTGGGGGCTCCTCTCCAAGCGCTCACACTTCCATGCCACTGCAGAGCCCTCAGTCAGAGCCCTGCCGGAGTCCACACCCAACGGAGATAGACGTCTCAACCACTGCACAGCCGCAGGAGCAGCAGACTGCTGGCGAAACGTCACAGGCTCGCCATCCTAGAGGACGCCCACCAAAGGTGTCGAGACAGGAGCAGCAGGAAAGTGAGCAAGGGGCCTCCACATCTGCTGAAGCCACAGGGGAAGCACGACGTAGGAGCATGCGTAAGAGGAAAATAAAGCATTAATAGTCACAAGGGTAGTCACTTGGGTGAAATGTTGTGTTTATTTGTAAAATGCCATCAGCTGGTTATTGTAAATAAAATTTCTGATGGCAACTTCTGCAGTTGTGGCATGTGTCATTTCGCGAATGGGGCTGGAGGCGCTCTAATGCCAAGAGGGGAAGGAAAAAAAGGCCTCTCATGCTTCTGGTAGGTGCGTCAGTTGAGGAAGTGCTGAGTGAGGGTGGCGAGAGGGGCTTACCAGGAGCTCACACTGGAGAAGTGTGTGAGGCTCCAACCTTCCACAGCTGTGCCTAAGCCTGGAACAAGTTGTCCCAAGCCTGAAACAACAAGGTCCTGCAACCTACAAATGATGTCTGATTAAATGTCTTCTTTCCTGATTGACCTGCAGCTGATAGTCAGCAATCCGATATTGTTCACGCCAGGTTTCATCAGCGGGGTTCCCACCAGGCGTGTTTAACGTGGGAAAAGGCTGAAAATAGCAAGGGCCCCTTAAAATGGCATTATATATGCCAATTATTGGTTATTAAGATGCCTGAAGACCACTCCCGCCTGCTGTGGGCGGGACTGATTCGGGTCGGACAGAAATGCCTGGGTGAAAACTGGACGGGGCGGGGAATTAGGCGGGGAGGGGGGGTCGCGACCCCCCTATTTTTGCGAGTCCCCCCCCGCCCAAACGCCTGAAAGCCCGCCTGACGGCTCCAGGGAAATTGGCCCCATTGTATCCCATTCAACACCGTACCCTTTCACACAGACACTGTACCCCATCTAACTCCCCACCCTCACACACACTGTACCCCATCTAACTCCCCACCCTTTCACACAGACACTGAACCCCATCTAACTCCCCACCCTCACACACACTGTACCCCATCTAACTCCCCACCCTTTCACACACACTGTACCCCATCTAACTCCCCACCCTCACACACACTGTACCCCATCTAACTCCCCACCCTTTCACACACACTGTACCCCATCTAACTCCCCACCCTTTCACACACACTGAACCCCATCTAACTCCCCACCCTCACACACACTGTACCCCATCTAACTCCCCACCCTCACACACACTGTACCCCATCTAACTCCCCACCTTTTCACACACACTGTACCCCATCCAACTCCCCACCCTTTCACACACACTGTACCCCATCCAACTCCCCACCCTCACACACACTGTACCCCATCCAACTCCCCACCCTTTCACACACACTGTACCCCATCCAACTCCCCACCTTTTCACACACACTGCACCCCATCCAACTCCCCACCCTCACACACACTGTACCCCATCCAACTCCCCATCCTTTCACACACACTGTACCCCATCCAACTCCCCACCCTTTCACACACACTGTACCCCATCCAACTCCCCACCCTTTCACACACACTGTACCCCATCCAACTCCCCACCCTTTCACACACACTGTACCCCATCCAACTCCCCACCCTTTCACACACACTGTACCCCATCCAACTCCCCACCCTCACACACACTGTACCCCATCTAACTCCCCATCCTTTCACACACACTGTACCCCATCCAACTCCCCACCCTTTCACACACACTGTACCCCATCCAACTCCCCACCCTCACACACACTGTACCCCATCCAACTCCCCACCCTCACACACACTGTACCCCATCCAACTCCCCACCATCACACACACTGTACCCCATCTAACTCCCCACCCTCACACACACTGTACCCCATCTAACTCCCCACCCTTTCACACACTGTACCCCATCCAACTCCCCACCATCACACACACTGTACCCCATCTAACTCCCCACCCTCACACACACTGTACCCCATCCAACTCCCCACCATCACACACACTGTACCCCATCCAACTCCCCACCCTTTCACACACTGTACCCCATCCAACTCCCCACCATCACACACACTGTACCCCATCTAACTCCCCACCCTCACACACACTGTACCCCATCCAACTCCCCACCCTTTCACACACACTGTACCCCATCTAACTCCCCACCCTCACACACACTGTACCCCATCCAACTCCCCACCCTTTCACACACACTGTACCCCATCCAACTCCCCACCCTTTCACACACTGTACCCCATCCAACTCCCCACCCTTTCACACACTGTACCCCATCCAACTCCTCACCCTTTCACACACACTGTACCCCATCCAACTCCCCACCCTTTCACACACACTGTACCCCATCCAACTCCCCACCCTCACACACACTGTACCCCATCCAACTCCCCACCCTTTCACACACTGTACCCCATCCAACTCCCCACCCTTTCACACACTGTACCCCATCCAACTCCCCACCCTTTCACACACACTGTACCCCATCCAACTCCCCACCCTTTCACACACACTGAACACCATCTAACTCCCCATCCTTTCACACACACTGTACACCATCTAACTCCCCACCCTTTCACACACACTGTACCCCATCCAACTCCCCACCCTCACACACACTGTACCCCATCTAACTCCCCATCCTTTCACACACACTGTACCCCATCTAACTCCCCACCCTCACACACACTGTACCCCATCTAACTCCCCATCCTTTCACACACACTGTACCCCATCCAACTCCCCACCCTTTCACACACACTGTACCCCATCCAACTCCCCACCCTCACACACACTGTACCCCATCCAACTCCCCACCCTCACACACACTGTACCCCATCCAACTCCCCACCCTCTCACACACACTGTACCCCATCTAACTCCCCACCCTTTCACACACACTGTACCCCATCCAACTCCCCACCCTTTCACACACTGTACCCCATCTAACTCCCCACCCTTTCACACACACTGTACCCCATCCAACTCCCCACCCTTTCACACACACTGTACGCCATCCAACTCCCCACCCTCACACACACTGTACCCCATCCAACTCCCCACCCTTTCACACACACTGTACCCCATCCAACTCCCCACCCTTTCACACACTGTACCCCATCCAACTCCCCACCCTCACACACACTGTACCCCATCCAACTCCCCACCCTTTCACACACACTGTACCCCATCCAACTCCCCACCCTTTCACACACACTGTACCCCTTCTAACTCCCCACCCTCTCACACACACTGTACCCCATCTAACTCCCCACCCTCACACACACTGAACCCCATCCAACTCCCCACCCTTTCACACACACTGTACCCCTTCTAACTCCCCACCCTCTCACACACACTGTACCCCATCTAACTCCCCACCCTCACACACACTGTACCCCATCCAACTCCCCACCCTTTCACACACACTGTACCCCTTCTAACTCCCCACCCTCTCACACACACTGTACCCCATCTAACTCCCCACCCTCACACACACTGTACCCCATCCAACTCCCCACCCTTTCACACACACTGTACCCCATCCAACTCCCCACCCTCACACACACTGTACCCCATCCAACTCCCCACCCTTTCACACACACTGTACCCCATCCAACTCCCCACCCTTTCACACACTGTACCCCATCCAACTCCCCACCCTCACACACACTGTACCCCATCCAACTCCCCACCCTTTCACACACACTGTACCCCATCCAACTCCCCACCCTTTCACACACACTGTACCCCTTCTAACTCCCCACCCTCTCACACACACTGTACCCCATCTAACTCCCCACCCTCACACACACTGAACCCCATCCAACTCCCCACCCTCACACACTCTGTACCCCATCTAACTCCCCACCCTTTCACACACACTGTACCCCATCCAACTCCCCACCCTCACACACACTGTACCCCATCTAACTCCCCACCCTCTCACACACACTGTACCCCATCTAACTCCCCACCCTCACACACACTGTACCCCATCTAACTCCCCACCCTCACACACACTGTACCCCATCTAACTCCCCACCCTCACACACACACTGTACCCCATCCAACTCCCCACCCTCACACACACACTGTACCCCATCCAACTCCCCACCCTCTCACACACACTGTACCCCATCTAACTCCCCACCCTCACACACACTGTACCCCATCTAACTCCCCACCCTCACACACACTGTACCCCATCTAACTCCCCACCCTTTCACACACACTGTACCCCATCTAACTCCCCACCCTCTCACACACACTGTACCCCATCTAACTCCCCACCCTCACACACACTGTACCCCATCCAACTCCCCACCCTCACACACACTGTACCCCATCTAACTCCCCACCCTTTCACACACTGTACCCCATCCAACTCCCCACCCTTTCACACACACTGTACCCCATCTAACTCCCCACCCTCTCACACACACTGTACACCATCCAACTCCCCACCCTTTCACACACACTGTACCCCATCTAACTCCCCACCCTCTCACACACACTGTACCCCATCTAACTCCCCACCCTCTCACACACACTGTACCCCATCTAACTCCCCACCCTCTCACACACACTGTACCCCATCTAACTCCCCACCCTCACACACACTGTACCCCATCCAACTCCCCACCCTCACACACACTGTACCCCATCTAACTCCCCACCCTCTCACACACACTGTACCCTCTCACACACACTGTACCCCATCCAACTCCCCACCCTCACACACACTGTACCCCATCTAACTCCCCACCCTCTCACACACACTGTACCCCATCTAACTCCCCACCCTCTCACACACACTGTACCCCATCTAACTCCCCACCCTCTCACACACACTGTACCCCATCTAACTCCCCACCCTCACACACACTGTACCCCATCCAACTCCCCACCCTCACACACACTGTACCCCATCTAACTCCCCACCCTCTCACACACACTGTACCCTCTCACACACACTGTACCCCATCCAACTCCCCACCCTCACACACACTGTACCCCATCTAACTCCCCACCCTCTCACACACACTGTACCCCATCCAACTCCCCACCCTCACACACACTGTACCCCATCTAACTCCCCACCCTCTCACACACACTGTACCCCATCCAACTCCCCACCCTCACACACACTGTACTCCATCCAACTCCCCACCCTTTCACACACACTGTACCCCATCCAACTCCCCACCCTTTCACACACACTGTACCCCATCCAACTCCCCACCCTTTCACACACACTGTACCCCATCCAACTCCTCACCTTTTCACACACACTGTACCCCATCCAACTCCCCACCCTCACACACACTGTACCCCATCTAACTCCCCACCCTTTCACACACTGTACCCCATCCAACTCCCCACCCTTTCACACACACTGTACCCCATCTAACTCCCCACCCTCTCACACACACTGTACCCCATCCAACTCCCCACCCTCTCACACACACTGTACCCCATCTAACTCCTCACCCTTTCACACACACTGTACCCCATCCAACTCCCCACCCTCTCACACACACTGTACCCCATCCAACTCCTAACCCTTTCACACACACTGTACCCCATCCAACTCCCCACCCTCACACACACTGTACCCCATCTAACTCCCCACCCTCTCACACACACTGTACCCCATCTAACTCCTCACCCTTTCACACACACTGTACCCCATCCAACTCCCCACCCTCTCACACACACTGTACCCCATCCAACTCCTAACCCTTTCACACACACTGTACCCCATCCAACTCCCCACCCTCACACACACTGTACCCCATCTAACTCCCCACCCTCACACACACTGTACCCCATCCAACTCCCCACCCTCTCACACACACTGTACCCCATCCCACTCCCCACCCTCACACCCACTGTACCCCATCCAACTCCCCACCCTCTCACACACACTGTACCCCATCCAACTCCCCACCCTTTCACACACACTGTACCCCATCCAACTCCCCATCCTTTCACACACACTGTACCCCATCCAACTCCCCACCCTTTCACACACACTGTACCCCATCTAACTCCCCACCCTTTCACACACACTGTACCCCATCCAACTCCCCACCCTCACACACACTGTACCCCATCCCACTCCCCACCCTCACACACACTGTACCCCATCCAACTCCCCACCCTTTCACACACACTGTACCCCATCCAACTCCCCACCCTTTCACACACACTGTACCCATCCAACTCCCCACCCTCACACACACTGTACCCCATCCAACTCCCCACCCTCACACACACTGGACCCCATCCAACTCCTCACCCTCACACACACTGTACCCCATCCAACTCCCCACCCTCACACACACTGGACCCCATCCAACTCCTCACCCTTTCACACACACTGTACCCCATCCAACTCCCCACCCTCACACACACTGTACCCCATCTAACTCCCCACCCTCACACACACTGTACCCCATCCCACTCCCCACCCTCACACACACTGTACCCCATCCAACTCCCCACCCTCACACACACTGTACCCCATCTAACTCCCCACCCTCACACACACTGTACCCCATCCCACTCCCCACCCTCACACACACTGTACCCCATCCAACTCCTCACCCTTTCACACACACTGTACCCCATCTAACTCCCCACCCTTTCACACACACTGTACCCCATCCAACTCCCCACCCTTTCACACACACTGTACCCCATCCAACTCCCCACCCTTCACACACACTGTACCCCATCTAACTCCCCACCCTTTCACACACACTGTACCCCATCCAACTCCTCACCCTTTCACACACACTGTACCCCATCTAACTCCCCACCCTTTCACACACACTGTACCCCATCCAACTCCCCACCCTTTCACACACACTGTACCCCATCCAACTCCCCACCCTTTCACACACACTGTACCCCATCCAACTCCCCACCCTCACACACACTGTACCCCATCCAACTCCCCACCCTTTCACACACACTGTACCCCATCCAACTCCCCACCCTTTCACACACACTGTACCCAATCCAACTCCCCACCCTTTCACACACACTGTACCCCATCCAACTCCCCACCCTCACACACACTGTACCCCATCCAACTCCCCACCCTTTCACACACACTGTACCCCATCTAACTCCCCACCCTTTCACACACACTGTACCCCATCCAACTCCCCACCCTTTCACACACACTGTACCCAATCCAACTCCCCACCCTTTCACACACACTGTACCCCATCCAACTCCCCACCCTTTCACACACACTGTACCCCATCCAACTCCCCACCCTCACACACACTGTACCCCATCCAACTCCCCACCCTCTCACACACACTGTACCCCTTCTAACTCCCCACCCTTTCACACACACTGTACCCCATCCAACTCCCCACCCTTTCACACACACTGTACCCCATCTAACTCCCCACCCTTTCACACACACTGTACCCCATCCAACTCCCCACCCTTTCACACACACTGTACCCCATCCAACTCCCCACCCTTTCACACACACTGTACCCCATCCAACTCCTCACCCTTTCACACACACTGTACCCATCCAACTCCCCACCCTTTCACACACACTGTACCCCCGTCCAACTCCCCACCCTCACACACACTGTACCCCATCCAACTCCCCACCCTTTCACACAGACACTGTACCCCATCCAACTCCCCACCCTTTCACACACACTGTACCCCATCCAACTCCCACCCTCACACACACTGTACCCCATCCAACTCCCACCCTTTCACACACACTGTACCCCATCCAACTCCCCACCCTCACACACACTGTACCCCATCCAACTCCCCACCCTTTCACACACACTGTACCCCATCCAACTCCCCACCCTTCACACACACTGTACCCCATCCAACTCCCCACCCTCACACACACTGTACCCCATCCAACTCCCCACCCTCACACACACTGTACCCCATCCAACTCCCCACCCTTTCACACACACTGTACCCCATCCAACTCCCCACCCTCACACACACGGTACCCCATCCAACTCCCCACCCTCACACACACTGTACCCCATCCAACTCCCCCACCCTCACACACACTGTACCCCATCCAACTCCCCACCCTCACACACACTGTACCCCATCCAACTCCCCCACCCTTTCACACACACTGTACCCCATCCAACTCCCCACCCTCACACACACTGTACCCCATCCAACTCCCACCCTCACACACACTGTACCCCATCCAACTCCCCACCCTTTCACACACTGTACCTCATCCAACTCCCCACCCTCACACACACTGTACCCCATCCAACTCCCCACCCTTTCACACACACTGTACCCCATCCAACTCCCCACCCTTTCACACACACTGTACCTCATCCAACTCCCCACCCTTTCACACACACTGTAACCCATCCAACTCCCCACCCTTTCACACACACTGTACCTCATCCAACTCCCCACCCTCACACACACTGTACCCCATCCAACTCCCCACCCTTTCACACACACTGTACCCCATCCAACTCCCCACCCTTTCACACACACTGTACCTCATCCAACTCCCACCCTCACACACACTGTACCCCATCCAACTCCCCACCCTTTCACACACACTGTACCCCATCCAACTCCCCACCCTTTCACACACACTGTACCCCATCCAACTCCCCACCCTCACACACACTGTACCCCATCCAACTCCCCACCCTCACACACACTGTACCCCATCCAACTCCCCACCCTTTCACACACACTGAACCCCATCCAACTCCCCACCCTTTCACACACTGAACCCCATCCAACTCCTCACCCTTCACACACACTGTACCCCATCTAACTCCCCACCCTTTCACACACTGAACCCCATCCAACTCCCCACCCTTTCACACACACTGAACCCCATCCAACTCCTCACCCTTTCACACACACTGTACCCCATCTAACTCCCCACCCTCTCACACACACTGTACCCCATCTAACTCCCCACCCTCCACACACACTGTACCCCATCTAACTCCCACCCTCACACACACTGTACCCCATCTAACTCCCCACCCTCACACACACTGTACCCCATCCAACTCCCCACCCCTCTCACACACACTGTACCCCATCTAACTCCCCACCCTCACACACACTGTACCCCATCTAACTCCCCACCCTCTCACACACACTGTACCCCATCTAACTCCCCACCCTCACACACACTGTACCCCATCTAACTCCCCACCCTCACACACACTGTACCCCATCCAACTCCCCCACCCTCACACACACTGTACCCCATCTAACTCCCCACCCTCACACACACTGTACCCCATCTAACTCCCCACCCTCTCACACACACTGTACCCCATCTAACTCCCCACCCTCTCACACACACTGAACCCCATCTAACTCCTCACCCTCACACACACTGTACCCCATCCAACTCCCCACCCTCACACACACTGTACCCCATCTAACTCCCCACCCTCACACACACTGTACCCCATCTAACTCCCCACCCTCTCACACACACTGTACCCCATCTAACTCCCCACCCTCTCACACACACTGAACCCCATCCAACTCCTCACCCTCACACACACTGTACCCCATCTAACTCCCCACCCTCACACACACTGTACCCCATCCAACTCCCCACCCTCACACACACTGAACCCCATCCAACTCCCCACCCTTTCACACACACTGTACCCATCTAACTCCCCACCCTCACACACACTGTACCCCATCTAACTCCCCACCCTCACACACACTGAACCCCATCCAACTCCCCACCCTTTCACACACACTGTACCCCATCCAACTCCCCACCCTTTCACACACACTGTACCCCATCTAACTCCCCACACGTTCACACACACTGTACCCCATCCAACTCCCCACCCTTTCACACACACTGAACCCCATCCAACTCCCCACCCTCACACACACTGTACCCCATCTAACTCCCCACCCTCACACACACTGAACCCCATCCAACTCCCCACCCTTTCACACACACTGTACCCCATCCAACTCCTCACCCTTTCACACACACTGTACCCCATCCAACTCCCCACCCTTTCACACACACTGTACCCCATCCAACTCCCCACCCTTTCACACACACTGAACCCCATCCAACTCCCCACCCTCACACACACTGAACCCATCCACTCCCCACCCTCACACACACTGTACCCCATCCAACTCCCCACCCTCACACACACTGTACCCCATCCAACTCCCCACCCTTTCACACACACTGAACCCCATCCAACTCCCCACCCTTTCACACACTGTACCCCATCTAACTCCCCACCCTCACACACACTGAACCCCATCTAACTCCCCACCCTCACACACACTGAACCCCATCCAACTCCCCACCCTTTCACACACACTGTACCCCATCTAACTCCCACCCTCACACACACTGTACCCATCTAACTCCCCACCCTCACACACACTGTACCCCATCCAACTCCCCACCCTCACACACACTGTACCCCATCCAACTCCCCACCCTTTCACACACACACTGTACCCCATCCAACTCCCCACCCTTTCACACACACACTGTACCCCATCCAACTCCCCACCCTTTCACACACACACTGTACCCCATCCAACTCCCCACCCTTTCACACACACACTGTACCCCATCCAACTCCCCACCCTCACACACACTGTACCCCATCCAACTCCCCACCCTTTCACACACACTGTACCCCATCCAACTCCCCACCCTTTCACACACACACTGTACCCATCTAACTCCCCACCCTCACACACACTGTACCCCATCTAACTCCCCACCCTCACACACACTGTACCCCATCCAACTCCCCACCCTCACACACACTGTACCCCATCCAACTCCCCACCCTTTCACACACACACTGTACCCCATCCAACTCCCCACCCTCACACACACTGAACCCCATCCAACTCCCCACCCTCACACACACTGAACCCCCATCCAACTCCCCACCCTTTCACACACACTGTACCCCATCTAACTCCCCACCCTCACACACACTGTACCCCATCCAACTCCCCACCCTCACACACACTGTACCCCATCCAACTCCCCACCCTTTCACACACACTGTACCCCCATCCAACTCCCCACCCTCACACACACTGTACCCCATCCTACTCCCCACCCTTCACACACACTGAACCCCATCCAACTCCCCACCCTTTCACACACACTGTACCCCATCCCAACTCCCCACCCTCACACACACTGTACCCCATCCAACTCCCCACCCTCACACACACTGTACCCCATCCAACTCCCCACCCTTTCACACACACTGTACCCCATCCAACTCCCAACCCACACACACTGTACCCCATCCAACTCCCCACCCTTTCACACACACTGTACCCATCCAACTCCCCACCCTTTCTCTCACACTGTACCCCATCCAACTCCCCACCCTTTCACACACACTGTACCCCATCCAACTCCCCACCCTCACACACACTGTACCCCATCCAACTCCCCACCCTCACACACACTGTAGCCCATCCAACTCCCCACCCTTTCACACACACTGTACCCCATCCAACTCCCCACCCTTTCACACACACTGTACCCCATCCAACTCCTCACCCTTTCACACACACTGTACCCCTTCCATCTCCCACCCTCTCACACACACTGTACCCCATCTAACACCCCACCCTCACACACACTGAACCCCATCCAACTCCCCACCCTCACCACACACTGTACCCCATCTAACTCCCCACCCTTTCACACACACTGTACCCCATCCAACTCCCCACCCTCACACACACTGTACCCCATCTAACTCCCCACCCTCTCACACACACTGTACCCCATCTAACTCCCCACCCTCACACACACTGTACCCCATCTAACTCCCCACCCTCACACACACTGTACCCCATCTAACTCCCCACCCTCACACACACTGTACCCCATCCAACTCCCCACCCTCTCACACACACTGTACCCCATCTAACTCCCCACCCTTTCACACACACTGTACCCCATCTAACTCCCCACCCTCACACACACTGTACCCCATCCAACTCCCCACCCTCACACACACTGTACCCCATCCAACTCCCCACCCTTTCACACACTGTACCCATCCAACTCCCCACCCTTTCACACACTGTACCCCATCTAACTCCCCACCCTCTCACACACACTGTACCCCATCTAACTCCCCACCCTCTCACACACACTGTACCCCATCTAACTCCCCACCCTCTCACACACACTGTACCCCATCTAACTCCCCACCCTCTCACACACACTGTACCCCATCTAACTCCCCACCCTCACACACACTGTACCCCATCCAACTCCCCACCCTCACACACACTGTACCCCATCTAACTCCCCACCCTCTCACACACACTGTACCCTCTCACACACACTGTACCCCCATCCAACTCCCCACCCTCACACACACTGTACCCCATCTAACTCCCCACCCTCTCACACACACTGTACCCCATCTAACTCCCCACCCTCTCACACACACTGTACCCCATCTAACTCCCCACCCTCTCACACACACTGTACCCCCTATCTAACTCCCCACCCTCACACACACTGTACCCCATCCAACTCCCCACCCTCACACACACTGTACCCCATCTAACTCCCACCCTCTCACACACACTGTACCCCATCCAACTCCCCACCCTTTCACACACACTGTACCCCATCCAACTCCCCACCCTTTCACACACACTGTACCCCATCCAACTCCCCACCCTCACACACACTGTACCCCATCCACTCCCCACCCTCACACACACTGTACCCCATCTAACTCCCCACCCTCTCACACACACTGTACCCTCTCACACACACTGTACCCCATCCAACTCCCCACCCTCACACACACTGTACCCCATCTAACTCCCCACCCTCTCACACACACTGTACCCCATCTAACTCCCCACCCTCTCACACACACTGTACCCCATCTAACTCCCCACCCTCTCACACACACTGTACCCCATCTAACTCCCCACCCTCACACACACTGTACCCCATCCAACTCCCCACCCTCACACACACTGTACCCCATCTAACTCCCCACCCTCTCACACACACTGTACCCCATCCAACTCCCCACCCTTTCACACACACTGTACCCCATCTAACTCCCACCCTCACACACACTGTACCCCATCTAACTCCACCCTCACACACACTGTACCCCATCCAACTCCCCACCCTCACACACACTGTACCCATCTAACTCCCCACCCTCTCACACAACACTGTACCCCATCCAACTCCCCACCCTCTCACACACACTGTACCCCATCTAACTCCCCACCCTCACACACACTGTACCCCATCCAACTCCCCACCCTCACACACACTGTACCCCATCTAACTCCCCACCCTCTCACACACACTGTACCCCATCCAACTCCCCACCCTTTCACACACACTGTACCCCATCCAACTCCCCACCCCTTTCACACACACTGTACCCCATCCAACTCCCCACCCTCACACACACTGTACCCCATCCAACTCCCCACCCTTTCACACACACTGTACCCCATCCAACTCCCCACCCTCACACACACTGTACCCCATCCAACTCCCCACCCTCAACACACACTGTACCCCATCCAACTCCCCACCCTTTCACACACACTGTACCCCATCCAACTCCCACCCTCACACACACTGTACCCCATCCAACTCCCCACCCTTTCACACACACTGTACCCCATCCAACTCCTCACCCTTCACACACACTGTACCCCATCCAACTCCCCACCCTTTCACACACACTGTACCCCATCCAACTCCCCACCCTTTCACACACACTGTACCCCATCCAACTCCCACCCTTTCACACACACTGTACCCCATCCAACTCCCCACCCTTTCACACACACTGTACCCCATCCAACTCCCCACCCTCTTCACACACACTGTACCCCATCCAACTCCCCACCCTTTCACACACACTGTACCCATCCAACTCCCCACCCTCACACACACTGTACCCCATCCAACTCCCCACCCTTCACACACACTGTACCCCATCCAACTCCCCACCCTTTCACACACACTGTACCCCATCCAACTCCCCACCCTCACACACACTGTACCCCATCCAACTCCCCACCCTTCACACACACTGTACCCCATCCAACTCCCTCACCCTTTCACACACACTGTACCCCATCCAACTCCCCACCCTTTCACACACACTGTACCCCATCCAACTCCCACCCTTTCACACACACTGTACCCCATCCAACTCCCCACCCTTTCACACACACTGTACCCCATCCAACTCCCCACCCTTTCACACACACTGTACCCCATCCAACTCCCCACCCCTTTCACACACACTGTACCCCATCCAACTCCCACACC